>NW_006795797.1:204212-255559 GCF_000442215.2 Lipotes vexillifer | reverse complement strand
TGCAGGCTCAATGGCCATGGCTCACGGGCCCAGCCACTCCGCGGCATGTGGGATCTTCCCAGACCGGGGCACGAACCCGTGTCCCCTGCATCGGTAGGTGGACTCTCAACCACTGCGCCACCAGGGAAGCCCTAGGTATAAACATTTTGCGTCTTCAATTAGACCATCAGGTCTTTGAAGGCAGAGACAGTTGTTTACATTCTTTTATCCCCCGTTTTCATTGCTTGACATATAACATGGTACCAGGTGTGTGAAGGGCAGCAGCCTTTAGAAAAGGAAAACTCCCCATGGGTGATGTTCTCAGAATAACTGGAATCCACAAAAAAGTTATAGCCTTGTGGAATTTGGCAGACAGTTATCAGGGTCAAAAATCCCTCCTGACCGACAGAAAACTAGATAAGAACAAGACTTGAGTTTCTCTAGACACCAGTCAAGTGAGGAGTCTCAGACCCTGGCAGAGTTCAGTCATCCAGTGATTTTTATCAGCATTTTTGAGGAACTATTAAAGAGTAATTTCCATTTTTCTCTTTAAATAAATGCTTTATCTATTTAGAAAGATGCTGTAGTCAAAGTACAAAGAAGCCCATTAGGATATCCATATATAGCTATTATAAGCAAGAACACAGCCTGGGGTAGCAAGTAGTTTTTCTGTAAAGAGGCATATTTTCTATTTTCAAACTCCCTTGTTGCATTCCTCAGCTATATTACTGAGATGCAAACTTTTCAAATTTCCTTGCCTTCTCTTGTTGGAAGATTTTGTGCCTCTCACTTGGTTTCAGGCAGTTCTTTCTCTTAAAGTGGAAACCAAAAAATGTTTTTGAGGTCTTGGTAAACACAGAGCAGTCATTTTAAGAGTCACAGATAATGAATTCCAGGGTTTTCCCAGAAAGAGACATGGAAAAGAACAAGAACAGACTTGAATTATCAACATTTTTGATGCTAGCTGCTGTAGGGTCAGTTAGGATATCTTAGTAGGAAGTTTTCATTATTCCCCAAGACCACAAACTAAAAAATAACGAAAATTTGTCTTCTGCTAATTATATTCTGAGTAACTTTCTCATTATTAACATATATTAACTCATTTAATCTTTTTGATAATGGATAAGGAGGGCCTATTTATTACTCTGATTTTACAGATGAGCTAAGTGAGACATAAATATGACGTATAACAATTTTCTAGGATCTGCTTTATACTCTCCACTTTGAATCCGGGCTGTTAACACCTGATAGGTATGCTCAGCTACTTTACTTTCCTGACCTCAATTTCCTCATCTATAAAATGCATCTCAATTTCCAAAAGGTATCTCAGTAAGCAGAAAGAAGAATGTCAGTTTCCGCCCTGAAGCTTCTTAGTGTTTTTGTATGATTTAATAGTGGAAACTGAACTGAATATGCAGATTAACTAACACAAACGTAAGTATGGATTAAGTCCTATAGCAGAGAAAGCAGCCCTGCCTCCCACATTTCCAGTGTCTATGCAAAAGTGCAAATACAGGCCCACAAACCATCTGTCAAGAGTCTACATGCTTAAAACGTATAAATCAAGCTAATGAGAATACTTTCTAGCCTCTTATCTGGACACGCGTATTTCCATAATGACCTGGAGGACCAGATCCAAAGCTAGAATTCTCTGACTTAGAGCTTTACACCAGAATGTGGACACCCAAGGAGAACCTGTACTGGACCCCTGACTCCAGCCTTGGCCACTATCTCATAACCTAGTCTACTGCTCTTTCGGTTCCTGTCTCTACCCTCTAATATGAGGGGCCTCAGATGCCCATGATAGACACCTTATCCTACAAAACCATCTTTGTTGACACTCATTCCTAGTAGAGTTGCCAGGTTTAGCAAATAAAAATATACTATGCCCAATTAAAGATGAATTTCAAATATGTAAAAACAAAATCTATTTTTAGTACAAATATGTCCTGCACAATATTTTGTTGTTTATCTGAAATTCAAATTTAACCAAGTGTTCCTGCATTTAATCTGTATTTGTCCTTACCTATAAGCATTCACCCACTGTCCAAATTTTGGGCCCACTGATGCACAGTCTGTTGTCCATTTCTACCCCTTCATTGGCATGGATCCAGATCAAAGGCATTCATGTCCTGGAATGGTCCTGG
Organism: Lipotes vexillifer; assembly: GCF_000442215.2. Lineage (NCBI taxonomy): Eukaryota > Metazoa > Chordata > Mammalia > Artiodactyla > Lipotidae > Lipotes > Lipotes vexillifer. Next base: position 253,433 of record NW_006795797.1, on the reverse strand, counting down.
GGCTGTTTGGGCAGGTAATTCTGTAGTCCATGGTACCCAGAGTGTGATTAAGATGAGGGGCACATGCCCCTTGGGGAGGGACACAGACCAGAAGGGACTAGAAATAGACCCTCTAAAGTGCAAAGCCTAGAAAAGGTGCACTTATTTCTACAAATAGAATAAAAGATGTACAGGCAGACTGGTGGGATCTGAAAAGAAATCATGGAAGGAGGGGCATTTGAGTCTTAAAGGATGGGGAGAAATTAGGCAAGTTGAGGAAAGGGCATACAATGTGGAAGTATTTCACTTATGTTTGATTATTCTTTACTTTTTAAACACAGCAAGCCCTCTGTATGTTTTTAATTCTTATGTCTTTAATGTGTACAAATATTAGGCATAACTCACCTTCTTAAAGATCATGGAGATGACTTGCACATGAAGGAAACTTGTACATACTGAGGAGAGTTCTACATTTTCTCTCTTTTTCCCTTTGAGTATTTGTTGATTTTCAGCATGGGCCATAGAGACTGAACAGAATGTAGGGGCCTAGAAATTGCAGCTGTTTCATTAAGCGGGGGAGATGAAAATTGAGTTCAGGGCTACCAGATGGCTAGGATTTAAGAAGACAAGATGCTGGAGAAAAAGGAACAACTGAGAAGTGAACTTGAAGTTCCACATTCAATGTCTTCTTAAGGCAATGGCATACTCCCAGGTTACACCTGCTTGGGATGAGACAGCGAGAAACCAAGCAGGGAGTGACTTCTAAGAGGCTAAACATGGAAGCAGGAGGTTAGCAGTCTCACAGGGTTGGGGAGACAAAATTTGGGGTAGAGGACCTGCCAAGGGAGAGAGCCCTGATACACAGCCGGGCATTCAATTAAAATCTCAGAAGGGTTATCCTCTAGGAGAAAAAGGCAAAGCAGAAACAGACCAACATTCACAGAATCAAAGTGATCTGCTTATATTCTATCTGATGTTAATATTTTTAAAAGTTTTGCATTGCTGTATATTCAAAGATTTGTTTTATTAATATGCATTAAAAGCTTAGAAATTATAGTTTTATTCCTTAATTTGTAAATATGGTTAACTATGGAATATATTTACTGCCTCTAGTGAATGTCATTTATATAATGACTAATTTGAGAGTAGCGTGTACTCTGTAAGTCTATTTTAAATTGCACTGTTGTTTTTTGGGTTTTTTTTCTTATTAGTCATCCATTTTATACACATCAGTGTATACACGTCAATCCCAATCTCCCAGCTCATCACACCACCACCACCACCACCCTGCCTCTTTCTCCCCCTTGGTGTCCATACATTTGTTCTCTACCTCTGTGTCTCAATTTCTGCTCCACAAACTGATTCATCTGTACCATTTTTCTAGGTTCAACATATATGCATTAATATACTATATTTGTTTTACTTTTTCTGACTTACTTCACTCTGTATGACAGGCTCTAGATGCATCCACGTCTCTACAAATGACCCAATTTCATTCCTTTTTATGGCTGAGTAATATTCCATTGTATATATGTACCCCTTCTTCTTTATCCATTCATCAATCGATGGGCATTTAGGTTGCTTCCATGACCTGGCTATTATAAATAGAGCTGCAATGAGCATTGGGGGTGCATGTGTCTTTTTGAATCATGGTTTTCTCTGGGTATATGCCCAGTAGTGGGATTGCTGGATCATATGGTAATTCAATTTTTAGTTCTATAAGGAACCTCCATACTATTCTCCATAGTGGCTGTATCAATTAACATTCCCACCAAAAGTGCAAGAGGGTTCCCTTTTCCCCACACCCTCTCCATCATTTGTTGTTTGTAGATTTTCTGATGATGCCCATTCTAACTGGTGTGAGGTGATACTTCATTGTAGTTTTGATTTGCATTTCTCTAATAATTAGTGATGTTGAGCAGCTTTTCATATGTCTCTTGGCCATCTGTATGTCTTCTTTGGAGAAATGTCTCTTTAGGTCTTCTGCCCATTTTTGGACTGGGGTTTTTTTTTTTTTTTTAATTTTGAGCTGCATGAGCTGTTTATATATTTTGGAGATTAATCCCTTGTCTGATGATTCATTTGCAAATATTTTCGCCTATTCTGAGGGCTGTCTTTTCATCTTGTTTATGGTTTCCTTGACTGTGCAAAAGCTTTTAAGTTTCATTAGGTCCCATTTGTTTACTTTTGTTTTTATTTCCATTACTCTAGAAGGTGGATCTAAAAAGATCTTGCTGTGATTTATGTCAAAGAGTGTTCTTCCTATGTTTACCTCTAAGAGTTTTATAGTGTCCAGTCTTACATTTAGGTCTCAAATCCATTTTGAGTTTATTTTTGTGTATGGTGTTAGGGAGTGTTCTAATTTCATTCTTTTACATGTAGCTGTCCAGTTTTCCCAGCACCACTTATTGAAGAGACTGTCTTTTCTCCATTGTATATTCTTGCCTCCTTTGTCATAGATTAGTTGACCATAGGTGCATGGGTTTATCTCTGGGCTTTCTATCCTGTTCAATTGATCTATACCTCTGTTTTTGTGCCACTACCATATTGTCTTGATGACTGTAGCTTTGTAGTATAGTCTGAAGTCAGGGAGACAGATTCCTCCACTTGTTTTTTTCCCTCAAGACTGTTTTGGCTATTCAGGGTCTTTTGTGTCTCCATACAAATTTTAAGAATTTTTGTTCTAGTTCTCTAAAAACTGCCATTGGTAATTTGATAGGGATTGCATTGAATCTGTAGTTTGCTTTGGGTAGTATAGTCATTTTCACAATATTGATTCTTCCAATCCAAGAGCATGGCATATCTCTCCATCGGTTGGTATCATCTTTATTTCTTTCAATCAGTGTCTTATAGTTTTCTGCATACAGGTCTTTTGTCTCCCTAGGTATGTTTATTCCTAGGTATTTTATTCTTTTTGTTGCAATGATAAATGGGAGTATTTCCATAGTTTCTCTTTTCATATTTTTTTTCTTTTTTTTTTTTGGTGGTATGCGGGCCTCTCCCTGTTGTGGCCTCTCCCGTTGTGGAGCACAGGCTCCGGACGCGCAGGCTCCACAGTCACGGCTCATGGGCCCAGCCACTCCGTGGCATGTGAGATCTTCCTGGACCAGGGCACGAACCCGTGTCCCCTGCAACGGCAGGCGGACTCTCAACCACTGTGCCACCAGGGAATCCCTCTCTTTCATATTTTTCATCATTAGTGTATAGGAATGCAAGAGATTTCTGTGCATTAATTTTGTATCCTGCGACTTTACCAAATTCATTGATTAGATCTAGTAGTTTTCTAGTGACATCTTTAGGATTCTCTATGTGTAGTATCATCTCATCTGTAAATAGTGACAGTTTTACTTCTTCTTTTCCAATTTGTATTCCTTTTATTTCTTTTTCTCATGATTACTGTGGCTAGGACTTCCAAAACTATGTTGAGTAATAGTGGTGAGAATGGACATCCTTGTCTTGTTCCTGATCCTAGAGGAAGTGCTTTCAGTTTTTCACTATTGAGAATGACGTTTGCTGTGGGTTTGTCATATATGGCCTTTATTATGTTGAAGGAGGTTCCCTCTATATCCACTTTCTGGAGAGTTTTTATCATAAAAGGGTGTTGAATTTTGTCAAAAGATTTTTCTGCATCTATTGAGATGATCATATGGTTTTTCTTCTTCAATTTGTTAATATGATGTATCACATTGATTGATTTGCATATATTGAAGAATCCTTTCATCCCTGGGATAAACCCCACTTGCTCATGGTGTGTGATCCTTTTAATGTGTTGTGAGATTCTGTTTGCTAATATTTGGCTGAGGATTTTTGCATCTATATTCATCAATGCTATTGGTCTGTAATTTTCTTTTTTTGTAATATCTTTGTCTGGTTTTGCTATCAGAGTGATGGTGACCTCATAGAATGAGTTTGGGAGTGTTACTTCCTTTGCAGTTTTTTGGAAGAGTTTGAGAAGGATGGTTGTTAGCTCTTCTCTAAATGCTTGATAGAATTCACCTGTGAAGCCATCTAGTTCTGGACTTTTGTTTGTTGGAAGATTTTTAATCACAGTTTCAATTTCATTACTTGTGATTGGTCTGTTCATATTTTCTATTTCTTCCTGGTTCAGTCTTGGAATGTTATACCTTTGCAAAAATTTGTCCATTTCTTCCAGGTTGTCCATTTTATTGGCATAGAGTTGCTAGTCATAGTCTCTTACGGTGCTTTGTATTTCTGCAGTCTGTTGTAACTTCCCCTTTTTCATTTCTAATTTTACTGATTTTAGTTGTCTCCCTCTTTTTCTTGATGAATCTGGCTAATGGTTTATCAATTTTGTTTACCTTCTCAAAGAACCAGCTTTTAGTTTTGTTGATCTTTGCTATTGTTTTTGTAAGGCCAGACACTATTAAACTCTTAGAGGAAAACATAGGCAGAACACTCCCAGACATAAATCACAGAAAGATCCTTTCTGACCCACCTCCTAGAGAAATGGAAATAAAAACAAAAATAAACAAATGGGACCTAATGAAACTTCAAAGCTTTTGCACAGCAAAGGAAACCATAAACAAGATGCAAAGATAACCCTCAGAATGGGAGAAAATATTTACAAATGAAGCAACTGACAGAGGATTAGTCTCCAAAATTAACAAGCAGCTCATGAAGCTTAATATCAAAAAACCACACAACCCAATGCAAAAATGGGCAGAAGACCTAAATAGACATTTCTCCACAGAAGATACACAGATTGCCAACAAACACATGAAAGAATGCTCAACATCGTTAATCATTAGAGAAATGCAAATCAAAACTACAGTGAGATATCATCTCACACAGGTCAGAATGGCCATCATAAAAAAAATCTACAAGCAATAAATGCTGGAGAGGGTGTGGAGAAAAGGGAACCCTCTTGCACTGTTGGTGGGAATGTAAATTGATACAGCCACTATGGAGAACAGTATGGAGCTTCCTTAAAAAACTAAAAATAGAACTACTGTACGACCCAGCAATCCCACTATTGGACATATACCCTGAGAAAACCATAATTCAAAAAGAGTCATGTACCACAATGTTCATTGCAGCTCTATGTCCAATAGCTATGACATGGAAGCAAACTGTTTCTATTTCATTTATTTCTGCTCTGATCTTTATGATTTCTTTCCTTCTGCTAACTTTGGGTTTTGTTTGTTTTTCTTTCTCTAGTTCCTTTAGGTGTAAGTTTAGATTGTTTATTTGAGATTTTTCTTGTTTCTTGATGTAAGCTTGTATAGCTATAAACTTCCCTCTTAGAACTGGTTTTTCTGCATCCCATAATTTTGGATCATCATGTTTTCATTGTCATTTGTCTCTAGGTATTTTTTGACTTCCTCTTTGATTTCTTCAGTGATCTCTTTATTATTTAGTAACATATTGTTTACCTCCATGTGTTTGTGTTTTTTACATTTTTCCCCCTGTAATTCACTTGTAATCTTATAGCATTGTGGTCAGAGAAGATGCTTGATATGATTTCAATTTTCTTAAATTTACTGAGGCTTGATTTGTGACCCAAGATGTGATTTATCCTGGAGATTGTTCCATGCACACTTGAGAAGAAAGTGTAATCTGCTTTCTTTGGATGGAATGTCCTATAAATATCAATTAAATCTATCTGGTCTATTGTGTCATTTAAAGCTTGTGTTCCGTTATTAATATTCTGTTTGGATGATTTGTCCATTGGTGTAAGTGAGGTGTTAAAGTCCCCCACTATTATTGTGTTACTGTTGATTTCCTCTTTTAAAACTGTTAGCAGTTGCCTTATGTATTGAGGTGCTCCTGTGTTGGATGCATATATAATTATAATTGTTATATCTTCTTCTTGGATTAATCCCTTGATCATTACATAGTGTCCTTCCTTGTCTCTTCTAACATTCTTTATTTTAAAGTCGATTTTATCTGATGTGAGTATTGCTACTCCAGCTTTCTTTTGATTTCCATTCTCATGGAATATCTTTTTCCATCCCCTCACTTTCAGTCTGTATGTGTCCCTAGGTCTGAAGTGGGTCTCTTGTAGACAGCATATATATGGGTCTTGTTTTTGTAACTATTCAGCAAGCCTGTGTCTTTTGGTTGGAGAATTTAATCCATTCACGTTTAAGGTAATTATCGATATGTATGTTCCTATGACCGTTTTCTTAATTGTTTTGGGTTTGTTTTTGTAGGTCCTTTTCTTCTCTTGTGTTTCCCACTTAGAGAAATTCCTTTAGCATTTGTTGTAGAGCTGGTTTGGTGATGCTGAATTCTCTTAGCTTTGCTTGTCTGTAAAGCTTTTGATTTCTCCATTGAATCTGAATGAGATCCTTCCCTGGTAGAGTAATCTTCGTTGTAGTTTCTTCCCTTTCATCACTTTAAGTATATCATGCCACTCCCTCTGGCTTGTAGAGTTTCTGGTGAGAACTCAGCTCTTAATCTTATGAGAGTTCCCTTGTATGATATTTATCATTTTTCCCTTGCTGCTTTCAATAATTTTTCTTTGTCTTTAAATTTTGCCAATTTGATTACTATGTGTCTTGGCGTGTTTCTCCTTGGATTTATCCTGTATGGGACTCTCTGTGCTTCCTAGACCTGGGTGGATATTTTCTTTCCCATGTTAGGGAAGTTTTCAACTATAATCTCTTCAAATATTTTCTCTAGTCCTTTCTCTCTCTCTTCTCCTGCTGGGACCCCTGTAATGCAAATGTTGTGTTTAATGTTGTCCCAGAGGTCTCTTAGGCTGTCTTCATTTCTTTTCATTCTTTTTTCTTAAGTCTTTTCTGCAACAGTGAATTCCACCATTCTGTCTTCCAGGTCACTTATCCATTCTTCTGCCTCAGTTATTCTGCCATTGATTCCTTCTAGTGTAGTTTTCATTTCAGTTATCATATTGTTTATCTCTGTTTGTTTCTTCTTTATTTCTTCTAGATCTTTGTTAAACATTTCTTGCATCTTCTTGATCTTTGCCTCCATTCTGTTTCCAAGGTCCTGAATCTTCTTCACTATCATTATTCTGAGTCCTTTTTCTGGAAGATTGCCTATCTCCACTTCATTTAGTTGTTTTCCTGAGTTTTTATCTTGTTCCTTCATCTGGTACATAGCCCTCTGCCTTTTCATCTTGTCTGTCTTTCTGTGAATGTGGTTTTTGTTCCACAGGCTGCAGGATTGTAGTTCTTCTTGCTTCTCAATTGCACTATTTTTAAAGAAACTCTAGAGGAGCAACAGAATGCCAAGCAACTTTGTAATTGGATTATATTAATCATTTCGTCAAGCAGTTTTAGACCAAGAATCAGAAACCCAAGGAGTACATTTATTGCTTTAATCTGCACATATTAAAGGCATTTATTTCCATGCTACAGCTTTGTGGTAGTCCACTATTTTCCTTTTTGGCTCTTCAGAAACTTGAATACTTAAGCTTGTACATGATCTTGTGTTTTGCTATCTTTTTTACTGTAAAATGTAAATATTTTAAGGGGGTATTTTGATTCTAAATATGATAAAAGAATTTCTCACCTAAAAATAAAGGAATATTAAACCTTCCCCAGAGGCAGATAACACCATCCAGGGTCACTATGGTTTTTTATCTTAGTGTACAGCATTCAGTAAAGAATTATTAGCCATGACAGAAAGCAGCACTAGGTGATGTAGAAAACAAACAAGAACAGATGATAGAAACATCCCCCAGATAATCCAAATGTTTTGGGGTGTAGGATAAATATGTGGAAGTTAGAGAAAACATTTGCAAAGCATCACTCCATAAAGGACTCATATCCAGATTATACAAATAATTTCTAAAAATCTATTCAGGGAAAAAAATCATCTATTGAACAATTTGAACAAAAGATTTAAAGAGAGATGTTACAAAAGAGGATACCCAAATGACCAATAAATGCATAAAATGATACTCAACATTGTCATCAGAAAAATTCAAATTAAACAACAGTGAGAAACACACATACCAAAATGAATAAAACTGACTCACAACAAAAATGTACTACTCTGGTTTGGAATGATATTCTTACTACTAATACTATGACTGTGGTAAGCACATTTAACATGAGATCTACCCTCTTAAAACACGTTTGTGTGCAATACAGTGTTGTTAACCATAGGCACGATGTTGTTCAGCAGATTTCTGGAAATTATTCATCTTGCAAATCTGAAACTCTCTATCCATTCAACAGCATCTCTTCATTCCTCCAACCCCTGGCAAACAACATTTTATTCTCTGCTTCTATGACTTTGACTATGTTAGATGTTTCATACAAGTAGAATCATGCAGTATTTTTCTTTCTGTGACTGGCTTGTTTCACTGAGCATGATGTCCTCAAAGTTTGCCTAGGTTGTTGCAAGTGACAGAATTTTCATCTTTTTTAAGGCTAAACAATATTCCATTGTATGAATGTAGCACATTAAAAAAAATCTACTCATCTGTTGATAGACCTTTAGGTTGTTTCTCCATCTTGGCTGTCATGAATAATGCTGCACTGCTGCAATGAACATATCTTTAAGATCCTGATTTTAATTCTTATGGATAAATATGAAGAAGTAGGATTGCTGGATTCCAAGATAGTTCTATTTTTAATTTTTTGAGAAACCTCCATACTGTTTTCCATAGTGGCTGCCCCATTTTATATTCCCACCAACATCAGCATAGTATAAGGGTTTCAGTTTGTCCACGTTCTGGCCAATAAACATTATCTTTTGTTGATTTTTAATAATACCCATCCTAATAGTGGATTGCAGAATTGACTTGCATTTCTCTGATTAATAGTGCTGTTGAGCATCTTTTCATAAACCTATTGTGTATTTGTATGTCTTCTTTGGAGAAATGTCTATTCAAGCTCTTTGCCCATTTTTAATTGGGTTATTTGAGTTTTTTTGCTATTGAGTTATAGGATTTCCTTATCCACTTTGGATATTAACCCCTTATCAGATATATGGTTTCAAATATTTTTCCCCATTCCGTAGTTTGTGTTTTCACTCTTTAAATTGTTTCCTTTGCTGTGTCTAGTGCGGGATTTTGATAATGAGAGAGATTATTTGTATGAGGTGGGGGTAAAATGGGAAATCTCTGTACCCCCTGTTCAATTTTGCCATGAACCTAAAAATGCTCTAAAAAATAGTCTATTAACTTTAGACTTTAGAATGTACAACACCAAGAATGAACTCTAACATAAACTATGGACTTTAGGTGGTAATGTTCACATGTGGGAGCAAGGGGTATAAAGGAACTCTGTACTTTCTTATCAATTTTGCCGTGAACATAAACTGCTCTAAAAGAGTCTGTTTCAAAAAATTAGCTGACAGGGGCTTCCCTTGTGGTGCCTGGGAAGGTTAAGAATCCACCTGCCAATTCAGGGGACACAGGTTCAAGCCCTGGTCCGGGAAGATCCCACATGCTGTGCAGCAACTAAGCCTGTGCGCCACAACTACTGAGCCTGTACTCTAGGGCCCACGAGCCACAACTACTGAGCCCATGTGCTACAACTACTGAAGCCTGCGTGCCTGGAGCCGGTGCTCTGCAACAAGAGAAGCCACCGTGACGAGAAGCCTGTGCACCACAACAAAGAGTAGACCCCACTTGCTGCAACTAGAGAAAGCCCATGCGCAGCAGTGAAGACCCAATGCAGCCAAAGATAAATAAATAAAATAAATAAATTAAAAAAATATTAGCTCACAATATAAAGTGCTAGTGAGTACATGAAGAGACTGTATCTCACATATATTGCTTGTAGGAGGGAATATACCCACCAAAAGGAGGTGCGTATGTTCACCAAATGACATGTACAAGAATAGGCATAGCAGTCCTACTTAGTCATCAAATATTGGTAAAAAACAAAATTTCCATCAAGAATAGAATGGATAAATACATTGTGGCATAATCATATAGTGGGATTCTCTAGGACAATGAGAATGATTTAACACAACCTGACTAAATCTCACAAATAAAATATTGAGTGAAGGAAGCCATACATAAAATTACACATGCAATATTATTCCAGTACATAAAATTCAAAATCATGTAAATTAACCTTATGATAGCAAAAGAATATTTACCTTTAGCAGAAAAGACAGGTAGTAAGCATGACGTAGACTACTCTGGTGCTGGTAATATTCTATATCCTTCCCTAGGAGCTGAGAATGTGGGTATGTTCACCTTCGGTAATGCATCAAGATGCACAAATTAAGATTTGTGCACTTTTTCTATATGCATGCTTGATTTCTGTTTTTAAAATGTTTACAATGAAGAGAAAAGCATGTATCCAGTCCTCAATGGGGCCTTGCTAATGCTGGAATTAATAGTTTTTCAGCACTCATCAATTGAGCTCGCTTTACAAAATAACTGGGCTTGAAGTACCATTCCCTACCGCCTCTTTAGTTGGTATCATCAAATTTTTATTCAACACCTACTTTGTTGGCAAAAATGGTGCTAAGTCTAGAGTATAAAAAGAACTAAGACACTTGAACTATCCAAATAGCATAAAAACTAGTTCTGGGAGGCATACAGGAACAGATAATTTTGCATTAATACATATTATGCGGAAATAGGAACAACGTGCCATGGAATGTAGGAAACTGCAAGATTGGTCTGCTCTGTCAAGTACATGCAAGTGTATGTGTGTGAATTTCAGAAAGCAATTTCTAAAACAGATGATTCCTGGGCTTAATCTTCAAAATAAAGAAGAATTTAAGCACACAAAGGGGAGGAGTGAGGGAATTGCAAAGAGAGGGAGAGGCATGAGCGAAGACGTGGGACTGTTAAATTGTGGCATTAGAGCTGAATTTATAAGCAGCTCACTGATACTAGAGCATACATGTCAAGGCAGCGGGTGATATGAACAATGGATGGAAAGATAGAGCCCTGGCATGGAAACCTTAGAATCACTCTGTATGGCTGTGGTGGTTGATTGTATGAAGGTGTAATATTTAAGGGGACACATTCACACAATGGACATATACTAACTGGAAACAGTGGAGGCTAGGCATACAGAAGCTCAGAAAATTATGCAAGGAGTGCACACTGGGACACATAGGTGCATGCTGCTGTTACATTTCTTAATCTCACTATGGACATCCACTAAGGTTTCTTTCACCCACTGTCACTCTTGGAGGTCTGGTGTCACCCCTGATGTGGCCACCTTGTCTACAGGACAGGGTATAGAGGAGGGCATGCATGGAGCGGTAGGTTCACTGAGGCATACGCATATTGGCATCCAGGGTGTGGGGGAACAGGCCAGTGTTGTGGGAACACATATGTACATTCATAGAAAGTTCCCCAGACAGTTTCTGGTGTAGCTGAGAAAGTGATTCGCATAGCAGTGGTTCCCATTGATTTCTAAGTCATAGTATATGATTGACCAGGCTGTGCAATAGAAACATCCTTATTTTTGTGCTTAATTTGAGGAAAGTCAACCTTGTCTAATTTACACAAAAGTGCTCTATGAGCAGTGACAGCTCTTGTAGGTCATGCCAAGGAATTTGAAATACAGCTTATATGTGTTGTGAAAAATTTTGGAGGATTTTAAGTTTCTAATATGCATGTTTAAATTTTCATTTTATATATCTGTGTCAGTAAGAAGGAGAATGTATAAAATGGAGCAGAGCTGGAGGTGGAGTTTCAGATTAGGAAACTGTATATAATAGTCCGGGTGAGAAATAAAGAGATTTTGACATGTGGAAATCACAGTAAAAATGAAGAGGAAGAGACAGACTTGAGAAATATTTAAGAGGAAACTTTGGTGGGACTTAATTGGCTGTAGATAGTGATGTGAAGAGAGGAGTTTAGGATGATTTTGGGGCTTCTCAAACTTTATTAATTAGATAGGAGGTAATAGAGAAAAAACGGGCCTGTGAAGGTGAGCTTGATTTTAAATCCAATGGAGTTCAGGTATTTATGAAACATCCAAGTGAATGTGTATATCTCACAATTTAGATCAAGAGTTAATGACCAGGAATGCAGGGAGATAATCTGGTGATGTCATGGAATCCAAGGAAGTTTTGAACAAAAGTTTATGGTCAGTCATGTCAAATATTGAAGGTTGTCATGTCAAATATTGAAGGTTGTCAAGTAAGATTAAATTGAGAAGCAATTTACTTTCACTATTTTTAAGTCCTTGGTTACTCTTTGGAGAACTGTTTCAAAGTAGGGGAATGGGTAGAAACCAAATTGCATTGGGTGCAAAATTGAGGAAAAAGAGGAGACAACAACATCTAAATTTGTTTTGCTCGGGGGTAGAGGATAACTAAGGTCCATTGGGTTGGGTTTTATAGTTTTACTCTGTTTATTCTGTTTTATATTTAGATTGGAAGTAATGATAGAGCAAGTATGAAGGGGAAATAGTTGGTTTAGAAAGAAGAGGGGATAATTGAGGAAACATTGTCTAGGGGGCTTAGAGAGGATGAAATGATAATCATAATTATAGAATAATGATGATGGTGATAATGATTATTGTAATGGTATCATCTCTCATTTATGGAATTCTAACACTAGGCAACTTTATAAGGAAGATCCTATCATTCCCAACTTGCAGATGAGAAAGTGAGGCTTAGGCAGGTTAAGTAACTTACCCAGAGTCACACAGCCATAAAGTGCCAAAGTTTGTATTTAAATCCAGATCTCTCTGTTGATGCCCATGACTTAATGACTAATATGCACTGCCTGTCACAAATCAAGCATATAGATAGATGGGGCAGATGGAATTTCACTTCATCCCTGAGAAAGGAACAAACTTACTCCAGTTTCTTTCTCCTATTTTGGTAGTAGGCATATGTTCAGAAGAAACATAATAAATTCTCTGTGGTGTTGCATTTGACTTTGCATTTTTGTTCAATATTTGCTTCTTTGCCTTAATTGGCAATAATATGCCACACATAATATGATCCACATATTATTTTTAATTGGCATGACCATATACATTATATTCCAAATCAGAACAATTTTTAAAGCAAAAGAGGGCATTGTTAATACAAATTAAACAAAACAGGCATAAACGAGGACTGTCCTAAACACACCTTGTTTTAATTTTAATACCCACTGCTATTATATGTTACATAGTTCCGAGCTTCAAAGCATATTTTGTCTAGAACTGGCATTATTTGCATAAAATCTGTGACAGTAGCATCCATCTTTCACATAGCTAATGCCTTTTATTAACCCAAAAAATATTTTTAGAATCATGTCGAGTTGAGAATTAAATGGAACCTCAGACAGAACTCATCTAGGCCGATCTTTTTTCACTTGCTTAACTTAATCTCGTTTCAAGGTCCCCCTTTACCTGCTATCTGAAGTTACTTTTAAAACAAACAAACAAACAGAACAAAACAAACAACAACCAAAAAAACACTGACCCTTTGAAATAGCTTTAGGGAGGCCAACACATTGAAGTTTCTCTAAGATGTATTTTGACTTACACACTATGTTGGTAGAGCATTTTAAAAAGATCCACCTACTTAAGTATCAAGATCTCTTTTCATAGATTTAATTCAAATGGTTTCATAGGGTTTTTTGTTTTGTTTGTTTTCCTATTTTGAGCCAAAATAAATTAGGTCAGCAAAGTAGTTTTGTGACATTGAACTCTGTTTTCCACTAGGCCTTCTTATTGTTATCATCACTGACCACTGCTCATAACCTGCTATTTCCTTAAATATGAGCAACTGCTTTGCTCTCTTCTACCACTATATCTGTTATCATTCTTGGTAATTTAACACATCATCTATCCAACATCTCTGCTACTCTGTTTTTGGCCCTCCTCCTCAACCTTTTTTATTTTTCTCCAGTTTCTATTTCAATTTACAATACCACCATTTACCAAATTGCTCAGACAAAAAACTTAGGAGTCATCTTTGGTTTTCCCTAACACTTTTCACATCACCCCACACGTCTAACCAGATAGCAGGTCAGCTTTATGTTCCCACACATCTTAATACTGTCGTTTACACCACTGCCTCTGTCACCTTTGGCTGGTGATGCAATACCTTCATCATTTTCCTGCTTCCATTCTTTTCCCCATAAAGCCCACTTTCCACTCTGTAATATGAGTAGACATTGAAAAATATAAATGATATTTTATCAAGCACCATATAATTATCTAGAAGTTCCTCCATGATCTAGCTCCTACCTGATTCTCCTGTGTCATTTTTTAATCACTGTGCTCTTTGTTATTTCTTGAACAGAGAGAGCTCATGTCCTCTTCAGGGCCATTACACTTGTCCTCTCAGCCTGGCATACATTTCACCAATATCTTTTTCTACCCCACCTCTTCTCATTATTCAGGTGTCTTAAAATGTCTTCTCATTTGAAGAGCCTTTCTTGACTACATTATACAAAAAAAAAAAAAAACCTCTTAGTGACTATCCCCCAACTGTGCTTTGTTTTCTTAATGCACCTTAAAAATGTATGTACTTGTTTAAAGTACATCTTGTCCACATGAATGTAAATATCATGATGGAAATAACATGATATATCTTGTACTTATGCTCCTAGGACAGTGGCAGTATCAGAGGGAAATTTGGCAATATTTGTTCAATAAATGAACAAGGTAATTATAAAGACAAAATGAGGTCTTGTATGTGAAAAGCCTAGAGAAAGCCTGGCATAAAATGAGTCCTCCCACAATCAGCCTGTTAAAGAGGAAGGTGTGACTCTTACATTAATTTTAGTTGTGTATTTTCATACCACAAGACACCATAATATAGGAAATAAAAATTATCAGTCCAAAGTTAGAATGTTTTATTTGCTTCATATAAAAACATATAATTTTCAAAGGCTAAAAAGAGTCACTAAGTCACTACTCTTGAGGTTAGGTCCTGAGTATTCTGAGATGACACACGTAAATGAAAACCAACCCAGACATGCTCTTGTGTGCCAATATTTTGATAGATATCACTAAGTGTGTCTAGTGATAGGCAGTTGAAAAGGCTTGGAATCTGCTACCAAGGAGATCATAGTCTAGAGGAAGAGATAGGCAAAGAAACAACATATAGTATAATTTCAAAAATACCTCAGCAGAAGGAGTGATTAAATGCCCAACAGTCCTGGGAAAGACTGATGTAAAATGTGATGAATGATCTGTGTTAAAGAGATGCTAACAAATCATACATAGGAAAGGTAGACTGATAAACTACTATGTAAAAGTCATAAAGATATGAAGTAGCACAGTGTGTTCAGTGAACCACTGTCAGCGTAATGTGTCCTGAGTATAATATGAGAAGGATAAACAATGGAAGATGTGTCTGGAGATACAGGCAGGGGTCTTGGCCCCATTACTGTTTCACAAGTGCTATTCAGTCGTTGTTCCTATTTTTCCTCTTCTTCCATTCAAGGTATCTAATCAGGGAGGTATATTTTCACTGAAGCATTTTTCAAATTAAAGCACATTAAGTTCTTGAGTGAAGAAATTAGCCTCTTGAATATGGGATTTCCTTTCATCTTATTGTTATATTACTTTAAACACTTTATTTCCTGTTGTTTTATATTTAAAATTCATTCTTTAAAAAGGATTTTTATGTCAAGTGTTTTTAGAGAGCACATGTTTTTCAACACGTGTGGGTTGGCTTTCACTGTGGAGAAATATCTAAAGAAAATACTGTTTTGCTTTTGCATAGCCATTCCTTTATATTTTATACTTAATACAAACTTATCCTATGTTATGAATGATGGATTATTTCTAAAAAGCTCCACTGATATTTCACTATAAGTTCCAAATTCATTGTTTATTATATAAACCTGTCTTAGCCAATAATCTTAAATTTGCCATGAGAATAATTCTTTATTTCCATTGTAGGTGCTTTAATTGCCTTTAATTTGTGCTTATGTTTCTTTTTGGGGACAAATTTTTATCTTTTTTTTTCAGTTTTTTTATGTCAGTGACTTATGCTTTCCAAATAGTTTTGAATACTAAATTATGCAAATCTCAGGAAAATTGGGAGTCCCAAATTAAAAGCCATAAATTTGTGATGAAGAAACGAACTAGTGAGTTTGTTAATTCAAATATGAGATATAGCTTGATAATTGGATTGTGAGTATGTAGCCAGAATAACAGAATGATCAGTAAGTCAAGATTTCCTAAGTACTGATTAGGTTATCAACTGAATAGATGAATGGTAAGTATTCAGTTATATGACTCCCTAGAATTAATCAAAACTTTTCAGCAAAGAGTTGTAGGAGGTAAAAGGAGAGAGATAAGCAAGCATCATTTCATTGAACAGCATGAAAGATTCCTCTCTTGAAATCTGACAGCATATCCATGTCTGTGTTTTTATCTCTACAATGGTTTTTGGAACTTCAGTGCCACATTAACTTTGATTTAAAAATGAGGCAATAGTCAAAGAAAACAACATCAACAGCAAGAGACAGGAAACCAAAGTGACATGTATGTGTGTATGTGTGTGAAATAAAGAGAGAGAGTGCATGCAAGTTAGTGTAATAGAAAAGTCTGCAATCTGCCTAGAATACAAGGGTGTTCAGCCTGGCCAAACAGTTTTGAGTCATTCTTGACCAAAAGTAATTCTCTAAAGGAAAGTATTAGATCATTTTATGAAATTTTGATGATTCAAGGGCTAGAATCTCTGTTGATTTCCATCAATTATTAGAAACCTGTGGTTTACTTTTTTCTCAGATTGCTCACAAATGGGGTTTCAGCATCTGTGGTTAACCTCTCAAGGATTTCACATATTCTCTTTGCTTCCTAACATATTTGTCTTTAAAGCACAAGTACTTTATTTCCTGCATCTCTTGTATATCTCTTTAAAAGTTTTTCCTCCTAAGCATAACAATTTTGAGAATAATCATTTGCGGTAATTTTCCCCAAGATACTTCTCTTTTGACCATCAATTTCTATTCTTTCTGCTTTTATTTTCAGCTATTAAAATCCTTTTGTAAAATGCTATCCATAGTTGAGGTGACACTGGAAGGATCTGAAAACTACCCACTGCAGTACTAATGAAAACCTCTCATTACTTTGCAACTTTTTTCCAGAGTACAATTTTCTTTGTGAAAAATAGAAATACTCCATTTTCCCTAGTGACCTGTACTTTAAAGTCATTAGTTATATAGAGAATTGAGAGTTTCATAAAAGTACAATCTCGAAATCATAGTCTCTGGAAGTTAGTTCTGATGTTTCTCATGGGTTAAACACTAATGCAAGAAGATACAGGCACCCCAATATTCATAGCAGCATTATTTATAATTGCAAACATATGGAAGCAATGTAAGGGTCCATCAGCATATTAATGGATAAAGACACTGTGGTATATACATGTACAATGGAACATTACTCTGCCATAAGAAAGAATGAAAATTTTCCATTTGCAGCAACATGGATGGATTTGGAGGATGTTAGGCTAAGTGAAGTAAGTCAGACAGAGAAAGACAAATACTATATGGTATCACTTATATGTGGAATCTAAAAAATAAACTAGTGAATATAACAAAACAGAAACAGACTCACAGATATAGAGAACAATCTAGTGGTTATCAGTGGAGAGAGGGATGAGGGAGGTGCAAGATGGAGGTTTATACTACTCTGTATAAAATAGGCTATGAGGATAATATTGTACAACACAGGAAATATAGCCAATATTTTATAATAACTATAAATGAAATATAACCTTTAAAAATTGTGAATAACTATGTTGTACACCTGAAACTTATATAATATTGTACATCAACTATACCTCAATTGAAAAAGAAAAGATGAATGAGATTCTATGTCTTTCCTTAATGAGCTCATAGTTTACATGGGAGACAGACATAAGGAAAATAATTATAAGGTACTATACCATAGGGAGTACTGTAATAAAGAGGAGATGTGTGTGACCAGTTAGTGCTGGCAGCTAACTTATTCTCAGAGAGTTGGAAAAGGCTTCAGAGGAAAGGTGATATTGAGCTGACATTAGAGGGAAGAAAATGAGCTTCACAGGAAGAGACAGGAGTTGGGGCACAGCATTTCAGGCCCATGAAACAGGCTGTGCAAAAGCATGGAGTTGTCACATTCTTAGTGTTTAGGAACCAGTGAGAAGTTCATTGATTAGCTATTGTCCCCAATACTACAATGGGAAAAAAAAAAATTGCCCAGAGGATTTTTCAGTGCCCTAAAATGGTAAAGGCATTGCTAAAAAATGCAGTAAGTTGTATGCTAGAGGATTTGCTGTTTATTACCTGGAAATTCAAAATGACCTAGTAAAAAGCTAGGAATTAAAATATTTGTTTACAAATGCACATTTATAATTTTCAAGCACATAGCACATATATATTGTATACTAATAAGTAAAGTGAGATAAGTTAAGGAGAAAATAGCAATTTGAAATAGACCTCCTTTACATAATAATGGATTCAAAATATAAAATCATGTTAAGGCTGGAGAACTAATTGCTGGATAAAGAAAATGTAAAAAGACTTTTAATGTTTTTAGTTATTTTGAAAATCATTTTAATGATTTTGAAAAGGCTCTTTAATTTAAAGTGATTCTGTTTCCTAAAGAATTGGAGTCTAAAGTTCACCCACCATCAAACTGATGAGGAAAAAATATTAGAGTCTAAAAAATTCAGAACTTCATATACTTAGAGACATGTCTTTCTCTATTTATGCTAGGGTTATTTCAAATCAAAATTAGTGAAATCCTAATTACTGTGTTTTACTCTTAAGTCCAATTTAGAGAGCATAAAGATAAGTATGCTCTGAAAAGTCTCATAATTTTATGATATTAAGCACAAGGCAGAACTTGAAATAGAAGATTGTGAGGAGGGGGGATGCATAGACATTCTTCTCTCTCTCCTATAATCCTGGGATATAGCCCATCAGGTTCTCTCTCAGCTTCTTCCCCTCTGAACAAGAAGATTTGAAATAGGGAGGAGAGAGACTGTGAAGGAGCCAGAATTTGTTCTTGGCAGATTGTTCTTTCTGTCTGTGATGCCACCCTACTTTAAGCTCCTTGACTTCTCTCTGTTTCCTACACCAAATGGAGGAATCTACATTTTCTCAATGGCCACCCTTAACCTGAAGAGAGAGGGGATACTGACCGTGAAGTTCAAGGTGGCAGCAGACAGTTGGGCAAAATGTGCTGTGAGACCTCATCTTTTTTCAATCAAACATGTAAACAACTATCACATTACAGCCATCCTACGGACTCCACAGGGGGATTGGTCTGGGGACACTGAGGGTACCAAAATATGTAGATGTTCATGTCTCTTATATAAAATGGCTTAGTACAGTTAGCCTCCATATCTGTGGGTTCTGCATCCACGGATTCAACAAAAATCTATCCATGGAACCCGTGGATACAAAGGGCCAACTGTACTTCAGACCAGGCTTATTTGTAGAACACAGTGATTTGTTATATTCCTCTAACCAGAGGCTAAAAAGCTTATTTTCTGAGTTCAGGCATACATAATAAATAAGTGAAGCTGGAAAACAGTAAGATAGTACCAAATGGATGGACACATACCTGCTTAAAAGTATTCACATTCTAAGTATTTTGAAATTCTCATCTCCATACTAAATCCTGCCACTCGGGGAGACCAAGATGGCAGAATAGAAGGATGTGAGCTCACCTCCTCCCACAAATACATCAAAAATACATCTACATGAGGAAAAATTCTCACAGAATACCTACTGAACGCTGGCAGAAAATCTCATACAACCAAAGCTGCAAGAAAGATCACCACATAACTGTGTAGGATAAAAGGAAAGTAAAACAATCAATATGGGACCTGCGCCCCTGAGAGGCAGCAGTGAAAGGGAAAATTGATAAAACTTGGGCTTCAGTGAACAGACCAGGGGAGCGGACTTGCTTTGGTGTCCATTGACAGAAGAATTGATAAAGAAGATGTGGGGTGTCTGTGTGTGTGTGTATATATGTATATGTGTGTGACTGTGTGTGTGTGTGTGTGTGTACACACACACACACACACACACACACACACACACACAAATGGAATATTACCCAGCTATAAAAAAGAATGAAATAGTGCCATTTGCAGCAACATGGATGGACCTAGAGATTATCATACTAAGTGAAGTAAGACAGAGAAAGACAAATATCATGGTGTCACTTATATGAGCAATCCAAAAAATAATACAAATGAAATTATTTACAAAACAGAAACAGACTCACAGGCATAGAAAACAAACTTATGGTTATCAAAGGAGAAAGAAAGGGGGATAAATTAGAAGCTTGAGATTAACAGATACATGCAATGGTATATAATATAGTTAAACAACAAGGTCCTACTGTACAGCATAGGGAACTATATTCAATATTTTATAATAACCTATAAGGGAAAGAATCTGAGATGACTTTTTCAGGACACAGGAGGAGATGGAGAAAAGATGACAGAGTAGAAAGATGTGAGCTCACATCTTATGAAAACACCAAATTCACAACTAACTGCTAAACAACCATTAACAAAAACAAAAACACTAGAACCTACCAAAAAAGATACCCTACATATGAAGACAGAAAAGAAGCCACAATGAGATGGTAGTGGGGGGAGTGCAATTGTGATAAAAACAAATTCCATACCTGCTAGGTGGACAACCCAGAAACTGGAAAGTAATTATACCACAGAGGTTCTCCCACAGGAGTGAAAGTTCTCAGCACCACATCAGGCTTCCCAGTGTCCTAAAAAAGTCATCTCAGATTTTTCCCAGGGGTCTGGCAATGGGAGGAGGAGCCCCCAGAAAATCTGGCTTTGCAGGCCAGCAGGGTTTGATCACAGGAATTCCACAGGACTGGGGGAAACAGAAACTCCACTCTTAGAGGGGGTACATAAGATCTCCTGAGTACCAGAACCCAGGGAAAAAAGTGGTGACCTCATAAGAGACTGGGCCAGACCTACCTGATAGTATTAGAGGATCTCCTGCAGAGGTGTGGGGCTCATTGTGGGGACAAAGACACTGGTGGCAACAGTTCTGGGGAGTACTCACTGGCGTGAGCCCTCCTAAAGGCTGCCGTTTTCTTACCAAGACCTGGCCCCACTCAACAGCCTGCAGGCTCCAGTGCTGCGATGCCTCAGGCCAAACAACCAACAGGGTGGGAACACAGCCATACCCATGAACAGCCAGGCTGCTTAAAGTCTTCCTGAGCCCACAGCCCTCTAGACACGCCCCTTGGCACAGCCCTGCCCAACAGAGGGGCAAGACCCAACTCCACCCACCAGTGATCAGGAACCAGTCCCTCCCACCAGGAAGCCTTCACAAGCCTCTTAGACAGTTTCATCCATCAGGGAGCAGACAGCAGAAACAAGAAAAATTACAACCTTGCAGCCTGCAGAATGGAAACCACAATCAGAGAAATTTACACAAAATGAGATGGCAGAGGAATAGGTTCCAGATGAAGGAACAAGATAAAACCCCAGAAGAACAACTAAGTGAAATGGAGATAGGCAATTTACCAGAAAAAGAATTCAGAGTAATGATAGTGAAGATGATCCAAGAATTCAGAAAAAGAATGGAGGCACAGATCAAGAAGATACAAGAGTTGTTTTACAAAGACCTAGAAGAACTAAAGTACAAATAAACAGAGATGAACAATACAATAACTAAAATAAAAAATGTACTAGAAAGAAACAGTAGCGGAATAAGTGAGTGAGAAGAATGGATAAGTGAGCTGGAAGACAGAATGGTGGGAACCACTGCCATGGAACAGAATAAAGAAAAAAAATATGAAGAGAAATGAGGATAGTCTCAGAGACCTCTGGGACAACATTAAACACACCAACATTCATATTAGAGGGGTGCCAGAAGGAGAAGAGAGAAAGGACATGAGAAAATATTGGAAGAGATAATAACTGAAAACTTCCCTAACATGGGAAAGGAAAGAGTCACCCAAGTTCAGGAAGTGCAGAGAGTCCCAGGCAGGATAAACCCAAAGAAGAACATGCCAAGACACATAGTAATCAAATTGACAAAAGTTAAAGACAAAGAAAAAATATTAAAAGCAACAAGGGAAAAGAAACAACATAAAAGGGAATACCCATAAGGTTAGAAGCTGATTTCTCAGCAGAAATTCTGCAGGCCAGATGGGAGTGGCACCATATATTCAAAGTGATGAAAGGGAAGAAACTACAATCAAGAAGCGTCTACCCATCAAGGCTCTCATTCAGATTCAACAAAGAAACCAAAAGCTTTGCAGACAAGCATAAGGTAAGAGAATTCAGCACCACCAGACCAGCTTTGCAACAAATGCTGAAGGAACTTCTCTAGGCAGAAAAGAAAATGTCACAACTAGAAACAAAAAAATTACAAATGGAAAAACTCCAGTAAATGCAAACATACAGTAAAGGTAGTAAATCATCCACACACAAATATGATATCAAAACCATTAAGCATGAGAAGAGGAGAGCACAAATGCAGGATACTGGAAATGTATTTGAAATTAAAAGACCAGCAACTTAAAACCATCTTGTTTACATATAGAATACTATGTCAAAACCTCATGGTAACTGCAAATCAAAAATCTACAGTAGATTCACACAAAAAAGAAAGGGGAATCCAAACACAACGTTAGAGTCAGTCATCAAATCAAAAGAGAGGAGAACATAAGAGGAAGGGAAGAAAACAGACGTACAAAACTAAATCCAAAACAATTAACAAAATGGCAATAAGAAATAAATATCAATAATAACCTTAAACATAAACGGATTAAATGCCCTACCAACAGACATAGACTAGCTGAATGGATACAAAAACAAGACCCGTATATATGCTGTCTACAGGAGACCCACTTCAGACCAAGGGACACATATAGACTGAAAATGAGGGGATGGAACAAGATATTCCATGCAAATGGAAATCAAAAGAAAGCTGGAGTAACTATTCTCATATCAGACAAAATAGACTTTAAAATAAAGACTGTTACAAGAGACAAAGAATGATACTACATAATGATCAAGGGATCAACCCAAGAAGAAGATATAACAATTGTAAATATTTATACACCCAACATAGGAGCACCTCAATACATCAGGCAAATGCTAACAGCCATAAAAGGGGAAATTGACAGAAACACAATCATAGTAGGGGACTTTAACACCCCACTTTCACCAATAGATCATCCAGACAGGAAATCAATACAGAAACACAGACTTGAAATGGTACATTAGATCAAATGTACTTAATTGATATTTACAGAGCATTCCCAGCAGAATACAAATTCTTCTCAAGTGCCCATGGAACATTCTCCATGATTGATCACATGCTGGGCCACAAAGCAAGCCTCAGTATATTTAAGAAAATTGAAATCATATCAAGCATCTTTTCTGACCACAACACTATGAGATTAGAAATCAACCACAAGAAAAAAAACTGTAAAAAACATAAAAACGTGGAGGCTAAACATTATGCTACTAAACATCCAATGGATCACTGAAGAAATCAAAGAGGAAATCAAAATATACTTAGAGACAAATGAAAATGAAAACACAATGACCATAAACTTATGTGATGCAGAAAAAAATTTTAAAAGGGAAGTTTATAGCAATACAATCTTACCTCAGGAAATAGGAAAAATCACAAATAACCTAACCTTACACCTAAAGCAATGAGAGAATAAAGAACAAAAAAAGCCAAAGTTAGTAGAAACAAAGAAATAATAAAGATCAGAGCAGAAAGAAATGAAATAGAGATGAAGAAAACAATAGGAAATATCAATGATACTAAAAGCTGGTTCTTTGAAAAGATAAAAAAACTGAAAAACCTTTAGCCAGACTCATCAAGAAAAAAAAGAGAGGGCTCAAATCAATAAAATTAGAAATGAAATAGGAGAAGTTACAACGGACACCACAGAAATACAAAGGATCATAAGAGACTACTACAAGCAACTATATGCCAATAAAATGGACAAGCTAGAGGAAATGGACAAATTCTTAGAAAGCTACAACTTTCCAAGACTGAACCAGGAAGAAATAGAAAATATGAACAGACAAGTCACAAGTAATGAAATTGAAACTGTAATTTAAAAACTCCTAACCGGGGAACCTTCAAGATGGTGGAGGAGTCAGATGTGGAGATCACCTTTCTCCCCACAATACATCAAAAATACATCTACATGTGGGACCACTCCTACAGAACACCTACTGAATGCTGGCAGAAGACCCTTCCCAAAAGGGTCGTAGTGCTCCAGCCGGGCATCAGGCCTGAGCCTCTGAGGTGGGAGAGCCAAGTTCAGGACATTGCTCCACCAGAGACGTCCCAGCTCCACATAATATCAAACAGTGAATGCTCTCCCAGAGATCTCCATCTCAATGCTAAGACCCAGCTCCACTCAATGACCAGCAGGCTACGATGCTGTACACCCTATGCCAAACAACTAGGAAGACAGGAACACAAACCCACACATTAGCAGAGAGGCTGCCTAAAATCATAATAAGTTCAGACACCCCAAAACACACCACTGGACATGGTCCTGCCCACCAGAAAGACAAGATCCAGCCTCATCCACGAGAACAGAGGTATCAGTCTCCGCCACCAGGAAGCCTCCACAACCCACTGAACCAACCTTACCCACTGGGGGAAGATACCAAAAACAATGGGAAATATGAACCTGCAGCCTTCAAAAAGGAGACCCCAAACACAGTAAGTTACACAAAAATGAGAAGACAGAGAATACACAGCAGATGAAGGAGCAAGGTAAAAACCCACAAGGCCAAACAAATGAAGAAGAAATAGGCAGTCTACCTGAAAAAGAATTCAGAGTAATGATAGTAAAGATGATCCAAAATCTTAGAAATAGAATGGAGAAAATACAAGAAACTTTTAACAAGGACCTAGAAGAACTAAAGAGCAAAGAAACAATGATGAACAATGCCATAATTGAATAAAAAATTCTCTACAAGGAATCAATAGCAGAATAACTGAGGCAAAAGAACAGACAAGTGACCTGGAAGATAAAATAATGGAACCAACTACTGTAGAGCAAAATAAAGAAAAAAGAAAGAAAAGAATTGAGGACAATCTCAAGACCTCTGGGACAATATTAAACCCACCACCATTTGAATTATAGGGGTCCCAGAAGAAGAAGAGAAAAAGAAAGGGACTGAGAAAATATTTGAAAAGATTATAGTTGAAAACTTCCCTAATATGGGAAAGGAAATAATCAAGTGCAGGAAGCACAAAGAGTCCCATAAAGGATAAATTCAAGGAAAAACATGCCAAGACATATTAATCAAACTATCAAAAATTAAATACAAAGAAAAAATATTAACAGCAGCAAAGGAAAAGCAAATAATAACATACAAAGGAATCCCCATAAAGTTAACAGCTGACCTTTCAGCAGAAAATCTGCAAGCCAGAAGGGAGTGGCAGGACATGTTTAAAGTGATGAAAGAGAAAAACCTACAACCAAGATTACTCTAACCAGCAATTATCTCATTCATATTCAATAGAGAAATTAAAACTTTAACAGTCAAGCAAAAGTTAAGAGAATTCAGCACCACCAAACCAGATTTACAACAAATGCTAAAGGAACATCTCTGGGCAGGAAACACAAGAGAAGGAAAAGACCTACAATAACCCAAAAAATTAAGAAAATGGAAATAGGAGCATACATATTGATAACTACCTTAAATGTAAATGGACTAAATGCTCCAACCCAAAGACATGAACTGGCTGAATGGATAAAAAAACAAGACCCGTATATATGCTGTCTACAAGAGATCCACTTCAGACCTAGGGACAAATACAAACTGAAACTGAGAGGATGGAAAAAGATATTTCAAATAGATGTCTCTATTACAAGAGACAAAGAAGGACACTACATGATCAAGGGATCAATCCAAAAAGAAGATATAACAATTGTAAATATTTATGCACCCAACATAGGAGAACCTCAATACATAAGGCAAATGCTAACACCCATAAAAGGGGAAATTGACAAAAACACAATCATAGTAGGGGTCTTTAACACCCCACTTTCAACAATGGACAGATCATCCAGACAAAAAATTAATAAGGAAACACAAGCTTTAAATGACACATTAAACAAGATGGATTTAATTGTTATTTATAGGACATTCCATCCAAAAACAATAGAATACACTTTCTTCTCATGTGCTCATGGTACGTTCTCCAGGATAGATCATATCCTGGGTCACAAATCAAGCCTTGGTAAATTTAAGAAATTGAAATGGTATCAAATGTCTTTTCCGACCACAACTCTATGAGACTAGATATCAATTACAGGAAGCAAACCTGTAAAAAGTACAAACACATGCAGACTAAACAATACATAACTAAATAAGCAAGAGATCACTGAAGAAATGAAAGAGGAAATAAAAAAATACGTAGAAACAAATGACAATGGAGACACGATGACCCAAAACCTATGGGATGCAGCAAAAGCAGTTTTAAGAGGGAAGTTTATAGCAATACAATCCTACCTCAAGAAACAAGGAATATCTCAAATAAACAACCTAAACTTACACCTAAAGCAATTAGAGGAAGAAGAACAAAAAACCCCAAAGTTAGCAGAAGGAGAGAAATCATAAAGATCAGATCAGAAATAAATGAAAAAGAAATGATAGAAAAGATCAATAAAATTAAAACTTGTTTCTTTGAGAAGATAAACAAAATTGATAAACCATTAGCCAGACTCATCAAGAAAAAAAGGGAGAAGACTCAGATCAACAGAATTACAAATGAAAAAGGAGATGTAACAACTGACACTGCAGAAATACAAAGGATCATGAGAGATTACTACAAGAAATTAAATGCCAATAAAATGGACAACCTGGAAGAAATGGACAAATTCTTAGAAAAGCACAGCTTCTAAGACTAAACCAGGAAGAAATAGGAAATATAAACAGACCAATCAAAAGCACTGAAATTGAAACTGTGATTAAAAATGTTCCAACAAACAAAAGCCCGGGACCTGATGGCTTCACAGGCGAATTCCATCGAATATTTAGAGAAGAGCTAACACCTATCCTTCTCAAACTCTCCCAAAATATAGTGGAGAGAGGAACACTCCCAATCTCATTCTACAAGGCCACCATTACCCTGATACCAAAACCAGACAAAGATACTACAAAAAAGAAAATTACAGACCAATATCACTGATGAACATAGAAGCAAAAATCCTCAACAAAATACCAGCAAACAGAATCCAACAGCACATTAAAGGATCATACACCATGATCCATTGGGGTTTATCCCAGGAATACAAGGATTCTTCAATATACGCAAATCAATCAATGTGATAAACTATATTAAGAAATTGAAGGAGAAAAACCAAATGATCATCTCAATAGATGCAGAAAAAGCTTTTGACAAAATTCAATACCTATTTATGATAAAAAAAAAACCCAGAAAGTAGGCACAGAGGGAACTTACATCAACATAATAAAGGCTGTATGTGACAAACCCACAGCCACCATTGTTCTCAATGTTGAAAAACTGAAACCATTTCCACTAAGATCAGGAACAACACAAGGCTGTGCACTCTCACTACTATTATTCAACATAGTTGTGGCAGTTTTAGCCACAGCAGTCAGAGAAGAAAAAGAAATAAAAGGAATCCAAATTGGAAAAGAAGAAATAAAGCTGTCACTGTGTTTGCAGATGACATGATACTATACATAGAGAATCCTAAGGATGCTACCAGAAAACTACTAGAGCTAATCAATTAATTTCATAAAGTAGCAGGATATAAAATTAATGCACAGAAGTCTCTTGCATTCCTATACACTAATGATGAAAAATCTGACAGTGAAATTAAGGAAACATTCCCATTTACCACTGCAACAAAAAGAATAATATACCTAGGAGTAAACCTACCTAAGGAGGCAAACACCTGTATGCAGAAAACTATAAGACACTGATGAAAGAAATTAAAGATGATATAAACAGATGGAGAGAATTACCATGTTCTTAGATTGGAAGAGTCAACATTGTGATAATGACTATACTACCCAAAGCAGTCTACAGATTCAGTGCAATCCCTATCAAACTACCACTGGCATTTTTCACAGAACTAGAACAAAAAATTGCACAATTTGTGTGGAAACACAAAAGACCCTGAATAGCCAAAGCAATCTTGGGAAAGAAAAACGGGGCTGGAGGAATCAGGCTCCCTGACTTCAGACTACATTACAAAGCTACAGTAATCAAGATAGTATGGGACTGGCACAAAAACAGAAATATAGATCAGTGGAACAGGACAGAAAGCCCAGAGATAAACCCACACACATATCGTCACCTTATCTTTGATAAAGGAGGCAAGAATATACAATGGAGAAAAGACAGCCTCTTCAATAAGTGGTGCTAGGAAAACTGGACAGCTACATGTAAAAGAATGAAATTAGAGCACTCCCTAAAACCATACACAAAAATAAACACAAAATGGATCGAAGACCTAAATGTAAGGTCAGACACTATCAAACTCTTAGAGGAAATCATAGGCAAAACACTCTATGACATAAATCACAGCAAGATCCTTTTTGATCCACCTCCTAGATAAATGGAAATAAAAACAAAAATAAACAAATGAGACCTAATGAAACTTAAAAGCTTTCCCCCAGAAAGGAACCATAAACAAGACAAAAAGACAACTGTCAGAATGGGAGAAAATATTTGCAAACAAAGCAACTGACAAATGATTATTCTCCAAAAAAGACAATCAGCTCATGCAGCTCAATATCAATAAAACAACCCAATCCAAAAATGGGCAGAAGACCTAAATAGACATTTCTCTAAAGAAGGCTTACAGATGGCCAAGAGGCACATGAAAAGATGCTCAACTTCTCTAATTATTAGAGAAGTGTAAATCAAAACTACAATGAGGTATCACCTCACACCGGTCAGAATGGCCATCAACAAAAGTCTATAAATAACAAATGCTGGAGAGGGTGTGGAGAAAAGGAAACCCTCCTGCACTCTTGGTGGGAGTGTTAATTGGTACAGCCACTATGGAGAACTGTATGGAGGTTCCTTAAAAAAGTAAAAATAGAGCTACCATATGATCCAGCAGTCCCACTCCCAGGCATGTATCTGGAGAAAACCATGGTTTGAATGGCTACATGCAGCCCAGTGTTCATTGCAGGGCTGTTTACAATAGGCAAGACACCAAAGCAACATAACTGTCCAGCAACATGGACATGAATGTTACCTATTCATGGAGATGAATAGATAAAAAAGATGTGGTAACTATATACAGTATATACATATACATATATACAGCCATTAAAAAGAATGCCATTTGCAGCAACATGGACAGACCTGGAGATTATCATACTAAGTGAGTAAGTCAGATAGAGAAAGACAAATATATCACTCATTTGCAGAATCTAAAAAATAGATACAAATGAACTTATTTACAAAACAGGAACACACAGACTTAGAGAACGAACTTATGGTTACCAGGTGAAAAGGGTGGGTGGGAGGGATAGACTGGGAGTTTGGGATTGACATGTATACACTGCTATATTTAAAATAGATAACCAACTAGGACCTACTGTTTAGCACAGGGAAATCTGCTCAATATTCTGTAACAACCTAAGTGGGAAAAAAATTTGAAAAGAATAAATACTGGTGTATGTATAACTGAATCACTTTGCTGTACACCTGAAACTAATACAACATTGTTAATCAACTATACTCCAATAGAAAATAAAAATTTACAGAAGACGTTACTTAGTAAAAAAAAAAAAAAAATCGTACACGTGTGTGTGTGTATATATATATAACTGAATCACTTTGCTGTACAACAGAAACTAACACAACATTGTTAATTAACTATACTCCAGTAGAAAATAAAAATTTATGAAAGACATTATTTAGTAAAAAATAATATCTGCCATGCGTGTGTGTGCATATATATATAACTGAATCACTTTGCTGTACAACAGAGACTAAGACAACATTGTAAATCAACTATACTTTAATTAAAAACAATAATAAACTCAAAAGTTCTACCACTGTCTTTCAGTTTATATCTCCTTCTAAGTGAATCAGAATTCTTCAAACTCACCTACTGAGTCCCTTCCAGGGAGGGCTTCATGATGGCTTAGCTTCTAGGGCTATCTCTTCTTCTCAAGCTCCCTCTGTAGTCCTGCATACTCCCAGGATATCTTGATAAAATTGCCTCCTCCTTATTTTTACATTCACATATTCATTTGTATATTTAGGTATGTATTTATTCATTAGCGTGATTTTGGACCCACATAGATTGTGGATTTGGAATCCAGCCTCAGGATAGAGAGTTTGAATGTGATAAAGATTAAAAGTTAGACTATGTATGTTTATGGTGCTTTATAAAAGACATAGGCCACTTTTACCACTTTGTCACATTCGATTCTTACAGAATCCTAGAAAGTAGGTCAGACAGATATTATTATCTCTATATAATAGATGAGGAAATTGAGATTAAATGATTTTCTAAATTTGCCTAAAAAGTAAGGAGCAGAAAGTCTGTGGTTCAATCTAAATTATTCTCATCCAGATTATAGTATTTTTTTCTTGCTGTTGTATACCAACCTTCTTTATTTTAACTGAAGTATAGTTGATTTACAATGCATTCATTTCAGGTGACTATATAAATTCTTTTTCAGATTCTTTTCCCTTTTGCTACAAACTACTGGATATAGTTCCCCGTGCTATATAGTAGGTCTTTGTTGGTTATCTATTTTATATATAGTAAAGTGTATATTAATCACAAACTCCTAATTTATCCCTCCCCGCCAGTTTGCCCTTTGGTAGCCGTAAGTTTTATAACAAACTTCTTAATTTTCTTCTTTCTTTTCCTTTTCTGTATTCACATTTTCCTTTGCCACACTTCTGTATTCTTCACCCCACTTCTTATTTTTGCTCCTAACTTTGTCACAGTCTGCACTTGTAGCCTATAAAGTCAACACATTATCCTATGGGGGTACAGCATGTCTATGGCAGTGGGTCACAGGAATGGCAGGCCAAGGGAAAGCAAGTCCTCAGCTGAACTTAAAGTCAGTGTCAGGTCTTCAAGGAGACCTGGCTAGGCATTAGGAAGGCAGATAGATTGTTGGGAGTTGAATGCAAACTTTTTAAAGAACTCAATACTAAATTAGTTTGATGTTTAGAATAGCATATTAATCCAGGTACTGGCGCTTTTCTGAAGTTAGGAAATCCTCATTTTTTTTCTCCATGAGAGTCTCATTTCATCCCTCCACGTTGTCCTATGAGGGCATTCCATGCTTCAGATTACCCTAACAAGTATTAGGAGAGAATTAAAGTATTGATCATCCATGTGCAGAAAAAGTGTGATGGAGTCTTAATTTTCTGCACTAGTTCATCTGTCATTAGATAATTGAATGCTGTCTTTTGATACATTGCAAATTAGCAAAAGTATCTCCACTTTACACAGGGAAATCCACAGCAAGGGGCAACTCCTCAGTAAAAAGAGGTGTGAAGTAAAGTGTAAGACAGCTTCTCAAGATGTACAAACATACTAATCATCCTGCCTTCTATGACTTTCCTTCAACCTCTTACCCAGTTGGGGGTCCAAGTTCTCAGATGGAGACTAATCTAATTTCATTCTCACCAACAAAAGACTGTAATCAATCTCCCTGCTTCTGGCTAACTGTTCACAGTATCTTCATTTTACTCAAAATGGAATAAGATAGGAAACTCCTAATTTCTCTTATTCTGAGAAGCTGAACACCATGGTTTAGTTCAGCTCAACCAGGCTAGATGTAGCCAAGTTTTTGTGGGATTTTCAACACAATAAGAGGAATTATGAAATTTTCAAACCAAAAGTTAAGTGGCCTCATGATTTGTTTTTATAATACAGTAGGCAACTATGGCTGGTTTTATAGACAGAATTCAAGTGGAATGACAATGGCGTTGATTAGCACCAGCATCTCAATAAGGAATGGGAATCAACTGTGTAATGTCCAAAAGGAAGAGAACAAAGAAGGACTATGGCATGTGTATTTCAGCCAGGACTTCTAGCCCCAGTGCCTTACTTCCTTTGCTATCGTTAATCTACACTTCAAGACTAAACTTATTTCTACCTTGTGTTCCCTTGCTTGGCTAAAAAAAAAAAAAAAAAAAAAAAGGCCTATTTAACACATAGTTTATCAATTTCAGGCTTTCAATGGCAATTCTTAAAAATCCCTGTCATTGAGGCTATGTGTAATTGTACTCTGTATACTCTATAAATGGCATTTTCCCAAACTCTTTGCTAATTTTTCTTTCTCTTAATGTCATCCTTGAAAACTTTTTCTGTTATTTTTTCCCTCTTATGGGAAATTCAGATTTATGCTTTGCTATGGAGCTATGCTTTGTTCTTCACTGCTCTATTCCAAATGTGAAGAGAACTCATTTTCTTCTTTGTGACTGTGTACATTCATATGGTCAGCCATCTGAAAACTGAAGTGGTGGATGGGCTTGGCCATTCAGACATACTGTTCTTTTGGGGCAATCCTCCTTCTCATGAAGGTGAGCCCATTGAAAGCTTTTTTTTTTTTTCTTTTTACTGCTTTTGGAAGTAATGAGACACATTACTCTGTGCAACTCAGCTCACATTTCTCCTTAGCTTCAAGATTGGTTCATGCCTAGAGACAGCTCTTCTGACAGTGAGTGACAGTTAAAGTCAGAAGTTCAGGAGGAGGTACAGTAAGATAACTTAGAAAAGAAAATTGTACTGCAGTTCAACCTTTACAGAGCAAAAAGTAACAACTCATGTCCAGAAAAGAGAGAGGCTTAGTTTTGTAATAAATCCAATATTTTTTCTAATAAACATGTTAGAATTTGTGAAATATCATTTAATACTTAATCAATATGCAGTTTTTGAGTAATTGCTTTTCCCTCACATTGTGCCTGGTATTATAAGGATACAAAAGAATTCTTATTACCTGACCTCAAGGGAAAGAAAAATGACTAATACACTTAATATTAAACCATAACAGAAAAGAATAAATCACTGACATCCTGAATAGTATGGAAGATGTCATTGATCAATTAATTCAGTACATATTATTGAGCATATTGGTATGGTAGTCAATGTGCTTTAATCCTGAACAATAGAATCTTATTCTGGCTGTCATGAGCATTCAATTTTAATTTAAACTTTCATGTGTAAGATGAACTTTACCTGGATCTATGTAGCTAAGAGTTGGATGAGATGGATGAATGTGAACTATCAATTGTGGGGAACTTAAAATGTTTTCAGTACAATAATGATCACTTTCCATAGATGATATCATTTTATCGTAATAATCCTACAAAATAGGTTTATTCTTTCCTTCTTACACATGAAAAAATAGTTAATATCAAAAGTGTATAGAGAAATATTTACAGGGCCCATCTCTGTTATCACAGAGAAGGCAATGAAAAATGGATTAAAAGGTGAGAGGCAATAAATTGATAAAAGCACAACAGGTAACTAAATAAATGATAGACTGACTTTCTTTGGGTCATGGGGATCCTTGGCAAGAGAATATTTAAAGAGGGGTTTGGAGAGATAGGCAGTATTGGAACTGATTTTGTATAGCCTTTATATGGTCGAAATGAAAAGTTTTTTTTTTTTTTTTGGCTGTACGTGGGCCTCTCACTGTTGCGGCCTCTCCCATTGCGGAGCAAGGCTCCGGACGCGCAGGCTCAGCGGCCATGGCTCACAGGCCCAGCCGCTCCACGGCATGTGGGATCTTCCCGGACCGGGGCATGAACCCGTGTCCCCTGCATCAGCAGGCGGACTCTCAACCACTGTGCCATCAAGGAAGCCCGAAAAGTATTTTTAAGCCTTTAGGTAAACATGTTAGTTTTGCTGGTAGTTTTTTGTACCATTGCATAAAGTGCCCTGTTCTCTCAGGAGTTTGTAGGTTAAATATATTTTGCATCCTGTAGGGTGATAGTTTGAAACATTGGCTCCATCCAAATAGCTTGAGGTCATAATTTGCCCAGCTGGCCATTGTTTCTAATGTGGTTGTTATATACGAATTCATATATAACCCATGAATTAAAGGTTTTATCTCCTGTTCCCTTTATCTCACTTTTACCTGTCTAATAAAGCAGTCTCATTGTAGGTATCTCCTAAAGCCTGCTTCAGGGAGAATTTTCTACATATGCAGTTTTCTACAGAAGAATGTGTTTGGTATTACAGATTAACTTTCTTCCGTGTAACAATAATCAAGTTAATGACAATAAAAACCACCTAAAAATTTCTGTGGTGTTTACAGTTTGCCAACTACTTTCATGTATATTACACCATTAGTAAGTCCACAATAAAAAAATAATTAGAATTGGAATCAAGAACTTATTTTTGAGTTCTTTCTGTCACATACTTCTTGTTTGAAGTCATTCAAATTGTTTATGCAATCATTCTCAGTTTTATCATGTATAAAATAACTATAATAACAGATGCCTGCCTATGATAAGGATAAATAGGATAAAATTTTAAAATGCTTTGTAAATTTTAAAGTGTTTTATGTATGTGACTTATGATTGTCATTATTTTATGAATGAATATTAACTAAATGGCATATTGAAGTATTTTTATATAAGTAATTTAGGAAAAAATCACAAGAGACCATCTACTGAGAAGAGGGAGAGTAAGAGGGAGGGAGGGAGGGAGGGAGAGAGAGAGAAATTCAAATAATTAACAAGAGATACCAAGATTGGTTGACATTGCTGGACAGTCTTTTGAAATTTCTGTTTAACCAGTTCATGAAATCAGGGAGACATAAACATGACACCCACTAAAACTCCCATAGACCAGCATATTCCCTATGTCTTCTGAGAAAGTAGTTCTACAAAGTACTAGTTTATCCTTGTTGACTTTGCTGTTTCTTTACATTAAGGGGAAAGCTATTTAACCATAATACTTTAGAAAAATATGTATGTGTAACATAATAATAAAGCAAAGTTGAAAGGCTCTATAGCAGGTACACCAGAATTACGAAGATGTGGTAATCAAGACAGTGTTGTACTGGTGTAAAGAGAGATGTATAGATCAGTAGAATAAATTGAGTCCAGAAGTATAGCCATAAATCTTTGGTCAATTTATTTTTGAAAAAATTGATATTGACAAAATTTTTGATGAAATTCATGGTAATATAAAAGAATTAAATCCTCTTTTTCCAGTAATGTTTAATTTCATGATTAATATATGATTATATTATACTTACAAAAAGTATAGACACTAGAGAGAAGGCTCTTTTACCATGAACATCAGTCCTCTCCCTGTTTCCCTAGAGGGAAACATTAATTTGGTCCTGAATATTCTAGATCCTTTGAAATTTATTTATACAAACACAACACACACACTGGTCCTGAATATTCTAGATCCTTTGAAATTTATTTATACAAACACACACACACACACACACACACGCACACACACACACACACACACACACAAGTACACATACTACCATGCTACTTATACTGTTCTGTATGTTAAATGAACAACAGATCTTGCATATTTGAACAAATTAGCACAGTGAATTTACTTCATTCTTTCTACATAGTATTCCATAGTACAGGTGTAGTACAGTTTATTACATGATTCTTCTATTCATGAACATCAGTTTCTCTCCCACAAATGTATCTTGATTACATATAATCCTTCAGGAGTGCTCTTGAATAAGTTTCCTTATGAGTTGGAAAGTGTTTTTTTCTGGGAAAAATACAGTTAAATGGAATTTCTAGGGGGTGTACTATGTGCAGTTCAATTTTAGAAAGCTATTTCCAAATTCTCCTCCAAAGTAGCTAAGCTAGTATGTCCTCTCAGTAATGTGTGAGAGATGTCTGTCCCTTTAGTATCACTAAAACTTAATATTATCAAAATTTAAATTGTTTACGGTCTGATGGGTAAGAACCTATTTTATTGTTATTTATTTGCTTTCTCTGATTACTAATGAGGCTGAGTATTTTTCACGTGCTTCTTGTTTGGTAATTGCATATTCATAGCCTTTGTTAATATTTTTATGGGGACATTTTATTTTTTCTTAAGGATTGTAAAACTTTTTCATATGACCTATATTATTACATGAGAGCCCTGACCATAATGAGCATTGCAACAAAGAATTTCATAGCTGAAAGATGCTTAAGCCATAGAGTTCTAGTCCAATTCTTTTGCCTTTATATTTGAGGAAATTAAGATGACGAGAAGAAAGAGGGGTTCCCACATGTCACACAGTGAGTTTAGTGACAGCATCTGGTATTCAAGCTGGATTTCTTAATGCCCAGCACACTACATTATACAGACAATTTTGAATCAGTGTTAAATATAAACTTATTCCTAGATTACATTTAGTAACCTAATATCTAAACAGTGGAAAGTTGTCCCACAAAAATGTTGAAGTTCAAAAATTACCTGATTTGGTAGACAGGGCATTTAAAATACTTCTTGAAATTAAAATAAACTACAAAAGAGGCAAAGATCAAATGACTTGACAGAGTCTATTTCCAATAGTTCAAAGTATATTATCAAGTTCTAACCTAATGTCTTATCCATTTAAAGGATCAATTTTATTCTATTATTTTAAAAGCAGGGAAGAGTAATTTAAAAAAAAGACTAGAGGCATCTAAATTTTCTCATACTCTGTAGAGGTTAGAATAACCCTTAACCTAGCAGGATAAAGCATGGGATTAAAAGTAGTTTATACAAAGGATAAATATTCTCTATAGACTCTAATTTCTTTTGAAAGTTGCCAACTTACTTACACTGGAATTTCTAACAGCATTGTTGCTACATACTTCAAAATAACTCTGGGGAGAGAGTAGAAGGAAAGTTGCTTAACATTCACATGACTAGCTCAGTGCCATAAGTTGCACATTGTTTTTGTCTCATTTATTGAAGTTAAGATGTAGTTTGAAATTTAAGGTAGTTTTGAAGTTGAAAGACAGCCAAGTAAATGAATGCATCCCATGGCTAATTTTAAAGTTACTGTATATCTTTCACAAAAAGTAAATTAGAGAACATAGTTATCTTCCTAGGTCACTTCAGTGATTCACAGCACTGTCTTTGCCAAAGATATTTTGACATTTCAGAACGATTATTATTATTAGATGCTTATAATAATAATGAAAACAGCAGTTCTCATTTATTGAGGGCTGTCAATATTCATGACATTGCACATGGGATTGGAAACTCAATCAATGAGCTGTGTACTATCATTAGTACCATCTACAAATAAAGCAGCCAAACTTAGAAAAAAGCTAATAAATAGGAAACGTTTCTCCATTGCTCCTTTTGAATTCTGTAACTTGTCTGATTCACTATTTCAAATATCAAATATTAAAGTATTTGGTGTTTCCTACCTTGCAAAATTCTCTATTCTTCTACTTTTCCCTAATCTCTCATTACACAAAAAGCCACAAATAAAATAAATGCATATTTAACAAGTTAAACTCCTTATATTTAACAAACCAAACTCCTGCCATGAAGATAACGGTAAAGAAAAATAGTTGCTTTATGGTAAATATAAATAGGGTAAGTTAAAAAATTTTCAGTATTGATAGTCACTTAGAGTGTCATAAAAACCATAATATATCCTTACGGGATGTTGGTATATTTTGATAAAGATTATACTGAAAAAAATAATTTCAGAATGATAGTTTCCTTGGTTAGAATCATTTTCAGCTCTAAATAACAGAAAAGCTAACACACTAATGCATCCACATATACGGAAGTTTTTGTCATACAAGATGTTTTTGAGAGGTGAGTTATTACATAAAGTTGATTTACTCCTCTCTGCAATGGTTTTGGCTATTCTTTCATGGTTACAAAATGAGTGGGGAAGCTCCCATCATCCTATCCATATTTAAGCAGAAAAAGGGGGATCATCTGCTTCTGTTCCCTTCACAAGGGAAGAAATCTTTCTTGGAACCTCTCCAGATGATCTTTGCTACTTGCACAGCAAGAGAGTGTGGGAACTGAGGAATCTTTTGTCCTAACTTGCTTAGGTCTAGTGTAATCTATCACCTGGGGCTGCACCAATACAATCATGCTTCTGTTAGCCAGGAAGAAGTGAGGGGATAGATGTCTGTTAAGAGGTTCTCTTGTTCAAAGTAGTGTGAATATATTTCAGCAAAGAAAATACTGTGATCTGTAGGACTTAAGCTCAAAAACAAGATGCATGTGATAGACACCATATTGTAGTAACATTGTATAGCTGTCAGAGTCAGACACTCTGGAATTGTATAACCGTCAACAAGTTGATCAGTCTCAATGAACCATAGTTTTTACAGAGATAAAAGTACTTGCCTCAAAGAATATGGTATGAATCATCTGAGAAAATGTGTGTGTCATTTCTGGCCTCTATTATATGCCTGCATTAGTCACAGAAAAGCCAGCTGTTGTAACAGACTTTAAAATTGAATGAAGACTCAAACTTCATAGATTACTATTTGGTACTTACCTAATAATCAGATGTGAATATTCCCAGTGGCTCATGACTTCCCTCTATGAAGAACCCATTAAAAAACCATCATCCATTTATCATTTAGCTTGACCATATAATGAGACTTATACTCTTCCACATCTAGCTGGTAGAAGAGAAAACACGGGACAAAGAAGACTATTAATTCCTTAAAAATTTTTGCCCCCAAAGTGATACAAATCAATTTTGCTCACAGCCCACTGATGAGAACTAGTAACGTGGCTTTACCTGGATGTAGGGAGCACCCCAGAAATACAATCCCTGCTAGATAACTCCCTCCCAGGAATAGACACACATTCAGGAAGAGGGAATATACATTTTGATGGCAACTAGTCATGTCTTCTACAATGCTCAGTAATTATTAGATGTATATTCCTTTCTAAAAGATGTAGATTCTAAGTGAGGGGAGCAATATGAACTATCTGGGATGAGTGCAGTGTGAGCCATATGGGTGGCTGATGAATGTTCACAGGAAGGAAGCACAGTATAGTAGCTTCATGGATTCTGAAGTCAGATAGCCTGCCTTCCAACTCCACCAATTCCTCGTTGTGTGATTTTCGGTAATTTAGAAATTTCTTTATAAAAATGGGGTTAGTAAAATTACCTAATCCTATAGAGTTATTGTGAGGATTAAATACTAATATATTTAATTAAAGCTCTTAGAACAACAGTTACTGGCATACCATATACTGTATAAGTACTGTAGAGTATTTATAATGGATTTTGTTTGATTTCTGGAATATATATATACACACACATACATATAAAAACATATATACACACACAGATATGCACACACCATCAAGTATATAATAAACATTAACAAAGTGTAAGAGATAATGAGAAGCATGTTAAATAGTATTTGCCTGTCTTAGACTATGGGGCACACAAAATCCTCAGACATGTAGAGTTACACTCAGAATGATAAGGAATGGTGCCTGCTAGACTGGAAGGGTCAGGAAAGTGTGTGTAGAGAAGGTGATTTGTGACAGAGCACTATGCAACAACCAAGCAGGAGAGCTGCTTAGGGGTGGGATATCATTCCAACAATGTCTTGAAGAAGAAAGGAGACTGGAGATAGAATTTGAAGGAGAAGATATTGTTAGATATGAATTGAATCATATATGAAAGGAAGTTAAATGCCAAAAGAATTTTCCCAAGAGAATTTTCATTTTTTACTGGACTCATCTAGGAACGGATAGTATGAGAGGATACAGGAAAATGATAATGGTGATATTGATGCTGATAACTTTGTACTTAAGGCAGAGAGAACTTAAGACAACTTGTAATTGAGAACTAGAAGCAGTTATAAAAAAGCACTGAGGACCTAGAGTTTGAAATAGAAAGTGAATGCTAAATGAAAATCTTTAAGACCTCTTATAATTAATTATTATGATTTTAGTGACATCATTACCTATAATGAATATTGAGCAAAATAAATATATCCTATATAGTAACCACATAGACACATCTAACTTTTTAAAAAAATTAAACAGAATTCTTTCATGTTGGTAAGAAAATTAATATCAGTGTGTTTTGCCTTTTCTCAATAATCAGCTATTTCTCACCAAGGTGGGATCAGAAGTAATTATCTTATGAAAGTAGATAAAGGGTTTACAGTCAGAAAAATCTGGCTTTGAATCTTGAGTTCACTAAATTACATATGATGTGGGTATATGTTACTTAACCAACATATTATTTAGGGTGTTCTATCCTAAAATTATTAGAAGCTCTTACTAAAAATATCTTGAGACAAAATGAAAATTTATTAATCAATATACTACAGTCAAAAAGAGAATCCAGCAGCACACTCAAGGGTTCAGATTCTCCTGATTTTTCTACTTTGCCATCCTCTCATAGTTGCTTTCTGTCTTAAGAGTGTCCCCTCCTAGTCATAAAATGTGTGCACAATTCCAAGGCTTTCATCCTCACACAGCTACGTGAAAAGCTGGAAGAGAGGCCATCTTTTCTTTGGATCCCTTTTAAGAGTAAATAAAATTTCTCAGACCACCCAGAAGACTTCGCCCAATGTCTCATAACTAAATTACATTCCTTGTGTAATGATCATGAGCAAAAGGAATGATATTATTATGATTTTTGAAGAATGCCACAATCTTTTTGATCTATAATACTTAAACTACAAAAAATAAGAGTATTGTAGCTACTATAGGTGAGACTATAGTTGTGAAAATATTTGGATTTTTCCATAATTGTCACTCCTTATAATCTATGGGAAAAGGAAAAATAATCCTACATCACACACCTCTTGTCCACTCTCAGACCTATTAACTATCTTATTCAAAGTGCCTTTAAAGGAAAACCAGTCTCCATATTTTGCTTCACTTCCCAGGGAGGAACATACTTTTAAATTATTCAGCTAAATGTAATGGATAGGAAAAAGGAGAAATACATATAAGGCTTCCTGTCTAAGTTCAAACCCAGTGTGCAAGTGTTTTGATTTACATCTGAATCGTGATTCAGAAAATAACTCAGTAATATATACAAAGTAAATGGTCAAAGTAATATATTGCTCTTAGGCAGGAAGAGCATGCTGTGGAAGAAGACAGCAGAAGTATCTCCTGCTACCTCCTGCTACCTCTGTGAATAATATCGTCTAGCTTGAGCAATCCTTCTTTCCAAAAAATTGGATAAAGATGCTCTTAATTCCAGGGTTTTAAATTATGCATATGTAGAGGTATTTTTTCCTCATTTAGCAAACTCTTAATTGTCCTCTCCAATGGCAGCAGTGGTATATACCAGCTTTTTTGATGAAAATAGAAACTGTTGAGAAATTCTTTTGGGTGATATTTGGGAATTTATACTTATTTTGGATCCTGGCACCTGCTCTGCTCTTATGGTAGGTGGATTTTGTAATTTGGAGTGAGTTCCAAGTGTTAGACTTGCCTTAATGATCTAGAGAGACAGAAGGGATTGACCTACAAACTGGAAAGTATTTAGGATGGCTGATAGCTCCATGTGTGCGTGAGTGTTTTCAGGCCTGGTAACATCCATGCCTAGGGCTACCTAGCACTCTATTGCTTGAAGAGCACAGAAAGACCTACATGTGTTTAGATCAAGAGTTTAGTTTTTAACCCCTGCAGGTTTGGATGTTTCATGGTTTGAGGGAAGCTCTCGGACTATTTGCCAAGTTTTCATTTTGATAAATTCTTGTTGTTCTGGGCAGCTTGCAAAATGGCTATGAATTCCACCTACCTTCCTGAGAGGAGAAATATAGAAATCAAGGGCTAAAAAGATATAGAGCAGTAAACACAGTAAACAAAGACCAAGGTAAAATGTAAGCCATTGTTTTAATGCCTTATATATAGTGGTTTGCTATCACATTGGTTAAATACACCTCTAATCCCCATGGTACTGTCTTTGACTCAGAGCCTTGCCTTACCACATACCATTCTGCTCTTGTTTACAGTATGAGAGCTGAGACAAGAAGGCAGGCCATTGTCTTACTGGACCTCAGCTGGGAAATTTTACATCAGGCAACAAATTTTTCACCAATCTGTGCATGTCCACAAATAACCACAAAAAATGCCCCAACTATAGATTTTAGAACTGTAAGTAAATTTTAGCAAATAGGCAAATTTGCAAATATGGAATCCATGAATAATGAGGATTGTAAATGAGTGAATATATACTTTTAAATTGAGCCATTTTGGAGGAGAGGCTGACGTTCTCTCTTTTTTCCATTTGTTGCTGTTGTATTTGCCTCACTCAAGAAATTGCGGTAATTCTTACAAAGCTGCATCATTTTAAACTGGAGAGAAAAAGGCTTCTGAGTGGTTGCCATGTAAA
Source organism: Lipotes vexillifer (assembly GCF_000442215.2). Classification (NCBI taxonomy): domain Eukaryota; kingdom Metazoa; phylum Chordata; class Mammalia; order Artiodactyla; family Lipotidae; genus Lipotes; species Lipotes vexillifer. Next base: position 211,310 of record NW_006795797.1, on the reverse strand, counting down.
AATCACTGAAATCATTCTGGAAGTGACTGGCAATTTAACCAGTCATGAGATATGGTTCAGAGCTTGAGAAACAGTAGAATGTGGCAGTTAAAACATAGGCTCCAAAATGAGAAATATTGAATTTACGTCACAGACCCACTATTTCCTAGCTGTGTGATTTTAAGCAAATTATCTAACATCTCCAATCTTCAATGTGCTTATCTGTAAAATGGAAATAATGTTAATAATGTATTATAGCGTTGTGAGGAGTAGCTGAATTAAATTAACACACAATGTAAACTTGTTCTATCACAGAGAGGTATGTTCAATATTTTTAAGCTATATCCATGTATTTGAGATGTATGATTCATTTGCATTTTCTTGGTGCAGTTATTAATGGTACTCTCTTTCAATCTCAAAATGTCCTAGTTTGAATGATTAATTTTATGATCAATTTGCTAAAATAAAAACTTATAGTTCTTTATTTAGATTGGCACTGTTTGTAACTCATGTTGTCAGGATTGAATGAGACAATATAATGCAAAGCCTTATTTGAGATCTATGAGAATAGTGCTGTAGTCAACTGTTAAGTAGGCCTTCACCATGGCAGAGAGAACAAAAGGCACATATGCCAGCATGTTGCCATACTGGGACTAATTTTGTGGTAAATCAAGATTTTCATCCTTTATTTCAGTTCAGGTTATTTTTGTCTTGTCACTGTTATAAAATCCAAGTCCAGGGAAATCAGGATTGTCCTAGGAAAACTGAGATCAGTAGCTACCTGAAAGGAAGTGTACTTGCTCTGACTAGATTTTTAAATTTACCACCTCCAATTTATAGGAATTAACCAAAGTTGAAAGCTATTTGTGAGATTCCATCAAACACAACCATTTTGTAATTAGTCCCTCTGGAAAGAGGAGCAGTATTGGGTATCAGAAGGTACCTTGCATTCAGTAGAGGTAAGATTTTGTTAAATAGTTGTCTTTTAGTGGGTAAGTAAAATGTTGTTAAACCTAGGAAAGACACTGTAAGCAATCAGTTGATCATGTCTGTTTCAGGGATGAAGTTTTCCTTTTTTTATTTTAACACTTTCCTTGCTATAACTGAGCTAATAACTTTAAGATGTCACAAAGATCTCGGCATTATTTAGATGGATCTTCTTTGTGGGAACATATGTTTTTCTTTAGTGGAAGCTTAATATTTTGTAAGTTTTTGGTTATGACAGTTTCTTAACATTTCTAGAAAGTGATTGCATAGCAAAAAAGAACAAAATACATTTTCCAATTAAAGCCCACTTTGGTCTTAAAAAAGTGAATTATTTTTCTTCAGTCAAGTTACTGAAGGAATTTGGAGAGTAAAAACCACCTAAAAATAGCAATAAAATAATGGATAAATAGCAGTGTAGTCATATAACAGAATTCCATATGACAGATTAAAGAAATGAGTTAAATATGTATATATAAACAATGATAGTTTAAAAAATGATGTTGAGGAAAATTATGGATACAGGGGCTGTTTAAGTAAATTAAAGACACAAAATACTATACTATGTATTTTTCATGAAATCTTATATAAGTAGATAATTTTTGATAAAATATTAAAAAATAAATGTAAAGGGAAGCTATCAAATAAAGGATAACTACTCACCATATAGAAAAACTTTCTCTGAAGAGCAGGAGATCCTATTGGGAAGAGAAGGAAAAGGTGCTTCAACTCGATCTGTAAGGCATCATTTATTTTGTTATTGAGTGGCCTGAAGCAAATTTGGAAAACATTCCTCAGAAACTTGAAGGAGGATCCAGACAGGGCTGGTGCTCACAACACTGAGGAGATGGCACAGGATGACTGCTCCCTCTAGGACTTCTGAGAGAGGATGCTAAGGCTGATTGTGGGAGTGCTGAAATTCAAATGCTGGAGACTGGGAACAAGTGCTGATGTTAAGCCGATGCTGATAGGAGCAGCAAAACAAAGACATCCCTTCCTTCTCCCACCTTTCAGTCTTTCTCTGGTAGCTTCTAATGGCAAAACCTAACCAGAATTTCCCTGGAAGATGAGTCTGAAAATGTGTCTGATTCCAAGCATCACAGAGCAGAGTATAGAAAGTGTATTTATTGCTGAGAGACAATTGATAATTGATTGGCACTGTTTGTAACTCATGTTGTCAGGATTGAATGAGACAATATATGCAAAGTATTGTACCTGGCACATAGTCTATCCTTAATAATTTCTAGCTGAAATAAATAATAATCAAATACTTAGCAGCTATTTATAATGCAAAGAATCTCAGTGAGTTCTGTGGCTGACACACAAATGGTACACAAGCTAAGTATCTATTGCTATATAAAAAACTACCCTTAAAATACAATGGCTTTGTAACAACAGTCATGTTTTTCATCTTATGAATTTGTGGATCTGGAGTTTGAGCAGTTCTCAGATGGCTGATTCTTCTGCTCCACATGTCACTGAGCAGGGTCACATGATGGCATTCAGCTGGCAGCTGGGTTGGCTTGGAAGGGTCAACATGACTTCACTTTTTATTTGGTACTTCGTCAGAGAGAGCAGAAAGGCTGAGCTCAACCAGGTGATTTTCCTTCTATGTGTATTTTCAGGGTCTCTCCATAGGCCCCCTCCAGAGGGGAGCCTGTTTACATGGCTGCTCAGTGCTCCAAGAGATACAGACTGACAGGGCAACACACCATTCTTCTGACCTGTTAGTTTCCTATTTTACAAAACTTCTGTTATTAAAGTACCTACTCAGCCATCGTCAAAAAGTCTGAAAACAATAAATGCTGAAGATGGTGTGGAGAAAATGGAAACCTACTACACTCTTGGTTGGGAATGTAAATTGGTACAGTCACTATGAAGAACAGTATGGAGCTTCCTTAAAAAACTAAAAATAGAACTACCATATGACCCAGCAATCCCACTACAGGGCATATACCTGGAGAAAACCATAATCCAAAAGATACATGCACCCCAATGTTCATTGCAGCACTATTTACAATAGCCAGGACACAGAAACAATCTAAATGTCCAATGACAGATGAATGGATAAAGATGTGGTGCATATATACAATGGAATATTACTCAGGCATAAAAAGGAATGAAATTGTGCCATTTGCAGAGACATGGATGGACCTACAGTCTGTCATACAGAGTGAAGTAAGTCAGAAAGAGAAAAACAATTATCATATAATATTGCTTATTGTGGAATCTAGAAAAATGGTACAGATTAACTTATTTGCAAAGCAGAAATAGAGACACAGATATAGAGAATAAATGTACGGATACCAAGGGGTGAAGTGATGGTCAGATGAATTGGGAGATTGGGATTGACATATATACACTACTATGTATAAAATAGATAACTAATGAGAACCTACTGTATAGAACAGGGAACTCTACTCAATGCTCTTTGGTGACCTAAATGGGAAGGAAATCCAAAAAAGAGGGGATATATGTATATGTATAGCTGATTCACTTTGCTGTATATCAGAAATGGACACAACGTTGTAAAGCAACTATACTCCAATAAAAATTAGTAAAAAAAAATTAAAGTACCTACGTCCATACAATGATTATAAGGGAAAACATTCAGACAGAGGGACATGGTCCCAGAGAAAGGATAAAGATGATTTTACTAGAATGTTTTCTGTACAGTGGACACCAGGACTCTTCACCCAAAACCCTTTCAGTTCTGAAGGGCTTGTTGGTCCAGCTTCTGGAAGTGATGATCCATGGACAGCCTTTGGCTATAGGTTCCTTCAGAGATAGTCTTAGCTGTAATCAGTTCACAAATAGCAGTGGGTATGACAGTACCCTGAAACAACAGGGGCATGAATGTAGTGCTTAACCTGCAGGAGCCAAGTGGGCACAATTATTGTAATGAATGGCATTAGGGAGGCCTGACCTACAAAGCATTATAGAGATGATTAATAGGACCTGGAACCCTAGGAACAAAATAGAAAGGAAGCCAGAAAGGAGATCAACCATCTCCCCTGCCTCACAAGTGCATTCCCTTTATGTTCCCCTTAGATAAGATCCCCGTGGGGCTTATCAAAACCTTTTTCTTTTGGTTTGAATTTACCAATCTGGCCTTAGCCCAGGAACCCCAAAGCACGCCACCCACAGACTCTGATACAGACATGTGCCCCAAGTCCTATCTTTCTCTCTGTCTGCACTCTGTCTTGACCTCCCTATGTGGCCCCTCAAAGCATGCCATGTACTTCTTCCAGGACCTTCCTCCAGTAATAAACTTCTCTATTTCAGTTCCTCTTGTGGTCTGTTTCTGAACTGCAGTTCACAATCTGGCACCCTGTGTTCCACTTAACAAGTATTAATTTGATAAGTGTGTTAACACTAGCCAATGTTATTTCTCCATTCTCTGAATATATAGTGGGAATAGACCTAGTTAGTAGTTAGCACAGGCCCACATAAGGTCCTTGGTCTGTGGAGTAAAAGTTAACATAGTAGCAAAGTCCAAGTGAAAGGATCTTTCCTCCTGTCTTTCTCTCCTAAGCCAATAAAATAAAATAAGGACATTAAGTTATCCTTGGGGATGGCAGAAACTAATGCCACTCACATAGCTCTAAAGTATGCAGGTGTGGTGACACTCATCCTAGTGCTGTTTAATTTACCAATCTACCTTTTGTTAGAAACTAGGTGGAGCCTGGACAACACAGTAGACTCAACTGGGGTCACAAACTCAATGAAGTAGTGGCCCCAACTGTAGCCCCCGTGCCAGGTATGCTATCTTTGATTGAGCATAGTAACACAGCCTCAGGTGTGTGGTATGCTGTCTCTAACTTAAGGAATAATATTTCCTTCCCTGTTAGAAAAGAGAATCATAAATAGTTTGTATTCACATGGAATGGACAACAATATACATTCACATTTCCCCCCCCAGGGCTACAACTGTCTCATTCTCCTTCATAGTATATTACACTAAAGAAACTTGGACTCTCTGAACATCCCACAGAACAACACAATGATTCACTATACTGATTAATCAGATGGAATAAGCATGAGATGGTTACGATTTTGGAGGTGTTGGTAAGACAAATACCCTTCAGAGGGTGGGTGATAAAGCTTATGAAGTTTCATTGGCCTGTCATGTCAGTGACATTTTTAGGGAGCAATGGTTATGAGCACCCTGGGATATTCTATCCAAAGTGAAAAAGGAATTATTGCATCGTTTATATCCCACCACAAAGACGGACATGTTGGAATTCCCTGGAGGTCCAGTGGTTAGGACTCAGAGCTTTCACTGCTGGGGCCCAGGTTCAATCCCTGGATGGGGAACTAAAATCCCATAAGCCAGGTGGCATGGCCAACACAAACAAACAAACAAAAAAGGACATGTAATGTCTGATAAGCCTCTTCTGTTATTCAGGCAGCATATTCTTCATGGAGGAATATTGTCCAAGCTGTCATCTTTGATTGGAACTCAGAAAAGGAAAGCACTCTGCAGAAGGACCAAGCTGTGATACAATAGCCTGAGTGCTTGGGCCAGAAGATACAGAAGATATTATACTGTTTATAGTATCCATATGCAAATATTCTCAACCTTGTACCTAATAAGAGAAATGAACATTCAACTATAGTAAGATATCAAAAAAAAATTTATAGTATTAATAGTGGAAAATGAGGCCACAGTGAGTTTATGGCAAACCCTAATGGGAGAATCACAACATAGACTCTGTGCCATCTGCAGAGGAAAATTATCCTACTGGTAGAGATGAAATGTCTGACCCCGGTGCACCAGGAGATCATGCAGCCACAGCTATCCATCATAAGTTGGGTTCTGTGAGAACCACGAATCCATAAGGCTAGTCACGTTCAGGAAAAATCCATTGTAAGATGAAAGTGGCACGTTTGGGACCAAACATGAGCAAGCCAAAGGTAAAAAACAAGCTATATAAGCAAGTAGCTCAGATTCCTATGTATCCACTCCTGTTCCAGTAGCACCTCTTTCTCAAATTAGGAGCAACTGTGGGCTCTCTAGAGTTAGAGGTCCTAGTTCCTAGAGGAGGAACGCTCCCATTATAGCACATAGCAAGAGTCCCACAGACTGGGAGAAAATAATTGCGATTCATTTACCCAATGAACTTGCATCCAGAATATGTAAAGAAATACAATAACTTAATAATTAGAATAAGAATAACTCAGTGTTAAAAAATGAGCAAAAGATCCTACCAGGCACTTCACATGAGAAGATATATAAATAGCCAAAAAGGAAAGGAAATTATGCTCAATTTCATTAGTCATATTCTTAAATTCAAATGAAACCATGATGAGATACTACTACACAGTGATTAAACTGGCTAAAATTTTAAGATTGGTCATATCAAGTGTTGTTGGAGATGTAGAGTGACTAATATTCATACACTGCTGGTAGTAATGTAAAATGGAACTGGAAAAATTTGACAGTTTCTTAAAAGTCAAACATATATCCCCCATATGCTCCAGCCATTCTACTCCTAAGTATTTAAATAGAAGTAAAAACATATGTCCACCCAAAGACTTATTATATATTGATACGAAGTTCATAGAAGATTTATTTGTAATGGCCAAAAACTGAGACAACCCAAATGTTCATCAGCAATAGAATCAATAAACAGAAAACACATGCTGTACTCATAAAACGGAATACTACTCAGCAACAATAAAAAAACAATAATTGATTCATGCAACAACATACATATTCAAAAGCATTATGATAGGTGAAAAGAAGGTAGGCAAAAAAAATTATATATTCTATGATTACATTTACATAAAATTCTAGACAATTCAAACTAATCTTTAGTGTTAGAGAGTACATTATTGGTTGCCTAACAATGGGAGTAGAGGAAACAATGGATTACAAAGGACCATGAAGAAAATTTGGGGCAAAATGAAAATATTGATTTTCTTGATTTTGGTTATTATTTTATAGATGAATACTATTTCAAAACTGATAACACTTTCTATGACTACATTTATATAGTACTTTATTCTTCAATTATTCTTCAATACAATTTTAGAATGAAAGCTGAGAAATACCAGATATTATAAAATCCCCCAAAATCATCAGAATATTTTTATTTCTGAACTGCCTGACACATTTTACTTTTTCCCTAC
>NW_006795797.1:122499-203206 GCF_000442215.2 Lipotes vexillifer | reverse complement strand
GGCACGAACCCGTGTTCCCTGCATCGGCAGGCGGACTCTCAACCACTGCGCCACCAGGGAAGCCCTGAATAGCTGATTTTAAGGGTCCTGTTGGACACAAGCTGGGTCAGGTTTGAGCTACAATAGGAAATGGAAAAGCTTGGGCTTGAAGATAATTCATTGTATACTGAACTGTTTTAAAGACTCAATTCAGGAACCTTAGAATGCCCTCTTTCTTCTCTCTACCTACCTACCTACACACACACACACACACACACACACTCTCTCTCTCTCTCTCTCTCTCTCTCTCCCCCCTATGGAGAAGTATTTTTAAGCTATAGAAACTTACTCTGGGTGACTTAAGAAGACAAGGATATGTATTGAAAGAACTGCCAGAAAGGTGACTGAGCCTGCCTTGGAGAGTAGGTGGGACTGGGGAGGTATGCAGCATTGAAGAACAATGGCAAAATTATGCCACTAAACCAATGCAGTGTGCGTACTTACTGCTGTGAAACCCTGGACTCATCTTGCAAACCTGCCATATGTTGATTCTTGATACTGGAAGCTGCCACTGCTGCCCCTGGAAACTCCTTGTTGCTGCCACTGATGCTACCGTCACCTGCATCAAAATGTGCTCCCCATGATGCCTTCTCCCATTGTGTTACTGTCTCTCAGTTCCAAGTTTAGAGGTAATACATTCTAGGTCAAGTGCTCATGCCATTGAGGCAAAGAAAATAAATAAATGAGCATCTGGCATCTTCAACATCTGTTATTAAAGCCAGGCTCTGCCTTTTTCTAAGATTCACATGGTGAGGAATTCCACAAATATAAGAATGGGACTCAAATTCTGGGCCACAATAAAAAGATGATAAAGACACAGGATCAAAAAGAACACACTAGCTCTTAGCCTTCTGAACAATGGAGACCTGGACATCTATCCTCTTCTACTAAACAAAAAAGTAAATACAGGATAAATGTGATTCTTACGTGCAATCATAATTAAGGTCTGCTGCTATTTTCTGCTTTCTGGCTGTGCCCCCTCCCCACACAAGTTTCCTCATTCTTGACTTGACACAATGTTACTCTGAGAAATAAGGCTAAAAAAGAGGGACTTGATATTTTGGTTGGGTTAGATGGTATCTGTTATGGGCTGAATTGTGTCCCACCCCCGAATTCATATGTTGAAGACTTAAGACCCAGTATCTCAGAATGAGACTATATTTGGAGATCAAGTTATCAAGTTTAAAGGAGATCAAGTTAAAATGAGACCCTCAGGGTGGGCCCTAATACAGTCTGACTGGTGTTTTTATAAGAAGAGGAAATTTGGACACCAAAAGACACTAGGGATTCATGTGCAAGACAAATGTCATGTAAAGACACAGCAAGAAAGTGACCATCTGTGAGCCAAGGAGTGAGGCCTCAGAAGAAACCAAACCTGCCAACACCTTGATCTTGGATTTCTGGCTTTTGGAACTGTGAGAAAATAAATTTCTGTTGTTTAAGCCACCAAGTCTGTGGTATTTTGTTATGGAGCCCTGGCAAAATAAGACAATATCCAAGTACTGGTGTGGCTCTACATTACAATGTGGTAGAGAATAATTTGATGTACAGGGGCAGAAGGATATATAGGGAAGCAGCTAATAAACTCTTGTGATAGAAGATAGTTTTCTAGTCCACATGGCCAGATATTAACAATTCATAAAATGAGGCAAAAAGAATGTCTGTAAGTTTCCAGATCTAAATAATAAAGTAAAAGAAACCAATGCAGGGAAGTGTCAGAAACAACCATGTCCAGCATATGAAGCCACAACTTTACTACAAGTTATTAACACAGCAGTTTTTCCTCCAGAGCCTCTGGAAAATTTGATCCATCTTGTTAATCAGTTTTCAGAGTCATGATATAAATAAAAAATTCAGTAGTATATCTTATTAAATAAAGGAAACCAAGAAGATGTTAATGAAAAGGGATAAACAGCTGGACAATTGGGATCTTTTAAAGGACAATGGGGATCTTTTAAAGGAAACTTGAAATGTATTTACATTCCAAAGACTCAGTCACATATCTATTGTGGCTAAATCATCTGATAGTAAAAAGAAAGCTTCATGAAAATAAAACCTGATGACAGTGTAGTTCTGAAGATTCACTGCCCTTTGGAATAGAACAATTTGCTGAATCAATAGCAATAGCGAGTATGAGCCCTCTAGGACATTCTAGCCTCACTGATAGAGAAGAATACAGTAGTTGGGTTCACTGGTTATGCTGGTGGTGTTTATTGTACTACTCACTATCATACATTATACATGTAAAGTTAGGAGATAAGAAATATAACTAATTATCAACTTCTTCAAAAATGTAAAAATATGGAAAGTTCCATTTTTAACCACAAATAGTTTATTAAAAGAAAAAGTAATAATTCTACTAGTAATAATAGCAGACTAGCTCATATTGAATTTATCTTCCCCTACATAAAAATTATAAACTCTAGGGAAAATATTTAGAAACAACTATTTTGAAGGTACTAGAGAAAATATAAACATTTCTATAAGTGCTGCTATACATGCTCTCACAAATTTTGATATATTAGGTACTTATTATCCAGTTTGAAATATTCTCTAATCTCATTCTTGATTTCCTTTTTGAAAGGTATTGTTTATTTTTTAAATATGTGGGGCTTTTCTAGATATCTTACTTTTATCTCATGGTTAGGGGACACACTGTGTATTACTCCAACATTGTGGAACTTATTGAGACTTGTTTTATGGTCAGAATGTGATATATCTTGGTCAGTGCTCCATGTGGTTTTGAAAAGAATCTATATTCTGCTTTTCAGGATATTGTGGTATATAGATGTCAGTTAGCCCAGGGTGATCTAACACACTAGGCCAGGGTGATCTAGGCCAGGGTGATCTAACACACTACCAAGTGTTCATATCTTCTATTACTTGAGTTTTTGTCTAGTTATCCTATCAATTATGTGATAAAGATGAAGGTGTGAAAATACTTATCTGTACTTATGGATTTATTTATTTCTCTTTTTTACTGTTTTTGTTTCATGTATTTTGAGGCTCTGTTACTAGGTACATGAAAACATTCTTTTTATGCTTTCCTGACATATTTATTGTTCCTTTTAATATTACAAAATATCCTTCTTTATTTCTGGTAATACTCCATATCTTGAAGATTATTCACTTGATGTAAATATAGTCACCTTGACTTTCTTATGACTAATCTTTGCATGAGGTAAACTTTTCACCCATTTATTTTCAACCTTTGAGTGATTTCATGTAAAGTGAATCTTCCTCAGAAATATATAGTGAGGTCTTAGGTTTTTTTCATCTAGTCAAATTTCCCTTTAGTTGGGGAAGATTTTAAGCAGGATTCAGAAAGTAGTAACCACAGAAGAAAAACTGAAAATTAGAATTCATCAAAATTAGAAATGTATGTCCATCAAAAGGACATCATTTAAAAAATGAAGAGGCAAGACAACATACTAGGAGAATACATCTGCAAAACATATATCTGTCTAAAGGTCTTGTATACAGACTGTATAAAAAGAATTCCTGAAACTTAACCAAAAAAAAAAAAAAAAAAAGAATAATCCAGTGAAAAATAAGTAAAGGTTGAAAGAAATACTTCACAAAGAAACATATTTGAATGGCCAATTTGCATATGAAAAAGTGCTCAGCAGTATTTGTCATCAGGGAAATAAAATTTAATGAAATGCAAATGCAAATCACAATAAGTAACAGTATATATCCACTAAAATAGTTAAAAATAAAAAGGCAACCCAGAAGTTCCACTGTTAGAATTTAATAGAGAGAAATGAAAGCATATATCCACAAAAAGGCTTACACAAGAATTTTTATTCATCATATCCCCGAATTAGGCATGATGGTTTATTTTACATGTCAACTTGACTGGGCCATGGGGTGCCCAGATATGACATTATTCTGGGCATGTCTGTAAAACTGTTTTTGGATGAGAAGAACATTTGAATAAGTAGACTGAGTAAAGAGATTGCCCTCCCTAATGTAGGTGGCCCTCATACAGTCCACGGAAGGCCTGAATGGAACAAAAGGCTAAGTAAGAGAGAATTCTCTCTTTTTGCCTGTCTTTGAGCTGGGACATCAGTCTTCTCCTGCCTTCAGACTCGGACGTGGACTGGAACTTACACCATAGGCTCTCCTAGGTCTTAGGCCTTCAAGACTCAGACTGGAAGTATAACATTGCTCTACTGGGCCTCCAGCTTGCCAGCTAAAGATCGTGGTACTTCATACCAGGAAAGTCCAAAAGACAACACCAGAATAGACAAACAAATTGTGGTATATTTATACAATAGAATACTACTCAGCAATAAAATGGAATAAAGTACTTGTATCACAACAATATGGATTGATTTTATAATGCTATACTGATTGAGAGAAGCTGAACATAAGAGTATATACTATGTGATTCCATCCATGTGAAGTTCTAGAAGAGTTAAAACTAATATGTAGTAAAGAAAATCAAAATAAGAAAACTTGTTGCTTCCCTGGGGTTGGAGGAATTGACTGGGAAGTGCTGTAAGTGATTAGTATGTTCTATATTCTGATAAGAATGTGGGTTATACTCACAGGTGTATACATTTGTCAAACCTCACAATATTTGCATTTACTCTGTGTGCATATATGTATATTTATACATATATATATTTGTCCATTTACTATTGTCAACATAAAGTAAATTAGTTGATCTTAAAAAAAAAAAATAAAGGAAAATTTTATTTGAGCCAAATTGAGGATTATAACCTGAGAACAGCCTCTCAGAAAGCTCCAAGAACTGTTCTGCCCATTAGAGGTCAAAGCACAGTTATATAGGTTTTTGAGACAGAAGGCTGTATATTAAATGACATAGTATGCACAATCCAGATCTGTAAGTACAAAGTGGTGGGTCATTGTGGCCCCTTACAAGATCAAGAAGGATGGTTATGTTTTAAGGAGTTGTCCTGTTGGTGCTAGGAGATTGTTGATCTTTATGGTTGAGCAGGTATTTCTGCCAATGGGGAGGTCTGGCTGATGCATAATGCAGATACACAATGCACAGTAGAGGGGAAAGAGGAGGCCAAAACACAGAGAAAATTTTTTATGTTTAAATTGTCCTTGACTTACCTTAGAATATGAATTTTTATTTTATCACTATATATAATACATGTTAATATATAATATAGTATATTACCTAAGATGACTGTGAAAACTAGTCAATTCTAAGATAAAAGACAGAAAGTCTTACTTGAAACCGGAAAAAGGAAGCAAGCAGTGTTCAATGATTTCTTTCTTGGAAGATGATATGAAATAGCATTTGTGCAGCTTTGACTATTTTAAAAAGAACTCTTATTTAACTCTTACAAACCCTTTTACAGTTCCTTTTTTATGGGTCAAATTTTAGCATCCTAAGTACCAGGAGACCGGCATTCTAATTTACTGTCTGCATTCATCATCATACTATTCCTGTAGTCATTTCACCTTTCTTGGGATTTTATTTGTTTTTGTTTAAAACTCAAGATCAGGGTTTCCCAAATTGAGTTCTCAGCAATGGAAATTTCAGGAAAATGTAATAAGACTTATATTAAAAAAAAAAAAAAAAGGAGGAGGTGTTCTGAGTTTAAATACATTTGAAGGGATGAATAAAAGAAAACTGTTTTTATTTAATTTCAGGCTTTCTCAGAACCTAAGAGTTAAATTGACATGAGACAGAGTAACAGGAGAAAATAAAATTTAATTTCATATGTACGGGAACCCCACATACGTGTGAACATCAGAGATCCCACATGCATGAGAGGTTCAAAGATAAAAGGTAAAATGAGGCCTGTATTCCATCCAGAGCTGAGAAATGGGATAGGGGTCGAGGACTTCCAAGGACAGGAGGGTCATTCATAAAACAAGAAGAGTAGCTGTTAGGTCATTAGATGTTTGCCCTACCATATAGATGGGGCCATTTAGATAAAATTTATCTCTGGTAATAACTCTTTTCTGTGAAAAAAAATCCCCAATTTAAATTCTTCTACGTAGTTAAGGGAGGGGCAGTAGTTTCTCTTGAACCTTCAGGGTCTTGATTACCTTTAGCTCAAAATAATCCTCATGGAAAAGTGAAACATTTGGGGGAAGCTTGTTCTGAACTTCTACAGTGTCGACGGTTGATGATAAATAATAAATTCAGGAAAAATCTTGAGAATATACTAAGATCCACTAATCAGAGAACATGAGTTCTGGAGATCCAGATAAAAGATTCAGGAGTGAAGTGGGATAGCATAGGGGAGTGGCTCCCATCAGGGGCCATCAGAAGCAGGACATGATGAGAGTTTGGGGAATAATGGATGATGAATGAAGCTTGGCCCCTGGGAGGTGACTGATGAAACAGGTTGATGAGGCCTGGGGAGAATGGTTCAGAGGAACTCTAAAAGGAGTTGGGCAGCCACATCTGGAATGTGGATTCAGAATCCTTTTGTTCAGTGAGGTGGTGGCAGACAGTTTCTTTAGGCCAAATGCAGCAGGAAAGGCCAGCTGCTCCCTCAGGCTGTGCCTGGAGGATGGAGAAGATATAGGTGATACCATTAGAGAAACAAAATATTGAAAGGGTAGAATGAAAAGGATAAAAATGTTTTGGCTGACAAAGCAGAGCTGGTTCAGAGGGAAAACAATAAAAATAGCTGCCCTCACTACAGGTAGGTTTTTCATATTCTAATACTGTAAGAGCCAGTTGCCCAAAAGGAAATATTTTTGTGATGAAGTCTCAGGGCAAACAATGTCACATGGGTTTCTTAATTATTCAGAAAGCATGAGAGAAAACTTGATAAATGAGAACGAAGAAAATTACTGAAAGCTAGAATTCTTGTGAGGCTGAGATGGGAGGGCATAGAAACATAACTATTGATTATTCAAACTTGAAGTATTATTCATAGAAATTCTGAGCTTCCTAGCACTTTGGACTGAACTCATAAAGAGAAAGAGAAGCTAGAGTGAGACATATTGAGAGAGCTGGAGGCTGGGGCAAAGTTGTTCCCACTGTCCTACTCTCTCTAGAGCCAGTTTTGTTTCAGGAAGGGGACCCCTTCCAGTGTGCAAGCGTGGGCTCTTGTCTAACATCGAGAAATGAATTGTCCAAGGAGACACGCGTGCTGACAAAGCAAAAGGCTTTATTGAGAAGGGGCATCTGGGTGGAGAGCAGCAGAGAAAGGGAACCCAGGAGAACTGCTCTGCCACGTTGCTCGGAGTCTCAGGTTTTATGGTAATGGGATTAGGTTCTGGGTTGTCTCTGGACAATCATTTTGCTTGGCCCATATTGGGTCTGACTCAGGGCCCTTCCTGGTGGTGTGTGCCTCTCTCAGCCAAGATGGATTTCATCGAGAAGGATTCTGGGAGGTTGGTAGGATATATTATGGACTGATGTCTCCTCCTTTTTTTGGCCCCTGCCAAATTCTCCTGGTTAGTTTCCTTATCAGCACCTGTTGTTGCGAGACAGCTCATGCAAGTGGTTATCATCATGCCTGGCCAATGTATGCGATTTCAGTCAGCTGTTCCATAACAGTTTGATTCCATAGAGATAATGTTTTCCTCGGTCAGCTCTAGGTTGGGTATAAGATTCTTGGGGATCTAAATTAGTTTGGATTTTTCCTGAAAATCCTTTCTAGGCCTAGGTTGATCAGGAAATCTCTGAAACTCATCTGTTTCTCCCCAAATTCTTCCAGACTGGGTATGTATTAAGGCCAATTTGAATCTTTTGAAACTCTATGGGTTAAATTTAGATGCTCTTTATACAGTTGAAACAGAGTCCCCCTAAAACCAAGTTCTCCTGCTAAGTTTATGATTAAACTCTCTATCCAAAACTTTATTCCGTTTCTTGTCCTGCCCCAATTCAGGATTGAGGAATATCAAAGAAAAGGGGGGCTGAAACCGAGCAGGACCCTGTGTGGCCCTTCATGTCCCCTGTTTCTTGTTTGTGGAAAAATGTTTTAGTTTTCTAGGCCTTCCCCAGGTTCCAAAGAGCAGGCACAAGCTGCTAATAATTATGGGAAATGAGGGAATTCAAAAACAAAGGATAAGCAGTTCAACAAGAAAAGTAATGACAACAGTTCAGCAATAAAACAGAGTCCTAGTTCCTCCTTAAGGGATATACATAACAATCTGACACAAATCTTTGAGTTGTTCTGTAAGAACTAAGAACCCCCCCACCCACCCAGATGGAGGATGATGACTACATGCTGAGCACTAGCACTAGACCCCAGACTGGTTGGAACCAGAGAGCTGATGATTAAGATTCCTGAAAACCACACTGATATCTCACTACCAATCAATCAGAAGAAAGCCATGCACCCTGCAGCCCGCACCCCCAAATGTTGCCTTTAAAAACCCTTCCTTGAAAGCCACTGGGGGGTTTAGGTTGTTTGAGCATAGGCTGCCCATACTCCTTGCTTGGTGCCCCACAAATAAATGCCATACTTTCCCTCACCACAACCCAGTGTCAGTAAATTGGCTTTGCTACACAGCGGCCCTGACCCAAGTTTGGTTCAGTAATATTGTCCCTTAACCATCAGGAGCATAAGAGGGAAATCTTGGATGTTTTTAAAAAACCTATTTCCTGCTTTTAAATACCAATATTCTAAAAAATAAGAATGGTAGGAAACATACTGATATTGACTTCCAGAAAATTAATGCCCTAAATATGTTTTATAGAATTTGATACTTTGTAGGAAATCTGTTTTCAAAAAGTGAAACGTCTTCAAAATTACTTTAAACCTTCAGGCACATTTCTTCAAATTGAAGAGATGCAAATTTTCTTAAATTGGGTTCAATCTGAATGTTAGCAGAAGAGCATGGGAAACTAAAATGATGTGATTGAAATTGACTAGTAACTATTTTATTTTTAGTCTAAGAAGGCTGATAGGAAAAGAGATGGATTGAGAGTGAACAAAAACAAGTTAAAAGGATAATTAGGGATGGGAAAAGAAATATATGTCATTCAGACCAGATTATTACTAAGGAAATGTATTTGAACTGTACATGAAAGAAAAGTAGCCTTAATAAAATTAAAGAGTGGAGAATTAAAGAGAAGTTATCAGGAAACGGAGGATTTTTATATCACTATTTTCCTTTTGCATTTAATGTGAAGTAAGAAAAAAGAGAGCTGCCTAAGGGCATAGAGAATATTTCTTAGAGTAGCTGTGAAAGAGACCATTGGAAAAAAAGGATTGGAACATCCTAAGGCAAAGCAAGTACAAATATCAAGTCCAAATACCTGTGATTCATGACTCTGAAAGGACAAGAGAATAGGAAGAACAAAGTCATGCTTTGAATTAATTGCTTTCACCATATCTCAGAAGCTGGATGAGTACACTACCTGGCTCTTTTAAAGTGGGAAATGATAACCACAGGAAAATTATTCTTAATTGGCTTATGAGAGGGCAACATGAAATTGCCAATTGGAAAGGGTGTTTTTGAATTTGGTGAGGTTAGAAAGAATCTCAAGATGATGTTAAAGACAGTGAAGATAAGGGAAAGAAAGGGGACAGGGAGAAACCAATCAAGATCTTGCTAAAAATCACATAATTTTATAACTGGAAAATGCTTTAGAACTTATTTACTCCAATTCCCTTATTTTTAATATGAGGTAGCAGGGTTCAGGACTCTAATCTGGTTCCTCGAACTCAGCTCATTGTTCTCTAGCCACTCCACTACTTTCCTTTCTTTTTTTTATCCTGGCATCTTTGCAGGTGAGAACAGGATGCTTTATACGTGAAGATGCCTAGAAATCATAGTTGGAGGATGGGTTTTCTAAAGCCTGGCTCTCAGCCCTTCATGCTTCTATTCTTCAGAGAGTGTCAAACTTAAGTTAATTAAAATAGAATAAACCCCCAAATTCAGTTTCTTAGTCACAATAGCCACATTTCGAGTACTCGGTAGCCACATGTTGATAGTGGTTACCATGTTGAACAGTGCTGATAAAGATCATTCTTGTCTTTTCTGTTTTGTTATATTCATTTGTTTTATTTTTTAGATTCCACATATAAGTGATAATATACTGTATTTGTCTTTCTCTGTCTGACTTATTTCACTAAGCATAATAACCTCTAGGTCCATCCACGTATTTGAATGGCAAAATTTCACTTTATTATGGCTTAGTATTCCATCGTGTGTGTGTATACAGACACACACACACACACACCACCTCTTCTCAATCTGTTGATGGACACTTAGGTTGCTTCCATATCTTGGCTATTGGCTATCTTGGCTATATTATTTATAATGATGCTATGAACATTGGGGTGCATGTATCTTTTTAAATTAGTGTTTTCATTTTCCTCAGATACATACCACATGGATCATAAGGTAGTTCTAGTTTTAGTTTTTTAAGGAACCTCCATACTGTTTTCCATGATGACTGTACCAATTTATATTCCCATCAACAGTGTACAAGTGTTCATCTCCACATCCTCACCAACATTTGTTATTTGTACACTTTTTGACAGATATAGAGAACAAACTAGCGGTTGCCAAAGGGGAGAGGGAAGGAGGGAGGGACAAAGCAGGGGCAGGGAATTAAGAGGTACAAACTACTATGTATAAAATAAATAAGCTACAAGGATATGTTGTACAGTACAAGAAATATAGTCAATATTTATAATAAATTTAAATGGAGTATAATCTATAAAAATATTGAATCACTATGTTGTATACCTGAAACCAATATAATATTGTAAATCCACTTTACTTCAATTTAAAAAATTTCAAAAGAGGCATTTCTTTTGTCACAGGAAGTCCTATTGGAAATGGACAGCACCACGTGGAGACTTTGCTTATGTTCCAGACTCTGTGACTTTTAGCTATAACTTATACCTGAAATTAAGGCCCCTCTTCTACTTTCCATAGGATAATATTCCCGTAACGAATTAGGAAATATGAACATAGTTTTTCCTGAATCATTAGACAGCTGACTGGTGATGTTACCTGTATTGATCTCTTCTGCTCTTTGTTTCACCTTCCTCAAATGTAAGATAGAAAAAATAAAGCCTGCTAATCTCACAGGGCTATTGAAAAGGCCAACAAGAAAGCTGCAAAACACCCAATAATTATGAAGTTTATTATTATGATGGTGATGGTTAAAGATGATGTGATATTTTAAAATCCATTTTAAGAAGACTGTATGGGTTTTTCTTTTCTCCCATTTTCAAAAATATTTGCAGCTTTTAGAGTCCTGGTTATTTTTCTGTTATCTTTTTAATGCTTAGATTATCTAAGCAGTGATAAAATCCTTATACATTCATTTTTATCCAAGTAAAAATATATAAACTAATATTTAGATTTAGGGTAAGGGCCAAACAGAGTTAGAAATTAAGATCTGATTGAAAATTTTGGAGTTGACACACCAGGTTAAATCAAACTTGAAGAGGTTCTAATCTCACAGTGTTATATTAATGGCTTATATTTATTTCTCAAATCAGCTATTTTAATTAGGTAAAAGCACAGGCAGGATGCTCACTTTTACCCATGCAGGTAACTGGCAATCCAGCTAGCCAAATACCTGCAAAATTCTAGAATAGTGAGCCCTTTATCCAAAATATTTAGAAGATACTGGACTCTGGAAAATTGGTTTAAAGGTAGCTTTTAGCTAAAACTACAATCAGGCACTTTGAAAGGCTCTTTTTCACTCATCCATCTGACATATAGCATCTGTCAGATCATGCTGGGTCGCCTCTGTCAGCCTTCTGCTCATCTTGAAAGAGACAGAGCTTTTGAAAATTTTTATTTCTCATGAATTTCCCCATGAAAATGCAGAGGATTTCTTACTGGTTCAACATTTCTATCTATAGAAGATTAGGAGCTAGTGTCTGTCCACAGGGTATCTACTCCCTTAGGCTAACCAAAACATAAGGTTGATCATGGACATACCCTAGATAATCATGGACCTATTCCATGGTATATACTATTGCTTCTCAAACTTTAATATGTATAGGAATGTCTTGGGGATCCTGTTAAAGTGCAGATTCTGATTCAGTAGATCTAAGGTGGAGCCTCAGATTCTGCATTCTCCCAGGTGACACTGATGCTGCTGGTCAGTGGACCATATTTTTAGTAGTAAGAGTTTTAACAACAAAAACAAAAGCAGTAATAATCATATATATTTTTAGCTGTTCACAATATACTTTTGTATGTGTTATCTTTTTTAGAACAAACAATACTGTGAAGTTAGATGTTATGGCTATATATTGCTGTGTAACATACTAACCCAAAATTTAGTGGCTTAAAACAATGACATTTATTTTGTTCAGAGACTTGAAATTTGAACAGGGCTCAGTGGGCATAGCTTGTCTCAGCTCCACAAGACATAACTGGGAGCAGCTCAGATGCTGAAAAATGGACTCACCTAGAGACTTGTTCCTTCTTTTGTCTGATGGTTGATGTCACCCCAGCTGGCACAGTAGCCTAGCCACCTGCACATGGCCTTTCCATGTGGCCTCTTGACTTCTCCACAGCATGGCGACTGGGTTCCAAGAGTGAGAATCTCATGAGAACCAGGTGGAAGCTAAATAACCTTTTATCAGTTAGCCTTGGAAGTAACATAGCGTCACTTGTGCCATAGTTACAGACCTGGCCATATTCAAAGAGGGGAAATATAGGCTACACTCCTCAGTGGAAGAGAGTCAACATTGCATTTTAAAAAGAGCTTGTGCGGTAGGATATATTGGTTTGCCTGCCTTTGGGAAGTGCAGTGTTGTAACAGGTAATTTGATCCATATTACTGATGAAGATGACTGATGGTCAATAGGATGATCTCTCACTATAGAATTCAGTTGACAGAAACAGTTTGGGAATCTGTGTAAATATGTTATTATTTCGACTTTTTTAAAGTGTAGAGTGGCATATATAGGTATGTATTGTGTTGTGTAGTATTTAAGAATGTAGGTTTGAGCCCAAGATTTCCTATTTCTCAAATGTGTGACTTTGGACTAGTTGCTTAATATTTGTTACCTTTGCTTTCCTTGTTAGTAAAATGAGGCTTTTTCTGTCTTAAATAGTTCTTTGCAGGCTAAAATGAATTAAGGTTTGTAAATCACTAAGTCTCCTGCCTGGCAGATAATAAGTGCTTAAGAAGTGATGACATTTTTATCACCATTGTCATTTCCATTGCTATTACCACTAGGAAAATAACAAAGTTTTTTTTTTTTCTCTTTCATTAAGGTAAATGCATTTTTGTTTGTTTTGCCCATGCCCTTTATCTCATTGTGATTGAATGGTATCACTGACTTAGAAAATTTTGATGTTGGTTATTATTATATTAGCTAGCTATTGTATATATTATTATATGCTAGCTATTGTGAGAGCTTAAATGTTTCTGAGTCATATTTGACATATATGGAGCTTCAGAGAAAATGCATTTTTGAGTTGACTCCAAGATGCACTCTGTGCATTCATGCCTTGATTTAGTTTCCAGTTCTTGATGGATAGGATCATTACATTGTTCCTTTATCCCCAGTAGCACCTTGTAAGTGATGTGCATAGATCATGTGATCAGTAGATATTTGTAGATGTATATAATTAATTTTCAGTTGCTTCTCACTCTTGCTTTCTATGGACAGACTATATAGTAGTGTTATGAAAAGAAATTAACGTAAGGGAGATTTTCCATAATTGTTAAAAGTCTAATTTTTCTTTCCACTCCAGTGATATTGTGCCACACTGATTACCTAATATTTTAATTGTGTTTTCTGGTCTTAATTGTGAGCCAGTGAAGAGGAAGGGTTCAACCAGTGCCCAGGGAACAGAACATGCATTTGAGTGAGAAGACCTGCTCAGACTTTGATCACAGGTTCTTCAGTTTCATTCAGGAGATACTGATAGCAAATGACTTAAATTCAAAATTTCTTGATATAAAATGGGCAGTGGTAATGTAGGTGTTACTGAATGCAAGTTTATGTCCCGACTCACAGTGTGGGCAAACAATACCAAAACCAGGAGTTTGGAGCAGGGAAAGGTTTATTGCAGGGCAATGCAAGGAGATGGGTGGCTCATGTCCAAAAAGAACCCTGAACCCTCCTAAGGGTTTCAGCAAGGCACTTTCAAAAGAGAGCTGAGGAAGGGGCGTGGTTAGTTGTTACAAACTTCTTGGTGTGAAATCCTTTGTTTCTGTCCATGTCAGTCATGGTCAGGTCATGATGTTCCTGTAAACCTCCAACAAAACAAATGTTATTCCCTATTCTGCAACTTTTTATCTCTAAATGAATGGGCTCCTAAAGGTCAGAACCCTGAGAATGGGCTATCCTGTATATTTCAGGCTATAGGCAACATTCTTTTACAAAAGGTACAGAGCCAGCATGACTAAGCACTGGCAATGAAACAGAAAGTTTTAAGTAAAAGGAACAGATCTAATATGGAGTCAGATTTGTTCTTCCTATTACATAGGGAGAATTCGTAATGTGTATATATTTTAAAAATACCTCATTTGATGATGAATTCATTGTGACATAGGCATTTCTGTTATGAGTGATTTTGCTCTGGTCTCTGTTATATTTTCACATTTACTCCTAAGCAAATTATCGTGCTCCTGAAAAAGAAAAACAAAAATTACTTCACCTTTCCCAAACACACATATGAAAACACTCATAAATGAAAACAATAGAGAGTAGTTGCAAAAAACAGCCAGTAACTTGTTCTGTATGTTAATGTATTATAATGTTAAAAAGTGCCTCTGAGCCAGCCACCTTGGCATGAGAGGTCCCAAAATACCACCATAATGGACTAAATACACAGGTGCCTGGCTACTTGACAGTACCATGCTTTCCAATCCAGTAAGACATTTTGTAGGAAAGAAAATAGCTGTTTCTGACACACTGCAGGTGGGTATGAATGATAGATGAAGTTTCTTGCTCCTTTTACATCAGCATTTTCACTGGCCTCCCTCACAGAACATTAAGGCATTATTTAATTTCTGTTCAAATCTAGATAAGCAAATCTAAAACTTCCCCAAAGCAATATTGTTTTATTCTTCTTTTAGCATATGTTTTCTACATACAGCCAAGCTAAATGTCAGGGCACACCAGTATTCTCATAAAAATTAAGGAGATTTAAAAATAGTTCCTTCAGAATTTTTTGAAATGATTTATTTCTCATTACAAAACTTCCATCCATCTCCCTTTCACATTATTTCTTTCAATACATCATTTTAAGTTTAGATATAGTTAAATATGTATAGCTTCTAAATCTGTCTTTCTTAAAGTGTGTTCTAATGAACACAGATGGCATTTTTACATTAATTCATGTTACTTGAAAAAAATTTGTGAATTAGGAAGCATGAAGGGCTAGACTAAAAATAAATTAATATATATATAAGCAGGAGTTTTGCTGCAGTACATCTTGAGGCTTTGATGTCCTAGAGTGCAGTGAGAATCTCCAAGAGATTCTCTCCCTTACCATGGCAACCTAGCCCTTGCCTCCACTCTCTACTGAAACTGTTTTTGGGAAGGCCACCAGTGGCTCCTAACATGCCAAATCCAGGGCACTTTAAAAAAAAAAATGTCATCATTAGAATTCTATTGAATTGACACCATTTGTTACTCTTCAATATTAAAATTTTCTATTGCATTGGGTCCTCAATACCAAACTCTTCTGATTCTATCATATATCCTACCATACTGGGTCTTAACTGTGTATGGCTTACCTTTCTCGTATGTCTTACCATACCGTGTCTTAACCATGACTATCTTTTTCATGAACTCTCCTTGTGTTCACCATTAACTAGAGCTATTGCTCAAGGCTATCTCCTCAGACCACTTATCTTCTTGTTCCAGACTCTTCTGTATTTTCTCATCTGCTGTAGTTTCAACACCTAGGTACTGCTAATATCTTGATCTTAATTCTAGAAATCTTAGTTACACCTCACATTCATACTCGGCTTCACAATCAACTACCTGTGGAACATCTCTACCTAAACATATCACAAAAATCTCCAACTTGATATACCTAGAAATGAATCAATAAGCATTAGCTCACCTTGAATCCTACCCTTTGTCCAAATCTACTGATCTCTCTGTATTTTCTATTTCAATATCATTATCCTTCCATTTAACCAAGTTGGAAGATTGGGGTATATTCTTGACTTTTCTCATTTGCACATCTCCCACACCTCATTGATTTCAAGTATGATTCCAGTTAAATGTGGTTGACTATAATGCAATAGGCTAAGTGTTATAAAATAAGAATTAGACGCCTGTGGGTCACAGAGGAGAAGAAGGAATTATACACTTATAAGGCTTTTCCTCTCTTGTTTCCTACATCTACCCTAGTACAAGCCTTCTATATCACTTATCTGAACAAGTAAAATAGCTTTTTATCCCGTGTTTAACTTTTCCCCACTTAGACACATGTCTGACCATATCACTGCCCAGCTTAAAGCCTTTCAGTGGTTTCCCATCACCTAAACCTCTGATCAAGAGCTAGATCTGATCCACCTCTCCAATCTCATCTCTAAACATCCTTTACATTCCATTAAATGTGAGCTATTTGTTATTCATCATATTCAACACACAATTTCTCATCTTTGTGCCCTTGCTCACGTTTCCTCCTTTAATTAGTGTTTTCTTTCTTCCCTTATTCTCCCCTTCATTTATCAAAGACCCACTCAGGTAATCATCTATAGGACTTTTCCCCAGACTCTCCCCCACAAAGACCTTATAAGGATTCCTATTTCTCATTAGGTACTACTTCTCTGTGCTCCTATTTTGCATAGCTCTATTATTATAGTTATATTTTAGTAATGATTTCTTTGTATATGTCCTTCATAATAGAGTATAAGGTCTTCAAGAGCTGAGCTTGTATTTTAGCCATTTTTTATTCTTAGTACAGTAAATTCCATTCATTCATTGATTAATTCATTCATTCACATATTAATTCAGTAAGTATTTTGTATTGGGGATATAAAAATATCTCTCAAAGATCTCACAGTCCAGTTAAAAGGCAGGAGAGTCTACAAGTGACTCTAATACAGTGTGCAAAGTGCTGTAGAATGGTACATAGAAAGCTGTGTAACACAAAGAAAGAATTTTTACCTCCTTTGCTAGACTCTGTGAGGGTACAGAAATAATATAAAATAAGTCAATGCATTAAATTTTTTTTTTTTTTTCCTTGCGTTATGCGGGCCTCTCACTGTTGTGGCCTCTCCCATTTGCGGAGCACAGGCTCCGGACGCGCAGGCTCAGCGGCCATGGCTCACGGGCCCAGCCGCTCCGCGGCATGTGGGATCTTCCCGAAACGGGGCACGAACCCGCGTCTCCTGCATCGGCAGGCGGACTCTCAAGCACTGCGCCACCAGGGAAGCCCCAATGCATTAAATTTTTTATTGTATAATTTACTTATTTTCTCTCTCTATCTCTCTTCCATTAGTTCATTTTATTTTTGTTTATAATAATTGTCAATAAGTCAATGAGGCCCTAAAATTTCAAGATAAGTAGGAGGGAAAGAGAGGGAAATAGTCAATGACTTTCCTCTATAACTTTTTTCTAGTCTCCACCATTTTTAACTGGCTGATAAATTGCATTATTTTACAGTCTTCTTGGAACATATGTGAATGTAATCATCATTTGAGTATCAACTGTAGAAAAGGATACTGTGCAGTTATGTGGCAGAAACTAGAAAGAAAAAAAATTTTCTGGTTTCATGCAAGACATTTTTGATATGCTATGTAGGAAAAGACTTATGCATAAATAAGTGTATTCTGATATACATAAATAAGTGTATATTTGTGGCAAGTGCCATCAGAGATACAGCAATACAGTGCTCTTTCAGCAAAATACTAGGATGATTCAAGAACCGATGTTTGGGGACTGCACTGTTTTACGTTCTCATCGTAGCTCCACTGTTTTGTGGATTTGTTTTGTCTTATTTACCTTGGACAAGCTATGTAGCCTTCCCAAGTTTTGGTTATAATATAGACAGCATTATGTGTATCTCAGGTTTTATTGTGAGGATTAATAAAATTACTTGGAAAAAAAATGCCTAGCATTGAGACTGACAGCAAAAACTTAGTAAATGTCATCAATTACTATTATCATTAATGCTGTAAAAAACTAACATGCTTTGAATCCTTATCCTAGCTAGGAATTGTGGTATATGCTTATTATTGTGATGGCTGAATATTTTAATCAAGAAATTCTACTAATCTTTGACGTTTTCAGATATCTCAAGTTTTAACAATTTTTGACCATGAATGTAGAAAAACTACAGTGTGTGTGTGTGCGTATGTACATTTATTTCTGTACATTTATTTCCAATGGGCTTGACAAAGAGAATATTATTCTTTATGTCAGTCTCTATAAGAAACAGCATGTTAGAGGACTCAACATAAAAAAACTTTAGGCCTATTGGTATAATTAAGATTCTTAATTATAACAAATTATATAAACGATAGTATACATATGAACCAGAGAGACGGAGGCCTAATTTATAAGATGCTGAATTTAATTTGACTAAATGAGCCACCTTTCCCCTTCTCCTAGTTAGAATTCCTGGTTTGGCCTACCACAATGCCTTAAATAGAGGTGATTGAATAGTTTTCTATAATGTAACATACAAAGCTAAGCTTTAGAAGCTGTTTTCTCCTTTTATTATGCTCTACTCTTTGAGCAAACAAATAGATCAATTTTAGGTGAGCATGATCAATAATGGTTGGTTAACCATTAACAAATGAACACTTGTAAGTTGGTCAATAACTTGGAGTAAAGTAATGGCACAAGAACACCATTAGTGTGTGAAATAACTTTTTCTAGTAACTTATGGCCTATTTTAAGTTACATGGTTTCCAGTTCAAAGGTTTATATTTATGCCACTTGGATAAACTTAATCTCGAGTATGTAATTTAACTCTTACAGTAGCACTGACAGATCTTGGAAAGAAAGACTTGTGAGAAGAAGAGAATGGAAGTATGAAATATATGATACTTTCATCACACAATAGGCTATACAAGCATCACTTGTTAAAAACTTCAGGTTTTGTTAGCTCCAAAATAGCACTATTAAGTGTATAATGGTTTTCTTCTTCTAAAGACAAAAACCGAAGGGCCCATCAGCACATGGGGGATGTTCAGTTGTAAGTAACATTTCATGCTTATCAGTCAGTTTTCCCTAGGTTTTCTCTAATATTGGAAATTAAGCAGGATTGTTCAATTAGTTACTTTTGTATCTTCTGTCACAGGTTGAAAATGAACAGTTCCATTTCTTTACCTGGTAGCTTGCTTGTTAAGTTCTGAGAACTGAATGCCATCTCCTTGTTTCAAAATGTTCTGAAAATAAAAACAAATGTGTCTTTACTATGCAGATGTTCCTATCTTTACTGTACTTGACAAATCTGTTGACAAATTTTTCTAAATTTTACAAAAATTAATTGCATATAACTATGCCTGACTAAAAGAGAGAAGAGACCTCCAATAATTTCTTAGAAACTGTTAAATATTCTTGGCTAAATGCCTATGAATCCAGAATGCATCATATTTCTCATTGCTTTGATTTTAATACTGGTAAGTGGAGGTATTGGGAATATGGGAATATAATTACTCTTTGGTTCATGATTTGTCACTTTTAGATACTGGCTTTCCTAAAGCTAAAGAATTCTGTCTAACAGTATATTTATACCAAGTCTACCAAACCTATTTATCCAGGGCTATTATTACAATTTTTGCAATTTTTTTATAAACATAATAGCAATAGTTTTCTTATCAACACTTGCTTGATTATTCCTGTCCAGATACCATTATTTATGACATCTCCTCAAATTTTCTGTTGAACATTTCCCTGTAGCACAATAATATAAGAAAAGCAGTTCCGAAAATATAAATAGGGTTCCATGATCAAATAAATTTGGGATATGCTGCTACTAAATACTCCTTTTGGAAATTCACAAGGCACTTTGCCATATTATAGGATCTGAAAGGTTTTAAAATAAAGAAGCCTATTTAACCTCATCCAAATTTTCCAAAATAATTTGACAATAAAGCATTTACTAACATATCCTGGAGAGGTAGTGATAAGTGAAACACACTTTGGGAAACAATGTTACACAGTATATAAGAGATAGTTTTAATTGTCACCAGAATCAATAATTTTCTTGGCATCAAGTCTTTCTAATAATATCTAGTTTAGTGGTCTCCTTTGGTAGATTTTAAGATTCAACATAAAATGTATATTTATTCCCAATTCACAGCATATACTGCTTCCAGGGGGACCAAATCCAACCTTGTAAGGTGGTATTCCATAGCTGGCAAATTGACTGGGTCTTCTATAGGCCATTTCCACTTTTCATGATGTCCATGGCTTTTGATTGAATGTGTGCCAGGAGCTATGAATGCATGAGTATAAACCCATTGCCTTACTTCTTTTGCTATTAAATTCCCTGGTCAGAAATAGAATGCTATTTGGATACCCTAACATTGCAGAAACATTGCTGGCAGAAGCACGGCAGGCAGGGAAGGCATATATGTATGTGTGTATATATATATATATATATACACACACACACACACACACACACACACACACACACACATAATAAGTATATAATCCAGGAAGAACAAATCTTCTTGATAACTGGATTCAAAAAGTTATGAAATTATAACCAGATTCCTTGAGTTGTGATGCCACATCAGACTTTACATTATCTCTACCTCTGGAAGACTGGGCACTAAGTAGTAGTAGTAGATCAGCCATTTTGTGAAAAAGTCTATTTTATTGACCCCCTGCATAACCTATGTTTCTACCATCATGGCCACTTTGTTTATGAGCCTTTGAACAAGGACAGGAATGTCCAGGTAAAGAGACTTCATCCACAGAATGTGTCATCTATCTAGCTAATTATTGAGTCTCTTCTGCAGCTGGTATCCTTTGATAAACATTCCCATGGAATATAGATAGCCTTATACTCTGTGTCCATTCCAAGAGTCTCATCCACAAGTCTCTTTTCAAGATTCCTTTTTCATCAAATCTTCAACTTCATTATTTCCAAGTCCCTGACCAGCCTGTGGCAAAGAAGACAACCGGATGTGTTGCAGCCCTCCCCTTTCAGCTGGGGCCAGAGTATCATGTAGAACCATCTTTAAACCAGGTTCAAAAATGCTTTTCCTAGTTCACAGGATTTAGGGGACTTCTCATAAAGAATGGAGAAAGAAGTGGCAATGAAGCAAGAGGAGGTGCACCAATATCATTAACCACCTGCTTATAACACTTGCTAGTGCCTTCTTTAGGCCTCAGTAGGGCCTGATCAAGTATGCACCACAGCCTTTTGATGATGGGCTACCCTTGAACATGCTTTAGCATTTGGTGGAACAGATAACACCCAGTTTATGTCAGGTAGCTCAAGTTGTTTGATCGTTTGGTGTCCTAAGCACAGACCTTGAGTCTCCACCAAGATCTAGTTGTAACCATAATAAGAAACATGAATATGGAACTTACCATTTGTCGAACACTTTCATAAGCACTTTATGTACATTATTTATTTAATTATCACAGTGACACATGAAGTAGGTACTATTATTATCCCCATTTTTCAGAGAAGAAATGTGGCACAGACAGTTTAAGTGTTGTGGTCATGGTCACACAGCTAATGAGGGGGAGAGATAGGATTCATACTCAGACAATTTGGCTCCAGAAATTACACTCTCAACTCTTCCCTGCACTGTGACACTTCAGTTCCAAGCCAGGAGTGATCTATTGAAAGCAAATCAAGTTTTGAAGAAGAAGGCATGACTTTGCTTTAAAACCCTCAAGGCCATTCCTGTGATTGTCTTTTTAGGGCCTGCCACAGTTTCTATACAGTATTCCCTTCTGTCACAGTCACTTTGAGCTGGGTCATAAAGTCCAAGTGGTATACAGTTCTAAGTATCTGGGATTCTTATGATGTCCCATGCAACTCTTAAAAATTTCCAAATTAACTATTGAAACAAAACAACACTGTTTTAAAATAGCATGATTCTAGAAGCTCTCATTACATATATTTCTTTTAAATTTTAATTGTCCATTTTTTTCCAACTGCTTATTTTATTAAAAACCAAACACCTTGATTTCATTAACTGTAACCTGCCATTTTGTCTCATGTCTCTGCCTCTGTACTGAGAATAAAATGCAACAAAGATCTGTCTCTATCAAAGGGAAATCTTCTATCTTAACTTTTTTTAAAAAAATTAAGATACTATTCTTTTTTTTTGTCTCCATGAAGATGCTGATGGCTGATGTATGTCTTGTACAAATATAGACTCTTAAACCTCCCAGCATTACATTCAGAAAGGGAACTAATATACTGCTCTAATTTTTGCCCCTTTGTCTTTAAATTTTGCCCCTTTGTCCTCCCATAAGCAGGACAAAAAGAAGAGAATTTCTTTAACTTATGTCAGCTACTTAGAGTCCTTTCCCTCAGGACCCAGAACAAACTTGATTTTTTAAATTCTGAGAACATGACCTGACCCACCAAAATGCTTTCAAGAAGTTTAACATTTTGGTTTCTTTTTATTCACAGCTTTCAGCAATTTAGTTTCAATAAGAATAAGAACATGGAAATCATATCCACAACTATGAATTTGATAGATTATCTCAGAAGTGCTTTTTCACCATAGACTTGCCTATCAATTCACCCTCTGAATTCCTTCCACCATGGCCAATTGATGCTAAAACATTGTCCCTACCTTTAGCCCTCTGTTGGTCATTGAATCAGTCCCAGCTAGTATTTCACTTTCTTGGGGACCACATTATGAAACAAGTAATCTAATGAACTAATCAAATTATAGGTAGTTTTGTGCATTTCTTTTTCACTGCATTTTGATATATTTGAAGGTAGAATCATGTCCTGTTCACCTTTGAAATTCCCATAGTTTTATACAATGTGTTGGAACATAATAGAAATATAATTAATGGTTATTGAATTAAATGAGACCCAGAGACAAAATCCACACCTTTATGGTCACTTAATCAGTAATAACAGAGGTAGTGATTTCAGTCCAGTATTGTCATTTGGAGAAACCCCAGAATCTTCCATATAGGCAGTTTCCTACTTGTTATGTTGTCAGCCAGGCCCAAGTGGAGACAAATATTCTGCTTATTTGGCAATTTGATTCCAAACTCCATGAGAGGCGTGTTGTAATTTTGTATCTCAGAATTTTGGAATTGCCTTGGAAAACAACCCTTATAGAATCTCAGAGTAAATATAAGTATCAAACTTTTCTAGTACAGCATTGTCTAATTTTTGTTGATCTGTTCTATGATCTCCTATCATACAAAGAAGCAGGAGACGAATTATTTTTCCTGCCTTTCTTATGTTTACTCCTCTGGTTAAGTTTATGTTAAACTCCAGGAAGAAAGTTTATTTTCCTCATATCAATTATTAATTCCTTAGTTTATGCATCTACTATATAACAGGCACCAATTGGTGGTAAGTGCTAGAAGGGCAGGATGGAATTATGAATATTAATAACACAAAAATCTCTTCTCTCTTCACCTCCTAAAACTAAAGCTTTTGCTTTAGTAAGTGGTAGAATATGAGTCTCTGGCTCATACTGCTAGAGTTATACCAATGATCTTGGATTGGATTTTTTTCTCTGGGGGTAAGAGTACTGTGGTATAGTAAAATACTTACGAATTCATGGGACCTACATAGGATCAATGGGAAATGCATGGCAGAAGTATATTTGCATGTAATTATACCAGAACCCTATTCCAGAACTTCTTTCTCAGAAAGTTATAAGCCAGACTAGTGCTCGGTATCCTTATTTTTATCAGAGTAGATTACCAGAATGATAAAACACAAGCTATAAACCAATACAGTTTGATGTCCCAGTGAAATAGACTCATAGTCATATAGTAATTAAATAAATCCTACTTATTTACAGAAAGCCTACTTTCATCAGATAATTTTCTTCAGTGAGTGTGTAGTCCCTTCTGACTTATTCTAAGTTTGATGCAGGCACAACCCATTTCACTGTACTAAGGAGGAAATGCTGATGGTTTGTGATATTATGTTGCCAAATTGTGTATCTGCTGTATCACCATCTCCCTCCTAACACACCCATACTCCTTCTGAGTGTTTGAAAAACTGTTTCTGCCACTGGGACTATTATTGAACCACTTTTTCATTATTTTTTCCCTGTAATACGTGCCAAATCATGGATTCTACAGATAATCTTCATTGTAAAACCTGTCAATAAAAAAATCAAGAGTATGAATTATCCTAAGAGCACAGCAAGGTTGAAGTCTCCTGTTGGTAAAATATTGGTGTTCTTTTTCATACAATTATATGGTTATTGTGCTAAAACACTTCTTTGTATGTTTTGAAGTCTTGTTATATACAAAGTTTATTTTTTAGTGAAATAAAATAATTTGTCAGGTTTAAAAAATATATATTGACCCAGCAGCCAATTATAGGTATATATCAGGTCTAACAGTTCAGAACAGGATAATAAGTGAGGAAAGAAAACTACATATTGCCCCTAACTTCACCCATACTGTTTTTTTGTAAAGCACTATGAAAGGAGATGAGGAAATGGGTAACCTCAAACAGAATTTCAGTTCAAGTTGGAAGAATGAGACAATAGAATTTAATGATGTAATCCAATTAACAGTTATTAACCTGGTTTATACTAAAAGGTGCTTTGATAAATATTTATCAAATATTTATCAATAAAATTTTTACCATGTATTTTACCATCAGTAGTTTATGATTTAATTTAAAAATTAAAATAAAGCAATAGGAAAAGATTAACTGTGTAAGACTGTATGTTCAGGGCTATATGGCTGAAGTGGCCAGTGATGCTGGACTTTTAGAGAAAGAGATCACCAAGAGATAGAGGGGAAATTTCCTTTTCTTTTGGGAGATTTTTACATTTTAGTGGATAAAGGAAAATGGTACAGAGCATTTAGATTTATTAGAAATTACATAGAGAGATGGCATATATCAGGCTTTGTGGTAAAAATGAAATAATCACTTCACTAACTTTCAATCAATATCTACAAAAGATAACGGGTTCCTTTGGCACTGTTAATTTCATTGCATGTCTATAAAACTGACCACACAGGGAGCATAATCATTCAATAGTATAGCTAGTGGTTTTATTGCATTTTAAATCCAGTTATGCTTCCTTTAAGTAATACGCATTCTAAAGAATATCTCACAGAGCCTATTGAATTATAGGAACAACATGAATTTCTTTAGGGAGGAGAATTAAATAAAAAGAAAAATGGGGTAAAAAAGTAGAAATCTGAGCTAGTAAATGAGATTTCTCACACCAGACTTTTGTGAGCTGGGTTTTATTTTGTTGTTGTTGTTTTCTGAGACAGAAAGAATTGAAGGTAAAGGGCCTCCAGAGATGAGAAAGACCTGGAATCAGCTCCAGATAGCCAGCTCTATGTATGTGACCTTATATAAATAAATGCTCTTGACTTTAAGCCCCTTTCATTTTTTTTCTCTGAAATATAAAATTGGTTTCCTTCTTCTACTCTGTCCATCAACCAACTGCTGTAATCACATTTCTCCACAGACTTTTTTTTTTTGTATTGAGGTTGAGTGATGGTGTGTTTAGCAGCTGAATAGATACTTGGAAAAACCACATTGTCCATGCTCTCATAGGATCTCTCCCAAGGCAGATAGTTTTTTTTTTTTTTCATTTCATTTGGATAGCTAAACTGAGGGAGAAAAATGCTAGCATTGGCCGGATTCTCTCAAGTATTATCTCTGAAAATGGGCTACTTCTGAATCGTAGATGTCACGTTAAGGTGGAATGCTGGCATTGTGCTTTACACACATCTTTTCATGCCTTATCCTTTGAAGAGTGTAGATAGTTATTCTCAATCTGTTATTAATCATCATTATTCTTATGGGGAGTAGGTGGGAAAGGGCACAGGTTTAAGTGTACATGAATCTAGTCCAGCCTTGTGAGAACATTATGGCCAAATGTTCATCTCAGGCTAATGTGTTATGTCACAGTGGAGAGACGAGTCAAAATAGAATACCTCGTAAATAATTGGAAGCGAGAGTCAAAGTGTTATTCCTATGATCAAGGGAAGGATTAGATCCTAGCTATTAGTCGGCCAGATTCAGGATGGCCTTGCAAGAGAGCAGTGCAGGGTTCACTCCATAATCTAAATGTAATGCTAAGTAATGATGCTAACACAAATATGAATATCTTAATCCACAATATCTGTACTTGGGTAGCAGTAAGAAACAGAGTTTGGTTTAATTGCTTGGAGTTTGGTTTTCTGAGCGATCTCAATAATAAAACAATCTTCTATGACTTGAGTTTCCTTTCTAAGGTTCTAGAAAACAGTGTGTAAGCCATGGATAGTTCATTTATATTTCTTACACCTTATATCTATCTTTAATGTTGTAAAATGGTCCACAAGTTAAAATAAAAGCAATTAAAAGTAAAATTACATTACATAGTAACTTTGTGCAGTTACTATGTGTATATATGAAAGGCTATCGGCTGGCTCTTTGGTGGCATTGGCTAACTTGTACTCTTAATTTGTCATTCCTCACAAAAGCCCTGCTCTGTGTGAAAGACAGTCACTGAGCATAGTTATTTATGTAGAGACAGTTTTATAGAATATGAAACAGTGGGCTAGAACACCAGCTGTTGGGTGCCAGCCAAGTGCATAGAATTCATCTGTACTTTGTTTGCTTTTTCTGTTTAGGTTCATTAATCTATCACTTTACTGTATGAAATTTATCCCCCCTTCACAAGTTATTTTAATAGTTTTATTTCTCAAATGTGATGTAATTCCATCCCTAAATTTTTAACGTTTAAAGTTTTAGATCTCTACATATCTCTGTTCTCAAGTTTGATGTGATATTAGTAACTGGAAGATTCTAAATATAATCAGCAGACAAAACAGTCATGACCTCAATGAGAGTGTCTATAGTTAGAAATTAGAAGCTTTAACATTCTAAAGCATAACTGGGTAAGGT
The DNA here is from genome assembly GCF_000442215.2 of Lipotes vexillifer. NCBI lineage: Eukaryota > Metazoa > Chordata > Mammalia > Artiodactyla > Lipotidae > Lipotes > Lipotes vexillifer. The sequence goes on along the minus strand of NW_006795797.1, from coordinate 176,266 downwards.
AGTAAAGTTCTTTTCCCCTGTTTTCTCTTCAAGGTTCCAAAGATATTTATAGAATTTTTATGGTGGACATTGTATTTTCAAAAATGCTGTCTAGAGGTCAAGAGATGACTTTGTTGACCTCTAGAAAACTCATTCTGCTGAAACAATAAGGTTGTAAAGAGAAACTTAATAGTGTTCTAATAGCTTTAAATATTCCAGAATTTTCTCAAGAATTATTTAATCTACACAAATTTGATGTCATTTTGTTTTATGCTTGTCTTTATAATGCAGCTGATATGGCATTAGTGGAATTTCATTATGCAGTGAATAGTTATTCTGATGAAGAAAATGATTAAATTTAATTTCAACCAAATATAAGACTGTATAATAGTATTTTCCCTGTTGGATGTTAATATAAACAAAATCCCTCCTAGTGTTGTGAGCTGAGAAATGCATTTTGAAAGCATAATAAAAAGTAAAAAGAAAAGATAAATTCTAAAAACAGAGAGTAAGAGGAGATTGTTGAAAAGTTATAAGCATATATGACTTCAGTGTGTTGCTGATCCAGGAATGTTAACGTGGTTTGGTTGTGTTTTGGGCCATCTATTACTTTGATTATATTACAATATATTACATTAATGTACAAGTAAATACATGTAGGTAGCATAGGACAACCCCATTCATTCTTCCTATTCCATGTCTGTCCCAGCAAAATGCTAAACATCACTAGTTATTAAAGAAACACAAACAAAACTGCAGTGAGGAATCACCTCACGCTAGTCAGAATGGCCATCATCAAAAAGTCTACAAATAATAAATATTAGAGAAGGTGTGGAGAAAAAGTAACTCTCCTACACTGTTGGTGGGAATGTAAATTGGTATAGCCTCTATGGAGAACAGTAAGGAGGTCCCTTAAAAAACTAAAAATAGAGCTACATCTGATCCCGCAATCCTGCTCCTGGGCATATATCTGGAGAAAACCATAATTCAAAAAGATACATGCACCCCAATGTTCATTGCAGCACTATTTATAATAGCCAAGACATAGAAGCAACCTAAATGTCCACCAACAGAGGAATGGATAAAGAAGATGTGGTACATATATACAATGGAATATTTACTCAGCCATAAAAAAGAATGAAATAATACCATTTACAGCAATATGGATGGACCTAGAGATTATCATACTAAGTGAAGTAAACCAGGCAGAGAAACACAAATATGATATCACTTATATGTGGAATAAAAAAAAAATAGTGATACAAATGAACTTATATACAAAACAGAAGTAGACCCACAGACAGAAAACAAACTTATGGTTACCAAAGGGGAAAGGGGGTGGGGGAGGGATAAAATAGGAGTTGGGGATTAACATATACACACTACTATAAGTAAAACAGATAACCAACAAGGACCTACTATATAGCACAGGGAACTATACTCAATAGTTTGTAATAATCTATAAGGGAAAATATTCTGGAAAAAAATAGATATATATGTATGTATAACTGAATCACTTTGCTGTATACCTGAAACTAACACAACATTGTAAATCAACTATACTTTAATTTTAAAAAATAAATAAATAAAATAAAGATAAAAAAAGGATTCCTAAGAAAAATGAGGAATTCAACTGAGTTCTAGTCTTAGGTCCATAGAAGGTAAATATGTCCAACTTTGAATGCTTATGGCAACTGCAATTATATCTGAGTAATGACAATTTCATCCTCTATCCCTTCACCTTGATTACAGCTTTGTACACACACAACCTCTACTCCCTTTTTCTACACTAGAAACGTAGAAAAAATTTATAGAAAACTGTAGATACATACACCTTATTTAAAAGGCTAGTTCTTCTGATGTTTTAGAGTTGCCATGGTCATCTGTGGTGGTTTCTTGAATAGTTTTTCTAAGGATGACAGGAAAAGAGGTGTGATGTGTTTAACTAATTGCTGATACCAGTTGGGAACAATTTCTTCTATTTCTGGGGAGAACAAAGGCTCAAGGCTAATTTTCCATCTAGGCGGTAAATGTTGATAACATGTTTGACCTTCATAAATTCATAGTTGTTAAGCCACCAAAAACCCTACATTGACTAGACTGATGTATGCTTACCTCAGTAGACTTCTGTGGGGGATTATTTCCTTCTGTAATATGGTTGTAGTAGAACTACAGGCCCAGGGGTAACTATATAACTGTTAGGTAGACAACCCTAGTCAAACTCGTGTCTATGTGAAGTCTCATTTCATCTGTAGTAAAATAAGAAAGGGAGGCTAGTTCTCAAAGGTGTTCTATCTCTAATATGCTATAATATGTGTGGCTCTCTAGCTGAGTTGATTTCAGTACTAAGAACATGGCAGAGTTTAGGGCAACTCCATTCGTCTAACAAATACTGAGTCTGTACTATGTGCAAAGCTTTGTTCTAGGCATTGCAGATACAAGGGTACATAAAAGGATGAGATCCCTGATCTCATAGAGGTAACATCTTAGGGATGCATAAGCACAAACATGTAAATACATATTACACAAGTTAGTTACTGATTGTTTTGAGTGCCACAAAGTTAACAGAGCAACAAGCAGAGCACAGAGTAGGTCTCTTTAGTTAAGGTCAGTGAGAAGGCCTGTCAGAGGAAGAACCATTTAATGTGTGATCAGAAGGATAAGAATAAGCTAAAGGAAGTGGTTTTCAAGCAGAGGCAGTAAGTGCAGAGTCTCAAAGGTTTAACTGTGCCTGGCGTGTCTGGGAAATAGAAGGAAGCTGTGCCATCAGGTGCAGTGAGCCAGGGGTATGAAAAGGAAATGAGGAGGCAGGCAGAAAATGCATTACAGGCAAGGCCATGCATCTGAGCTGTAGCAGGGACTTAGGCTGTTGTTCCAAGAGCAGTGGGAGGTCATCTAGGGATTATAAGCATGGCAGTAGTGTGCTTACATTTAATTTTTTTAAAGATCATGCTGGCTTTTCTGTAGAGAATGCTTTCCTCAAGTTTTTATGTTGAATGGCTTTGGGCCCAATCACTTACGGAGATCTTAGTAAAATACCTCTTATATTTATTGCTTCAAACCCTCTACTTTACATAGAAAAAGAGGATTGAACAAATTCCACAAAAACCTAATACAGGAAGAAAAGTAAATAAAACAAATTGTATGATATTTTGTGTATGTGTGTGTGTTTAAGTGACTTTCTCTGCCAGAACATCTCTTTTCTGAAGCGAGGGAAGAGAGGAGCTCAATAATTTTAGCAAAATCAAGGAGTATCTTCAACTCAGTTTTGGTTTCTGAAATGGGTTGAGAAGTAACAAACTTCATTAGTGTCTTTCAGTGCAGTAGGTCAGCATTAGACTTCCTGCAATTTAGAAGCACTCTGGGTCACATACCTTGAGCTTCCATTTTGCAAGGTGCTTCCTCAGGGCCTGAGTTGTTAAGGGACTCCAACTTCATCTGAGTGTGACAGTGGCCCCAGTGCAGTTAGTGTCACCCAGCAGAGGAGAATGCATAAACACACACACACACACACACACACACACACACACACACACACAAGTATGCACACACTGCTAGCTATTTTTTATCTACCAAATTTTAAAAGTCAGGTGAAGTTTTTATCCACCCCTGCAGGCCGACCATGCCCACTTTCCTGGACTCCACTAACTCTCCCTCCAATTGCTTCCAGGCACCCTGCAGAGATGGAGTTTTATTTCCTTAACTTGCCTGAAGATAGATCTTTTCTATTATATTTTAGATGTATTCAGATTACTTTTACTCATGAGTGTTTGGCAAATATTAAAAGTGTTAGAAACAATTGTTCATTGGATGCTTTGAAAGTTATGAAATGAATCAATAGACATGACATTTGATTAGCAAAATTTCTACTCACAATTTTATTGCATCTGGCAATTGAAAGTAATTACCACTATTTTAATATTATTTGATCTCAAGCTTACAACATTTTATCAGAGGTGAATTGGTAAGGTTTCAAATCTTCACATTTCACAGATTTTAGAACTTGGAGATTTAAATGAATTTCCAAGGCCACAGATAAGTATTTTTGAGAGCCCAGGCCCCCTGTTGTTAGTACTCTGCTCTTGTGACCACACTCCACAAACGTAAAACTGCTTCTAAATTGGTTTTCTTCTCATCTACAGGAGTGCCTGGGACTTAGGAAAATGATTATTTATCTAACATTCTGACAGAATGTTGCTGTCATTCGTATGATTTACTGGAATGGAGGGAACATTGCCAACCAAGCATGTCAAAGCCACATCTCATTATACATTCCATTTGCTCTTCAGATCATGGCTTTTAGTGTATATGTACATACACAGTTTCTATTGTAGCAATAAAATAAGGCAACTTGGCTGTTTTACCTACTCAAGGCCTTTAAATGTATGTAACCTCTGGGATAAATCAAATGCTTCCCTGGATATTGGATTACAGACATTCTTTGGATGACAGCATCCTCAGACTTCGACAAGAAAATAAAGAAACAGAAAATAAGGAATGGTTTCTTACTGACACTTTATTCTCACTGTCTCTCTAGAGCCCCAGTCATCGGATGTCTGTCTTCAGAATTGGGTTATATCTCGATTTCTAGAGAGGCTTTCTCCACTGATATGCCTAAAAGAATACCACTAGCAGTATTGTGTCCAACCTGTGTGTTTTGCAAGTGCAATGTAAGGGTAAGAGTTTTCTCTTATTATTTTTTAAAATTTTACCTCATCAGTTATTCTTGTTTGGCAAAACAATCTCGATACAGAAGGCTTCTTGAGACCAATATTCCAGATTAGAAAATGATAGAAATTAAAATGGTTTTGTCAACAAATACTCTGTTGTAGACTCAGACATCAGCTATTGATTATGAAAAAGACATATTGGATATATTTATGGGCAGTTCTTCAGTGCATTTGGCATGTTCAAAAGCCTTCTGTGTAGAGAGATGGAGAGCAAAGCTTGCTATCACTGTGGTTTCATTTTATGCTCAGTACCCGCTATTCAGCCTACAATGTTGCTTCGCCTTTTACAGTTTTATTGCTTTGCTGCTGAGCATATTATGCATTACACTTCAGCAGGGAAATTTAAAGAGTGTTATTCTATTTATTCTAAGTGTCATATAATTATGAATTGATTTACTAGCCATTGTAAAGCTACAAATTATAATTAATTTATTTGCATAATATGTAGTTTCATAGAAGTTCAATTATAATAAAGCATTTGCTAAATGTACCATGATAATAGTGTTTCCAGAGAGAGTGGGAGTCTGAGGCTGGAATCTCTTTAGTCTGTCAGTGCATGGCCATCATCATGGGTAAACCCTTCATTTCAAGGTGGAAAGGAGGTTTCGTTAGCCCCATGGTTCACTCATCTACATTTTCTTCTTATTTTAAAATATGATAATAAGTATCCTTGAATATGCTAAAAAATCATATGAAGTTGAGTATATTGATTCAGTTAATAGCCAAAATCCCTTGAGTCAAAACTGGGATAGGGATATATAATTCCTTTCAATTTTGCCTGAACAATACACTAGCAGGAATCAGTCCTGGACCTTATACACATGTCAGCTTCCCATGGCTTGATGAGCTCCCTCCTTTAGTTAGGACATGGAGGAATGGAAGGTGGGAGACTGTAAATGCATTGCCTGGTAATACAAATCAGCACTAGGAGAGGGTTCCAGGTGCAAGTTCCAGCTTCCCAGACAGTAGCTCTAAACAGGTGGCACAAATGCCATACTGTCTTGGACCAAAGTGTTCTGAGTATCCCTCCACTAAAAATAATGCTTTTCCTTGCCTATGAAAAGGAAGAATCCATCTTCCGGTTTATAGGTGCATCTTGCGTATCCAGCTGAGTACCTTGGCCCCAGCTTGCCTCTCTGGGAAAGAGGGAAGATGAAGAACCAGTGTGCTCTTATTTTGCGGACAAAATCTTGTTGGTTTTTCCTTTCCTAAAAATAGTCTATTCTTCCAAACATACCATGCGACAGATTTGACAGTGTCCTGAACTATGATAAAAAGCAGATTGTGATATAGATAGGAATTATTTTACACAATAGTAGTGAACTCCACTGATATGACAATTTATTTATTGTATTTATTGCCTGTTGCAGTCAAAGCTCCATGTAGACAGGAATCATTTCACTGGGTTTCATCAGCATGGTATATAGTCTATTTAATTTCATTCATCTCAAAGTATTTTCTAATTTTCCTAGTGATTCTCTCTTTGATCCATGGGTTATTTAGAATTTCCACATATTTGTGACTTGTCCACATTTCCATTTGCTATTGACTTCTAATTGTTTACATTTTGATCAGAGAACATACCTTGTATGATTTCAGTCGTTTTAAATATATTAAGACTTGTTTCATGGGATGATATAAGGTCAGGCTTAGAAAATGTTTTATGTGCCCTTGAGAATATATGTTCTGCTACTGTATTGAGTGTTGTGTAGATGTCTGTTGAGTCTAGTTGGTTTATAGTGTTGTTCAAGTTGTTGATCCTCTGGCTAGTTGCTCTATCCAATATTGAAAATGATAGCGACATTAGCAAATACCATTGCTGAACTGTCTTTTCTTTAAAATTCTGTCAGATATTGCCCCATATATTTTGAAGCTCTGGTGTTAGGTCCATATATGTTTATAATTGTTATGTCTTCTTGATGAAGTGACACTTTTATCATTAGGAAGTATTTTTTTTTTTCTCTAGGAGCAGATTTTTTCTTAAACACTATGTTATCTGATATGAGCATAGCCACTCCAGACCTCTTTGTTTACTGTTTATTTGGCATATAAGTTCCATTTGTTTACAGTTGAATCATTTTTAAAATCCATTCTTCTAATCTCTGCCTTTTAATTGGCGTTTTGAATTTATTTCCATTTAAGTAAATTATTGATAAGGTATGATTTTCATCTTTCATTTCGCTATTTGGTGTTTACATGTCTTATGAATTTTTGTTTCTGTACTCCTCTATTAATGTCTTGATTTGTACTAAAGAGATGACCTTTATTGCATCATTTTAATTGTTTTGTTTTGCATTTGCTATATTTAAAATTTTTTTTGCGATTACTCAATAGATTATGAGTAATACTTAGTGTATGATAATGTACACTAAAGAGGACAATATATATGTATTTTTTGTTTATAACCTTCTTTCCTACTGATTTAAAAGAAAATTACCATAAAGCGATAACAATCAGTCTCTGTTGATCGGCACACAATTTATGTAAATGCAATTTGTGACAATAACAGCATAAAGGAAGGAGAAATCAGAGCTGTATAGGAGCTCTGTATGATTGCCCCAACATGCCTTCAGCACTCGAGCAGGAAGGTTACAGTTCTGCCATAGCTTTCACTTCCTGTTTGCACAGAGCCTCAAGACTAGTCTGACTTGAGAGTTTAGGGCCTTCCTAGGTCTTTCCAGGGCACACAGCCCATGTGCAAGGACATCTAGATACCTAAGTATGTGTCAGAGCTTTTTAAAGCACCTTATGTACATCTAAATCTCCAGATAATTCTATCGTTCTCATTGAACAGGTTTTCAGAGATCTTTACCCCACCACTTCTGTTGATATTCTCTGACACTCAATATTTTAACCTTTGACCAAATAATTGTGCCACATAATTGCTTAGGCAAATAGCAAATTTCTTTTCTCTCCCCCCCACTGAATGGCAAAGTTACTGGAATGACTATTTCTTATAGTTTGACTAAGATATATGCTACATCTTGATATCTAAGCTCAAAGTAAATGATGTTTTAATATACACAGTCTTTTACAGAGATGTTTCTATAAATGGCATATAGAACCAACCTTCTGATTAGTCTTAAAATTCCTTCATATGCCCATTTATTGCAGTGGGCTTGCTTAAAGCTCAGAGCCTTTAATCCCATTTATTACAAGAACTAATTTGTGCACATAATGACCCTGCATTTGACTTATGGCTGCTTCATATCTTTCCTTTAAAGAAAATTTCTCATGTGTGGGAAATGCTCTGACTCTGAGTAGTTGAATTCCACAGGCATCAGCTGAGATTTAGTTATTCTCTGCAAATGAGGTTTTTCCAGTTAAATCCTCATTGTCCTTAGGAAAGACTCCACCAGTCTCTTAGCATGTAACTGTGTTCAGTGAGTTAGAAATAAATTTTAAATGTATTTTCATTAAAAGAAGGTATTGTGATGTTACCTTAATGACAATTTAGTCTGATCTGTATTCTAGAAATAATGTTGTTATAGCAGAAGATTAACAAAGCTGACATTGCTTAATTTGTATTGACTTGTTACCATTAGCTTTATTTTGTGATGGGTGAATATGCCACGGGAATTTTAAAGTTGGACTTCATTCTCATAGCAGTAAATCTTTTTTAAGGAAGTGGGATGTAGTTAATTTCCTCTGACAATGAAGTTGGGGGACACTTGAAAATATGTAATTAAAGTGGCACCCTTAATAGTAACTCATATTCTATATTGTAGTGGAAACTGAGAAGTGGATTCATTACTAATGAAAGAATTTATTGGTTATATATATATATTGCTTCTATAGATGATAAAATGCCTGTATTTACTACAGGGCTACAATTACCCTACATATATGCTCCATTTGGCGACATAGTAGGTGTGGTAATAAACTTGAGGCAGCACAGAATGGAGATTAACAGTAGGGTGACCATATATCATTGTTTGCTTGGGATCATCTTAATTTACACCTATATTCCCAGTTCAGTTATTAGCAGGGCCCCCTTCAGCTCTCAAAATTATCTCAACTTGGGTGGTAATTATTACATAGTTACCCTAGCCAAAAACACAGTCTCTGAAACTGGCTTGTGTGGATACAAATCCACATTCCTGTGTCAAATGTAATTTAGCTTTTCTATGCCTAAGTTTCCTAATCAATAAAATGGAGACAGCAATGGCATCTGCCTACTAAGATTGTGAAAATTAAATGTGTGTAAGTCTCTTGGAACAGTACTTGGCACTCAGCATATGCCCTATATTGAATATAGGATCTCTTGCACCACATGCAATAAATGCAATTTCTAGCCACATTCATTAAAAAGGTTTCTATTTCCCCATGATACCAATTTACTCCAAATGAATTCTTTAAGAGAGAATAAAGACAGAGAAGGGAACACCACCAGCAAAATGCTATGAAGTATAATGAATGAAGGTAGTAAGAAGAGCAAGATGTGTTGTTGTGAGCAGTACTGAACTATATCTCCCTCTCCAGGATAGAACACTTTATATTAAAAATCAAAGCAGTATTCCAATATCTTTGTTATTAATTCACAAGTTTACATCTTTCTGGATCTGGCGCTATCACAGGCCACTCCAAATTTGCCATAATATTATCTGAAAACCTTAGGAAATGAATAGCACTATTGTTTTACTTGAAAACCTCTGAAGTTACAGTTGTGCCTTCTGGTTCCTGGAGTACACAATTTGCATTCTACTGATTATGGTAACATCATTGTACTTAAAGCTTCCCCCTTAGGGTAAATATAAATCTCTATCTATTTGATCCCTTGCGGGGAGCTGTTCAATTCAATAGAAAAACAAAAACAGTCTTTTACCTAAAACACACACACTTGGAATAGTTAACGCAGTGTTTGGAGAAATGTAATACAAGAGTCTTATTGCCTTGCCTGATCATAAGTAAAACAATACTAAATTGTACTTTTTATTAGCTTGTGTTGGAGAGATTTTTCCTGACTCATATATTCAGCTCACATTCTAAGGATGCAGAAGTGCCTGCAACAAGGCTTCAGTAACTTCTCTCTCTAATACATCAATGCCAGTCAAGAATCTGGAAGCAGACGACAGCAAAACCAACTCTGAGTTGCAAACTGACAATATGATTTTTCCCTTTAGAAGTAAAAAGGGAGTTCACTATTCTCATTAAAGACATAGCTTATAAGCTCATTGAGTGAGAGGCAGTTTTTCAGGCAGATAGAGCTCTAATTTACCTTGATTAAAAATTCATACAAGATATAGACATTAGTGCTAGCTCAAGAGAAATGGAAGAGGTAGAATTAAATATCTGTAGAACGGTTTGATTTTATTTCCTTACCTATTCTACTTAGGCATTCCTTAATTGTTTTTGTCAATAAGATTTAAATATGGTGCGAAGAGTAGAAGTTTCTCTTTTTTTCATCTTTATGAGTCCAGAGGAAACTGGCTACCCAACAATAGTGAAGATGGCTGCAACTGGCCTCACCAGAGACATGTGTGGTGGATGGGACATGAGGTGATGGGTGTCCTCACTGACAGGGCCTTGCACTTTGGGTAAACGGTGTCACAGAGAGCTTTGTTTGGAGATTCTGTCATTTCTCAGGCTGTGTGGAGTCCTGGGCTCTACTCTGTACTTTGCAGTGATAGCAACAGTGACCAGAGCAAGTGTGTCAAGGAATCTGTGTACTAAGGAGTGTTGTGTAATAAAGGTGTCTAGCATATACTGCTTCCTAACTGCTATTTGAAGAGAAGGACACTACTTCAAACAGAAGCAATTATCTTGCATGGCTCTGAGAGGTCCTTTAGAAGGCATTAAGACAGCAATTTGTGAATTAAAGATATCTGTTAGATGTCTTGGGATAGCAATGGGCACTGGGCAAATAGGGGACTCTATAAATATGGACAACTTTAATTATCTCCTATGAGATAATGGCCTATTTACTTTCTTCACCAATGAGCTGGTTGCTTGAGCCATTTACAATATGTAACAGTCCATGGCATTAATTTTACATTGGAAAAGCAGACCTAATAGAGGCAGTGAGGAAAAGAATTTGGTAAAAAAAAATGACTGCATATATATATATATATATATATATATATATATACACACACACACACACACAACTGTATAGACAAACATGGAGATCTTATAGAAACAGTTCTCATTTCCTCTCTCAGTTGAAACAGTAATCAATTGATTGTCAAAGAAGCATGGTATTATGCATAAAGCATGACCCTTGAATTTAGGATGTCCAGGTTTACATCCCATACCCACCCTTAGCAGCTCTGTGACCTTGGGTAAGTTACTGAACCTCTTGGTATTTCAGTTTCTTTACCTGTAAAATGTGAACAACCCCAACTACACAGTAGTGTGAGCATTTAATCTCGAGTATTATATTAAATTATCCATGTTAAACACTTAGAAAAGTATTAGGAATGTTATAAAATCTTCAAAAATTTAGCTTTTAATATTGTGACCAAGCTGGTTATAGAATATGCATGACCAATATTCCTTGACGATTACCAGTTGGTAGGTACATGTAAGTCACAGCATTCTTAATGTCAATGTTTCTAGACCCCTATTCCTTATATCAGCAATGTCAATATCTCCCAACTATTTCTGTTCTAGAGAATACCAAGAGTCAGATGGAATGGGTAACTGTAAAACTATAACTCTACAGGTCCTTTCAGGGTGGAGAATGGCAGTCAGATTTTCTGTGGGGCCTAAGCCTACAGCCTCTGCCCATCCCTGCCTCCTTTCCTAGACTCCTAACCTCAGTCTCTTCACCCAGTTTCCTAGGAGTGAGCATCTCTTGGCCAGTTCTTTCTCAGAGTATTTTGAGAGCATAGCTGTTGAATTCTGTGACACAGTTCTCTATTGCAAGGGCTCCCGTTCCTAGAGACCACGTACTAAGGGCAAGTTAAGTATAGTCGGTAATGTACTTGAAACTTCCCCTGCTCCCTCTAACTAGCTATGCCCTGATAATCTGTCTGGCCCACTCCACCACACGTTTCCCCCTTCACTTCAGTCCAAGGAAGTCTTGTATATTTTCTTTCAGCCCAGTCTCCTTTGGAGGTCTTTCAGTCCATCAAACTAGTCTGTGCATCTTTGAAAAACACTTCAGGACCAGGCTTATAGTCCTTCCAACTGATCTCCTAAGACCCCTGACATCAGTTTCAGTAACCTTAATATTTCACAATGTTAGGAAGTAACCTGAAGATTCTAGCAATTAGGGAATTAGTCTGCCCAGAGTACACAGAATACTTTTAAACAGTTGCCTAACTCCACTTGTCTGACTGAGATAATCTCACCTTGGCCCAACCCAAATATTTTGTATAAATGAAGCAAAAACAATATGTTCCATGTGTAAACAAAGCAAAAATAGTGTGTCCGTGAGTTTCCTTGCATAGGTGTATCTGCACATTTTCTGTGGTATCCAAAATGGCCGAACCGAACACATAGAGCCAGTGGTCCCATGGCCAATCACAGTTGGATATGTGCTACCTCTTGGTGCATTCATGCAGCCTAAAGAGAGGTGGGAGGAAGCTAGCAGTAAGCACACACTCTAGTGGATAGTAAGAGTGAAATATAGGTGGCCATTGGAAGGGAAAACCCTGAGGAAGACTAATGAGGAAGAAATGGTAAATCTGTGAGAAGAAGCAACTACTGGGAGTTATGGAATATCTATTCCTGTCCCTTTCTATCAGTAGAGATGCCTCTGTGCATAATCCTGTAACGGAAACATTAAGTGTATGGATGCAAGACATAGGCATGTTTGTGTGTCACAAAAGTATGTGCTTATACAGTTGACTGAAATTAATAACTGTTTAAATTAGAATGATATGTTAATTATTATTTTCATCTTTCTCCCTCTCAAAAATAAAATTTACTCATTTTAATGGATGTAATAAATGATTAGCCAGCTATCCTATAGGAAAAGTCTAATTTATACCTGGGAGCTCCCTGAGGAAATTGAAGGTTTATTTGTGCTAATGAAATTTACATAACAGCATTTTTTAAAAATAATAATGACAAATACTGAATTGTCAAACTCTTTAAAAAAGTGATGATAATAATAATGATATTAACATCCTTTCTCTCTGTTTTTCCAAGAATAAATAATAAACATTAATTCATAGAAAGGAAAGAATTGGACAATCATTTTAATATATATTATCCTTTTTTCCTGGGCTTTTTATGAGCCTCTCACATTTCATTACTTCTAATATAAACATTTGGTAATTTAAGATTATTGGGACTTTCCTAGTGGTCCAGTGGTTAAGAATCCACATTCCAATGCAGCAGTCGTGGGTTCAAGCCCTGGTCAGGGAAGTAAGATCCACATGCCATGGGGCAACTAAGCTCATGTGCCACAACTACTGAGCCTGCATGCTCTGGAGCCCACACACAACAAAGAGCGCGCACACCACAATGAAAGATCCTGCATGCCGCAACAGAGATCCCGCATGCCACAGCTAATACCTAACACAGCCAAATAAATGAAGAAAAAAATGATTATCAGTCATTCAGCTGATACTGAAGAAGTAGGTTAGAAGAATAGATTCAGATTATTTAGTCCAATTCCCTGTCTTTCTAGGTAAAGAAAAAGCTGAGGAAGAATAAAAGACTTCCTTGAGGTAATCCATTGAGGTTGTTAGTACATCCCTCCCTCATACCACAAAGTAGTTCACTCATTAGGAGTTAATATAAAAAAAAAAAAAAAAAAAAAAAAAAAAGACAATGTCATGACTCATGGTCATGCACTACAAATTGATTTTTCTTTCTATCTTCACTGCTTCCAGACTAACCCATTTTAAGGATTAACACAAATGAAGACTGCCAGTAGCGAGAAAATAATTCCCTCAAAACTCATGTTAGGAATAATTTATACTTGATAATATCAAAGTATTTCTGCTTTCTCTTATTTTTTTTTAACATCTTTATTGGAGTATAACTGCTTTAAAGTGGTGTGTTAGTTTCTGATGTATAACAAAGTGAATCAGCTATACATATGCATATATCACCATTTCTCCTCCCTCTTGCATCTCCTTACCACCTTCCCTATGCCTCCCCTCTAGGTGGACACAAAGCACTGAGCTGATCTCCCTGTGCTATGCGGCTGCTTCCCACTAGCCATCTGTTTTACATTTGGTAGCATATATATGTCCAACCACTCTCTCACTTCTTCCCACCTTACCCTTCCCCCTCGCCATGTCCTCAAGTCCATTCTCTACATCTGCATCTTTATTCCTGTCCTGCCCTTAGGTTCTTCAGAGCAGGACATGTTTTTCTTTTTTTAGATTCCATATATATGTGTTAGGATATGGTATTTACTTTTCGCTTTCTGACTTACTTCACTCTGTATGACAGACTCTAGGACCATCCACCTCACTACAAATAACTCTACTTCATTTCTTTTCATGGCTGAGTAATATTCCATTGTATATATGTGCCACATTTTCTTTATCTATTCATCTGTTGATGGACACTTAGGTTGCTTCCATGTCCTGGCTATTGTAAATAGTGCTGCAATAAACATTGTGGTACATGACTCTTTTTGAATTATGGTTTTCTCAAGGTATATGCCCAGTAGTGGGATTGCTAGGTCGTATAGTAGTTCTATTTTTAGTTTTTTCAGGAACCTCCATACTGTTCTCCATAGTGGCTGTATCAATTTACATTCCCACCAACAGTGCAAGAGGGTTCCCTTTTCTCCACACCCTCTCCAGCACTTATTGTCTGTAGCTCTTTTGGTGATGGCCATTCTGACCAGTGTGAAGTGATACCACATTGTAGTTTTGATTTGCATTTCTCTAGTGATTAGTGATGTTGAGCATCCTTTCATATGTTTGTTGGCAATCTATATATCTTCTTTGGAGAAATGTCTGTTTAGGTCTACTGCCCATTTTGGATTTCATTTACTTTTTTGATACTGAGCTGCATGAGCTGCTTGTATATTTTGGAGATTAATCCTTTGTCATTTGCTTTGTTTGCAAATATTTTCTCCCATTCTGAGGGTTGTCTTTTTGTCTTGTTTATGGTTTCCTTTGCTGTGCAGAAGCTTTTAAATTTCATTAGGTCCCATTTGTTTATTTTTGTTTTTAATTTCCATTTCTCTAGGAGGTGGGTCAAAAAGGATCTTGTTGTGATTTATGTCATAGAGGGTTCTGCCTATGTTTTCCTCTAAGAGTTTTATAGTGTCTGGCCTTACATTTAGGTCTTTAATCCATTTTGAGTTTATTTTTGTATATGGTGTTAGTGAGTGTTCTAATTTCATTCTTTTACATGTAGCTGTCCAGTTTTCCCTGCACCACTTATTGAAGAGGCTGTCTTACCTCCATTGGATATTCTTGCCTCCTTTATCAAAGATAAGGTGACCATATGTGCGTGGGTTTATCTCTGGGCTTTCTATCCTGTTCCATTGATCTATCTTTCTGTTTTTGTGCCAGTACCATACTGTCTTGATTACTGTAGCTTTGTAGTGTAGTCTGAAGTCAGGGAGCCTGATTCTTCCAGCTCTGTTTTTCTTTCTCAAGATTGCTTTGGCTATTCGGGGTCTTTTGTGTTTCCATACAAATTGTGAAAGTTTTTGTTCGAGTTCTGTGAAACATGCCATTGGTAGTTTGATAGGGATTGCATTGAATCTATAGATTTCTTTGGGTAGTAGAGTCATTTACACACTGTTGATTCTTCCAATCCAAGAACCTTGTATACCACTCAGTTTGTATCATCTTTAATTTCTTTCATCAGTGTCTTATAATTTTCTGCATACAGGTCTTTTGTCTCCTTAGGTAGGTTTATTCCTATTTTATTCTTTTTGTTGCAAACATAAATGGGAGTGTTTCCTTAATTTCACTTTCAGATTTTTCATCATTAGTGTATAGGAATGCCAGAGATTTCTGTGCATTAATTTTGTATCCTGCTACTTTACCAGATTCATTGATTAGCTCTAGTAGTTTTCTGGTAGCATCTTTAGGATTCTCTGTGTATAGTATCATGACATGTTTTACTTCTTTTCTGATTTGGATTCCTTTTGTTCCTTTTTCTTCTCTGATTGCTGTGGCTAAAACTTCCACAACTATGTTGAATCATAGTGGTGAGAGTGGGCAACCTTGTCTTGTTCCTGATCTTAGTGGAAATGGTTTCAGTTTTTCACCATTGAGAACAATGGTGGTGGTAGGTTTGTCATATATGGCTTTTATTATGTTGAGGGATTTTATTATATATGGGTCTTGAATTTTGTCAAAAGCTTTTTCTTCATCTATTGAGATGATCATATGGTTTTTATCCTCCAATTTGTTAATATGGTTTATCACACTGATTGATTTGTGTATATTAAAGAATCCTTGCATTCCTGGAATAAACCCCACTTGATCATGGTGTATGATCCTTTTAATGTGCTGTTGGATTCTGTTTGCTAGTATTTTGTTGAGGATTTTTGTATCTGTGCTCATCAGTGATACTGGCCTGTAGTTTTCTTTCTTTGTGACATCTTTGTCTGGTTTTGTTATCAGGGTGATGATGGCATCATAGAATGAATTTGGGAGTGTTCCTCCCTCTGCTACATTTTGGAAGAGTTTGAGAAGGATAGGTGTTAGCTCTTCTCTAAATGTTTCATAGAATTTGCTTGTGAAGCCATCTGGTCCTGGGCTTATGTTTGTGGAAGATTTTTAATCACAGTCTCAATTTCAGTGCTTGTGATTGGTCTGTTTATATTTTCTATTTCTTCCTGGTTCAGTCTTGGAAGGCTGTGCTTTTCTAAGAATTTGTCCATTTCTTCCAGGTTGTCCATTTTATTGGCCTATAACAAGTAATCTTGTAGTAATCTCTCATGATCCTTTGTATTTCTGCAGTGTCTGTTGTTACTTCTCCTGTTTCATTTCTTTTTTTTTTTTTTTTAAGTTTAGACAAATTTATTGAAACATACAGGGTGTTAGCAGAGAAATCATTCAGTGGTATGTTATATCATGCCACTACCTTGAATGTATAATTTTGAAATTATAAATATATATTTTGTCACTAAGGCTTTGGCCAAAAAAATGAAAGTCATTTAGCACATTTGTGAGAGACCAATAAATGGATCTGAACATTAAAAAGATCAAGTCACTGAATTAAACAGCAGCAACCCCTGCTAATCTAGAATCCCACTGCGTTGAAGGTAGAAGTGTCTGTGCAGAGCTAGTCATCGATTTCAGCAATCAGAAGAGATGGGGGCAGGCACACTTGTTGGCGGTGGCGGCAGAGCTGGCAGGACAGGAGAGCCGGGGTGGTCAGGTGAGCATATCCCAGAGACAGCAGCAACAGAGGGCAGTCCAGCAGGCTGTGAGGCAGGTAGATGGGCCCAGGTCATCCCTTCTCTGGTCTTCCACCACATACACTGTACTTTTAGGAGGCTCCTGAGGTCCGCCCTGCCAGCCATACTGTGGGTATCCTTGGTAGGGGTACCCCTGAGGAGGTGGGTAGGGTCCCCCCATAGGTCCTGGAGGGTAGACCTCAGGCCCCATCGGTTGCTGTGGATAAGGTGGGTATGGAGCCGTCGGACCGGGGCCTGGATACGGTGGAGGGTTCCCTTGGTTCATCAGGGACCTGCTGAGTACACCTCTCTTCTCTTCGAACCTGCTAGGCCCTGGTTCGGCCCGGACCCACTGGGATCAGACGAGACCGCACAAGTCCCCTCCTGTTTCATTTCTAATTCTACTGATTTGAGTCTTCTCCCTTTTTTTCTTGATGAGTCTGGCTAATGATTTATCTATTTTGTTTATCTTCTCAAAGAACCAGCTTTTAGTTTTATTGATCTTTACTATCGTTTCCTTCATTTCTTTTTCATTTATTTCTCATCTGATCTTTATGATTGCTTTCCTTCTGCTAACTTTGGGTTTTTTATATTCTTCTTTCTCTAATTGCTTTAGGTGCAAGGTTAGGTTGTTTATTTTAGATGTTTCTTGTTTCTTGAGGTAGGATTGTATTTCTATAAACTTCCCTCTTAGAACTGCTTTTTCTGCATCCCATAGGTTTTGGGTTGTCATGTTTTCATTGTCATTTGTTTCTAGGTATATTTTGATTTCCTCTTTGATTTCTTCAGTGATCTCTTGGTTATTTAGTAGTGTATTGTTTAGCCTCACTGTGTTTTAGTTTTTTTTCCTGTAATTGATATCTAGTCTTATAATATTGTGGTCAGAAAAGATACTTGATACAATTTCAGTTATTTTTAATTTACCAAGGATTGATTTGTGACCCAAGATATGGTCTATCCTGGAGAATGTTCCATGAACACTTGAGAAGAAAGTGTATTCTGTTGTTTTTGGATGGAATGTCCTATAAATATCAATTAAGTCCATCTTGATTAATGTATCATTTAAAGCTTGTGTTTCCTTATTTATTTTCATTTTGGAAGATCTGTCCATTGGTGAAAGTGGGGTGTTATATTCACCTACTATTACTGTGTTACTGTCAATTTCCTCTTTTATGGCTGTTAGCATTTGCCTTATGTATTGAGGTGCTCCTATGTTGGGTGCATAAATATTTACAACTGTTATATCTTCTTTTTGGATTGATCCCTTGATCACTATGTGGTGTCCTTCTTTGTCTCTTGTAATAGTCTTTATTTTAAAGTCTATTTTGTCTGATATGAGAATTGCTACTCCAGCTTTCTTTTGATTTCCATTTGCATGGAATATCTTTTTCCATTCTTTCACTTTCAGTCTGTATGTGTCCCTAGGTCTGAAGTGGGTCTCTTGTAGACAGCATAAGTATGGGTCTTGTTTTTCTATCCATTCAGCCAGTCTATGTCTTTTGGTTGGAGCATTTAATCCATTTACATTTATTTATATGTATATTCCTATTAACATTTTCTTAATTGTTTTGTGTTTCTTATTGCAGGTCTTTTCCTTCTCTTGTGTTTCCTGCCTAGAGAAGTTCCTTTAGCATTTGTTGTAAAGCTGGTTTGGTGGTGCTGAATTCTCTTCGCTTTTGCTTGTCTGTAATTTCTCCACCGAATTTGAATGAGATCTTTGCGGGGTAGAGTAATCTTGGTTGTAGGTTTTTTGTTGCTTTTCCCTTGCTGCTTTTAATAGTTTCTTTGTATTTAATTTTTGATAGTCTGATTGGTATGTGTCCTGGTGTGTTTCTCCTTGGATTTATCCTGTATGGGACTCTGTGCACTTCCTGAACTTGATTATTTTCTTTCCCATATTAGGGAATTTTTAAAGTATAATGTCTTCAAAATTTTCTCAGTCCCTTTCTTTTTCTCTTCTTGTTCTGGGACCCCTATAATTTAAATGTTGGTGCATTGAATGTTGTCCCAGAGGTCTCTGAGACTGTCCTCAATTCTTTTCATTCTTTTTTCTTTATTCTGCTCTGTGGTATTTATTTCCACTATTTTATCTTCCAGTCACTTATCCATTCTTCTGCCTCAGTTATTCTGCCATTGATTCCTTCTAGAGAATTTTAAATTTCATTTATTGTATTGTTCATCATTGTTTGTTTGCTCTTTAGTCCTTCTAAGTCCTTGTTAAAAGTTTCTTGTATTTTCTCCATTCTGTTTCCAAGATTTTGGACCATCTTTACTATCACTACTCTGAATTCTCTTTTAGGTAGACTGCCTATTTCCTCTTCATTTGTTTGATCTGGTGGGTTTTTACCTTGCCTCTTCATCTGCTGTGTATTTCTCTGTCTTCTCATTTTGCTTAACTTACTGTTTTTGGGGTCTTTTTTTTACAGTCCACAGGTTCGTAGTTCCCATTGTTTTTGGTGTCTGCCCACAGTGGGTAAGTTTGGTTCAGTGGGCTGTGGAGGCTTGCTGGTGGAGGGGACTGGTGCCTCTTTTCTGGTGGATGAGTCTTGATCTTGTCTTTCTAGTGGGCACGACCACATCCGGTGGTGTGTTTTGGGGGTGTCTGTGAAATTACTATGATTTTAGGCAGTCTCTCTGCTAATGAGTGGGTTTGTGTTCCTGTCTTGCTAGTTGTTTGGCATAGGGTGTCCGGCATGGTAGCTTGCTGGTCATTGAGTGGAGCTGGGCTTTAGCATTGAGATGGAGATCTCTGGGAGAACTTTTGCCATTTGATATTATGTGGGGCTGGGAGGTCTCTGGTGGACCTGTGTCCTGAGCTCGGATCTCCCACCTCAGAGGCTCAGGCCTGACACCCAACCACAGCATCGTGACCCTGTCAGCCACATGGCTCAGAAGAAAAGGGAGGAAAAAGGAAGAAAGTACAAGAGAAAAAATAATAAAATAATATAAAATTATTAAAATAAAAAATATTTTTTAAAATAAAAGAGTATTAAAAAAGAAAGAAAGAAGAGAGCAACCAAAGCAAGAAACAAATCCACCAATGATAACAAGCACTAGAAACTATACTATAAAAAGAACCCATAAAACCAAAAGAACGGACAGACGGAACCCTAGGACAAATGGTAAAAGCAATCCTATACAGATGAAATCACACAAAGACTTATACACATACACACTCACAAAAAGAGAAAAAGGAAAAAAAAAATATATAAAAGGAAGAAAGCAACCAAATAAATAATCTACAAATGACAATAAGCTCTAACTATTTAACTAAGGTAAACATACAACCAAAACAAATGAGGTGCAGAAAGGAAACCCCAAGTCTACAGTTGCTCCCAAAGTCCACCACATCAATTTTCGGATGATTCATTGTCTATTCAGGTATTCCACAGATGCAGGGTACATCAGGTTGATTGATTGTGGAGGTTTAATCTGCTGCTCCTGAGGCTGCTGGGAGAGATTTCCCTTTCTCTTATTATTTCTCACAGCTCCTGGGGTTCAGCTTTGGATTTGGCGCTGCCTCTGCCTGTAGGTCACCTGAGGGTGTCTGTTCCCCACCCAGACAGGACAGAGTTAAAGTAGCATCTGATTAGGTGGCTCTGGCTCACTCAGGCTTGGGGGAGGAAGGGGTACGGAATGCGGGGCCAGCCTGCGGCGGTAGAGGCCAGCGTGACGTTGTACCAGCCTGAGGTGTGCCATGTGTTCTCCCAGGGAAGTTCTTCCTGGATCATGGGACCCAGGCAATGGCATGCTGCACAGGCTCCCGGGGGCAGCGGTGTGGATAGTGACCTGTGCTTGAACATAGGCTTCTTGGTGGCTGCAGCAGCAGCCTTAGCCTCATGCCCATCTCTGGTGTCTGAGCTGATAGCTGTGGCTCGCACCCATCTCTGTACCTCGTTTAGGCAGTGTTCTGAATCCCCTCTCCTCACGCACCCCGAAACAGTGGTCTCTTGCCGCTTAGGCAGTTCCAGACTTGTTCCCAGATGCTCTCCCAGCTAGCTGTAGTATGCTAGCTGTGGCACACTACCCCACTTCGTGCTGTGTTCACACAGTCAACCCTAGTCCTCTCCTTGTGATCTGATCTCCGAAGCCCGAGCCTCAGCTCCCATCCCCCACCCACCCCAGAGGGTGAGCAGACAAGCCTCTTAGGCTGGTGAGTGCTGGTTGGCACTGATCCTCTGTGTGGGAATCTCTCCACTTTGCCTTCTGTACCCCTGTTGCTGCGCTGGCTCCGAAGCTTCCTTCCTGCCACCCCACGTCTCCACCAGTGAAGGGGCTTCCTAGTGCGTGGGAACGTTTCCTCCTTCACAGCTTCTTCCCAGAGGTGCAGTTCCTGCCCCTATTCTTTTGTCTCTGTTTTTTCTTTTTTCTTTTACCCTATCCAGGTACATGGGGAGTTTCTTGCTTTTTGGGAAGTGTGAAGTCTTCTTCCAGAGTTCATTAGGTGTTCTGTAGGAGTTGTTCCACATGTAGATTATTCTTGAGGTATTTGTGGGGAGGAAGGTCATCTCCATGTCTTACTCCTCTGCCATCTTGAAGATCCTTCTATTTCTGCTTTCTTGAGCTATGCATCTAGGGAAATTAAATGTGATCAGTTCCTCCCTGATTATACTTTTTTTTCCCGTGTAGTTGATTGCCAGTGATAAATTACCAGTCATCACAGGGGAGGTTAGGGGTTTGTTATTCTGGTATAATTTTGTTCTTTCCCATTCTCTCTATATGTTTAAGGACTAACAGTTTGAATTTCTTCAATTCTTCCTTCTATTGTTCTACTGAAATCTAACTTTAAAATGTTAATGGCATTGAATCAGTTAATCAGGATTTGTTGTGTACCTATTAGGTGACAATTTCGGAATCATCTTTGATTCAGTATATCTCTTTGTCTTGCTTTTCATGTCTGGAATCCAAATACTACTGATGTTGCCCTTGGGAAACCCTTTTAATGAATTCTCCATTTCTACTATTATTACCTTAGACTGGCATTTATTTTCTCTCACAACTAGTGATTTCCAACTTGTTTATCTGATTCCCAGGTACTCTACCAGACTTACTACATATGAATATTCAGAGGTTAAACCTGGTGATCTGTTTTTCTGAAAACATCTTTGTGCCATTTTGACATAGCCTATTTACATAAAATCATGCAATTATTAAAGTGTTCTCCAAATTTTTCTTCTCCAAGATTTACCCAAGACCAACTCATTCTTTACTTTCTATTAGACATCATGGGAAAATATGTAATGAACATAAGCCCTTATTCATCATGCTTCTTCTTGTCCAGAAAATTTAGAAGAGCTCCATAGTATGTAGATGATAAATTATGGATTCCATAGCCAAAGATCTTTGGTCCTTAGTAATATCAGAACTTTTTTTCCTGGCTTTTGCTGCACCTCCCTCCAGCAGAAGCTTTTAATATACTCATATTTCATGTATTTGCCCAATATGTTGTCCCTACTGTGGCTCCCTACCTCTGCCATCTCTCACCTCTTCTCACTTCACCTCATGTATATCTTGTTCTTCCAACAAGATGTAAAACATATTTTATCTTTTGAAGACAGGAATTGTATTTTATACATTTCTTCATTTTTGGCATTCTGAGCAAAAGTTATGGTTCAGTAAATCCTTGTTAAATGGTATTGAGTGTGCTTACAGGTCAAAACTGTGGATTTGACTAATTAATTAGACCTTTTCTATTATTCTCAAAATTTCTCAAACACTAATTTAGTTCTTCCTTTTGGTTTGGTACCCAGAAAATTTGGGGCTCATCAATAGATGATTGAGGATAGCAGTGCTAATTATATAATGGCATTTTTAAGTTTCTATAAGTATGAGCAGTTCCTAAATGAAATCTAAAAAGGCATGTCATCATTGGAACAAAGGTGGGGGTAGGAACCCTATTTTTACTTCTTCCTTTTATTTTGCTAAATATTTATGTATTTATTTATTTGGTTGCACAGGGTCTTAGTTGCAGCAGACAGGCTCCTTAGTTGCCACATGTGGGCTCCTTAGTTGTGGTATGCATGTGGGATCTAGTTCCCTGACCAGGGACTGAACCCAGACCCCATGCATTGGGAGTGCAGCATCTTAACCACTGTACCACCAGGGAAGTCCCTACTGCTTCCTTTTTTAAAAAATATCAAGCATTATACCTGGGAAACCTATTACTATTATTACTATTACTAAACCTATTACCTGTTATTACTTGATTAATCCAAGAGTAAGCTGTAAGTAGACAAAATAATAAAATGTTCTTTAAAACCATGCCAGTGGGAATTAAGTTCACTTGTGTGAGATGGACTCCTGGTGAAATGGCTAAAGTTTTGGTTAGATAAGCAAGTGAAAATAAACTTCTAGTGTTCTTGTGTTCCAGGGATTGGCAGAACCAAAAACTGGTGTTTGCTAGGTTGACCATAAAAATGACCCTTCGATATCAAGATTTTCTCTGATTAATAGTAACTCTCCTTCACCCTAAGACATAAGAAACATGTTGGTGAGGAGTGAGGAAAATATCTAAACAGTGCAACTGAGTCAGAAATCAGATGGCCTTAATCTAGTCAGTGCTACTAGGAACCAGGGAACATCTTGGTACATGTTTTCACACTGATGATTTTTATCTGTTCACCTAAAGTGTTAGTATTCACTCAAGGCATTTTAAAGATCATGAGGCCTCTAGCTCCTTTCTCCTTAAAGTGACTACCTCTCTTCAGTTGTCTAACTTGGAAGTGTTACTGGAGTTTTCTGGGAGCAGTAGAGCTAGAAAAGAGCCAAGACACTGAAAAGTTAGATAGGTGTTTGCTACTTCAGACTGCAAAGCCAGGAGTTGGATTCTAACAAAAATTTCTAATAAGTTTTTTGGGGTGGGTTTTAGTACCAGTAATAGACTTTTTTATTTTAAAGGAATATTTGATATTGGTCCAAGGAAAGGACAATTTCAAACTTCAAGATAAAAATAAAAATTGATAAGTAAATGGAGCTGAAACATCTGCTTCTAATAATAGCAAGCTAGGAAATGTAGAGCAGTTATTCTATTCAAAACAAACTTAAAAAGCAAAAAAGAGCTTTTTTTTTTTTTTTTTTTTAAAAAGCAAGGTATTACCAGATCAAAATGTTGAAATAAATGAGAAACTAGAAAGGTAGGGTCAAAACTTACAGTGACCTTTTTCCTGAGGGCATTTTCCCATTTGGAAACAAAAGGCTAAGAAATTGAGCTTTCATTTTGGTGGTCATGAGACTAAGAGGACAAAACTTAAAACACAGGGTCCTGATATACTAAAATTCTGAATGGCTCTACTGTCAGGGAACACTTGAACTGGAAGTAAACTTCCTCTTATATGAACTTGCAGCCAAGATGCTCACACTCTGGATGAACTTAAAAATGTTCTCAGACTGGTAGGGAGCCCCAGACAGATTACAGAAATAAACAACAGTCTTCTCAGTTAGAATGGAGCTTTATTCTAAGTTTCAGATTATTTCTACAATTAATTTTTCAAATACAAAGATTACTGAGCGCATATAGAAACAAACAAAAAGGCAGAGAAGAGAGGCGGGCCGGGGAGGGAGACACAGGGAATAACTTCCCGAGGAGGAGGACCACGACAAGAAGGTGGAGCCCACAGGAGGGGCCGGCTCCCTCCCTCCACATGGCCGCCGCCGCCGCCGCAGGGCTCGGCGGGGGCAGAGGGCGATGGCTCTCAGGGCAGCGCGTAGTGGGACCAATTGCCCAATACTCTGGCAGGGGCTGGGGCCCCAGATAAATAGCCACCCAGCAGGCCCGGAGATGCCGGGGAGAGCAGCGGCCGCGGTCCTCTCCGCACCACCCACCCGGGGCACTGCGCCCTGTGCTGCACCCCGGAGAACCGCCAAGGCCAGTACCCAGGGACTCACGCCAGAGGTGAGAGGATAGCTGTTTCCCCTAAAATCTCTGGAGAGCAAGGAGAGTGCAGAGAACCTGCTCACTAGCCTGGGTAACATCGGACAGTGTAAGTGGAGCCACTGGGAACAGACACCAAAAACAATGGGAACTATGAACCTGCAGCCTGCAAAAAGGAGACCCCAAACACAGTAAGATAAGCAAATGAGAAGACAGAAAAACACACAGCAGATGAAGGAGCAAGATAAAAATGCACCACACCTAACAAATGAAGAGGAAATAGGCAGTCTACCTGAAAAAGAATTCAGAATAATGATAGTAAAGATGATCCAAAATCTTGGAAATAGAATGGACAAAATGCAAGAAACAGTTAACAAGGACATAGAAGAAATAAAGATGAAACAGACAATGATGAACAACACAATAAATGAAATTAAAAATACTCTAGATGGGATCAATAGCAGAATAACTGAGGCAGAAGAACGGATAAGTGACCTGGAAGATAAAATAGTGGAAATAACTACTGCAGAGCAGAATAAAGAAAAAAGAATGAAAAGAACTGAGGAAAGTCTCAGAGAGGTCTGGGACAACATTAAATGCACCAACATTCGAATTATAGGGGTTCCAGAAGAAGAAGAGAAAAAGAAAGGGACTGAGAAAATATTTGAAGAGATTATGGTTGAAAATTTCCCTAATATGGGAAAGGAAAGAGTTAATCAAGTCCAGGAAGCACAGAGAGTCCTATACAGGATAAATCCAAGGAGGAATATGCCAAGACACATAATAATCAAATTGTCAAAACTTAAATACAAAGAAAGCATATTAAAAGCAGCAAGGGAAAAACAACAAATAACACACAAGGGAATCCCCATAAGGTTAACAGCTGATCTCTCAGCAGAAACTCTGCAAGCCAGAAGGGAGTGGCAGGACATACTGAAAGTGATGAAGGAGAAAAACCTGCAACCAAGATTACTCGACCCAGCAAAGATCTCATTCAGATTTGATAGAGAAAATAAAACTTTTACAGACAAGCAAAAGCTGAGAGAGTTCAGCATCACCAAACCAGCTTTACAACAAATGCTAAAGGAACTTCTCTAGACAAGAAACACAAGAGAAGGAAAAGACCAATAATAACAAACCCAAAACAATTAATAAAATGGCATAGGAACATACATATCGATAATTACCTTAAATGTAAATGGACTAAATGCTCCCACCAAAAGACACAGATTGGCTGAATGGATACAAAAACAAGACCCATATATATGCTGTCTACAAGAGACCCACTTCAGACCTAGAGACACATACAGACTGAAAGTAAGGGGATGGAAAAAGATATTCCATGCAAATGGAAACCAAAAGAAAGCTGGAGTAGCAATTCTCATATCAGACAAAATAGACTTTAAAATAAGGACTATCAGAAGAGACAAAGAAGGACACTACATAATGATTAAGGGATCGATCCAAGAAGAAGATATAACAATTGTAAATATTTATGCACCCAACAAAAAACCCCAGAGTTAGCAGAAGGAAAGAAATCATAAAAATCAGATCAGAAATAAATGAAAAAGAAATGAAGGAAACAATAGCAAAGATCAATAAAACTAAAAGCTGGTTCTTTGAGAAGATTAACAAAATTGATAAACCATTAGCCAGACTCATCAAGAAAATAAGGGAGAAGACTCAAATCAATAGAATCAGAAATGAAAAAGGAGAAGTAACAACTGACACTGCAGAAATACAAAAAATCATGAGGGATTACTACAAGCAACTCTATGCCAATAAAATGGACAATCTGGAAGAAATGGACAAATTCTTAGAAATGCACAAACTGCCAAGACTGAATCAGGAAGAAATAGAAAATATGAACAGACCAATCACAAACACTGAAATTGAAACTGTGATTAAAAATCTTCCAACAAACAAAAGCCCAGGACCAGATGGCTTCACAGGCGAATTCTATCAAACATTTAGAGAAGAGCTAACACCTATCCTTCTCAAACTCTTCCAAAATATAGCAGAGGGAGGAACACTCCCAAACTCATTCTACGAGGCCACCATCACCTTGATACCAAAACCAGACAAGGATGTCACAAAGAAAGAAAACTACAGGCCAATATCACTGATGAACATAGATGCAAAAATCCTCAACAAAATACTAGCAAACAGAATCCAACAGCACATTAAAAGGATCATACACCATGATCAAGTGGGGTTTATTCCAGGAATGCAAGGATTCTTCAATATACGCAAATCTATCAATGTGATTAACCATATTAACAAATTGAAGGAGAAAAACCATATGATCATCTCAATAGATGCAGAGAAAGCTTTTGACAAAATTCAACACCCATTTATGATAAAAACCCTGCAGAAAGTAGGTGTAGAGGGAACTTTCCTCAATATAATAAAGGCCGTATATGACAAGCCCACAGCCAACATCATCCTCAATGGCGAAAAACTGAAAGCATTTCCACTAAGGTCAGGAACAAGACAAGGTTGCCCACTCTCACCACTCTTATTCAACATAGTTTTGGAAGTTTTAGCCACAGCAATCAGAGAAGAAAAGGAAATAAAAGGAATCCAAATCGGAAAAGAAGAAGTAAAGCTGTCACTGTTTGCAGATGACATGATACTATACATAGAGAATCCTAAAGATGCTACCAGAAAACTACTAGAGCTAATCAATGAATTTGGTAAAGTAGCAGGATACAAAATTAATGCACAGAAATCTCTGGCATTCCTATATACTAATGATGAAAAATCTGAAAGTGAAATCAAGAAAACACTCCCATTTACCATTGCAACAAAAAGAATAAAATATCTAGGAATAAACCTACCTAAGGAGACAAAAGACCTGTATGCAGAAAATTATAAGACACTGATGAAAGAAATTAAAGATGATACAAACAGATGGAGAGATATACCATGTTCTTGGATTGGAAGAATCAACATTGTGAAAATGACTCTACTACCCAAAGCAATCTATAGATTCAATGCAATCCCTATCAAACTACCACTGGCATTTTTCACAGAACTAGAACAAAAAATTTCACAATTTGTATGGAAACACAAAAGACCCCGAATAGCCAAAGCAATCTTGAGAACAAAAAATGGAGCTGGAGGAATCAGGCTGCCTGACTTCAGACTATACTACAAAGCTACAGTAATCAAGACAGTATGGTACTGGCACAAAAACAGAAAGATAGATCAATGGAATAGGACAGAAAGCCCAGAGATAAACCCATGCACATATGGACACCTTATCTTTGATTAAGGTGGCAGGAACGTACAGTGGAGAAAGGACAGCCTCTTCAATAAGTGGTGCTGGGAAAACTGGACAGGTACATGTAAAAGTATGAGGTTAGATCACTCCGTAACACCATACACAAAAATAAGCTCAAAATGGATTAAAGACCTAAATGTAAGGCCAGAGACTCTCAAATTCTTAGAGGAAAACATAGGCAGAACATTCTAGGACATAAATCACAGCAAGATCCTTTTTGACCCACCTCCTAGAGAAATGGAAATAAAACCAAAAATAAACAAATGGGACCTAATGAAACTTCAAAGCTTTTGCACAGCAAAGGAAACCATAAACAAGAGCAAAAGACAACACCCAGATTGGGAGAAATTATTTGCAAATGAAGCAACTGACAAAGGATTAATTTCCAAAATTTACAAGCAGCTCATGCAACTCAATAACAAAAAAACAAACAACCCAATCCAAAAATGGGCAGAAGGCCTAAATAGACATTTCTCCAAAGAAGATATACAGACTGCCAACAAACACATGAAAGAATGCTCAACATCACTAATCATTAGAGAAATGCAAATCAAAACTACAATGAGATATCATCTCACCCCAGTCAGAATGGCCATCATCAAAAAATCTAGAAACAATAAATGCTGGAGAGGGTGTGGAGAAAAGGGAACCCTCCTGCACTGCTGGTAGGAATGTGAATTGGTTCAGCCACTATGGAGAACAGTATGGAGGTTCCTTAAAAAACTACAAATAGAACTACCATATGACCCAGCAATCCCACTACTGGGCATATACCCTGAGAAAACCAAAATTCAAAGAGTCATGTACCAAAATGTTCATTGAAGCTCTATTTACAATAGCCCAGAGATGGAAATAACCTAAGTGCCCATCGTCGGATGAATGGATAAAGAAGATGTGGCACATATATACAATGGAATATTACTCAGCCATGAAAAGAAATGAAATTGAGCTATTTGTAATGAGGTGGATAGACCTAGAGTCTGTCATACAGAGTGAAGTAAGTCAGAAAGAGAAAGACAAATACCGTATGCTAACACATATATATGGAATTTAAGAAAAAAAAATGTCATGAAGAACCTATGGGTAAGACAGGAATAAAGACACAGACCTACTGGAGAATGGACTTGAGGATATGGGGAGGGGGAAGGGTGAGCTGTGACAGGGTGAGAGAGAGGCATGGACATATATACACTAACAAATGTAAACCAGATAACTAGTGGGAAGCAGCCACATGGCACAGGGATATCGGCTCGGTGCTTTGTGACTGCCTGGAGGGGTGGGATAGGGAGGGAGGGAGACGCAAGAGGGAAGAGATATGGGAACATATGTATATGTATAACTGATTCACTTTGTTATGAAGCAGAAACTAACACACCATTGTAAAGCAATTATACCCCAATAAAGATGTTAAAAAACAAAACAAACAAAAAAAAAAGCAAAGCAGCAGAAAAAAGAGAAACAGATCAGAATGACTAAACAAATATTAAAAACAAATTATTACATTTACTATTTTTAAAGAAATAAAAGACATGCTTTTAAATATTTGCAGGAAATTATAAAAAGTAAAAGAGTAGGCTTGAAAAATAACCAAGCAGAAATTCTGGAACTAGAACAAAAGATGAACCCAAATTAGGAACTGAATAGGTGGATTTAACACCAAATTAAACACTGCTGAAAAAAGAATTAGTGTATAAAAAGGTATATCAGAAGTTACCTAGAACTTTGCTGCTCAGAGTATAAGATAGAGGTATTAATTAAGGTCAACATGGCTGAAAATTTTCCGGAAAAAAATGAAAGACACCATCCCATGGCTTAAAGAAGTCCAAAGATTCCCGATCAAAAGAAAAAACAAACCTCATACTTAGGTATAACATAATTTAGAACTGTAGAAAAATAAAGACAAAGAATATTATCTTCAAAATTCTGTAATAACCTATATGGGAAAAGAATCTGAAAAAGAATGAATATATGTATATGTAGCTGGATTACTATGCTGTACACCTGAAACCAGCGCAACACTGTAAGTCAACTATACTCCAATAAAATTTTTCTAAAAAAGAATATCATCTTAAAGTTAGCCAGAAAATCAAAGATAACAGAAACAAGAGGTAACAATGATTGACTCAGATAAGTAATTATCATCCTACCACACATAGTTTTAATTATTTATCTGATTTGGTTTAAAGGTACCATATGGCCTGTGAAAAATAAATCAGTTATTAATATAAGAAATAGAGTCAGAATGTCTGGGTTCAAAGCCTTGTCTACAACTAACTACATAATCTTGAGCCATTCACATAGCTTTTAATCTTAAGCCATTCACACAGCTTTTTAATACCTCAGGGTCTGTATGATGCTTAAGATGAGGCAATGTGAATAGAGCACTTGTCGTAGTCTCTAGCATATAGATACTACTCAATAAGTGTTAAGTATTATCATGAATATTATTTTGTAATATATTTTAAACAATATCATTTATTTTCATTTTATAGAGCATAGATTTTTATAGGTGATTCTTATTTGTTTTTTTTGTTTGTTTTTTTTTGTTTTTGTTTTTGTTTTTTTTTGCAGTACGCAGGCCTCTCACTGTTGTGGCCTCTCCTGTTGCGGAGCACAGGCTCCGGACGTGCAGGCTCAGCGGCATGGCTCACAGCCCCAGCCGCTCTGCGGCATGTGGGATCTTCCCAGACCGGGGCACGAACCCGTGTCCCCTGAATCGGCAGGCGGACTCTCAACCACTGCGCCACCAGGGAAGCCCTTATAGGTGATTCTTTAAAAAGGCTGAGACACCTATGGTTTGTTTTAATGCATACATTAACACAGTATTTTATTTTTATTTGTGAGGGATATGAACATATTAAATACGTCCCTGGTGGACATGTGAAAAATTCTCTGAAAACTGCAAATCACCATGAAAATAGTTGTAATTTAATTTATGCCACATAAAAATTGCATGGGATAAGAAGTAATATAATCATTATACAGACAATGATAACAAATGCTTATGATATGCTCATCATGTGCCAAGTCCTGTTCTAAGTGCTTTAAATGTGTTATCTCATTTCACACCAACTTTATGACACAGGTACAGTTATAATCCCCATTGTATAGAGCATGAACTTGAACTATAGAAAGGAGTCAGTCCACGTAAGGGCTGTGAGTTAATCCTTGACCGTCTGACTTGAAAGTTTGCACTTTACCTTGGATGAATAAACCAAGCCCTAGAGAGCCTTCCAAGGAAGTACTGAATCGAGATTATATTTCAATTCTGTTGGTATTCCAGAAGCACTCCAGTACACTGCTCATCTAGAGGTTTATAAATGTTCCCAATGGGCCTTTTCAGATTATGCAAAAAAAACTATAAAATAGTACTGAAGGGCTTCCCTGGTGGCGCAGTGGTTGAGAGTCCGCCTGCCGATGCAGGGGACATGGGTTCGTGCCCCGGTCCAGGAAGATCCCACATGCCGCGGAGAGGCTGGGCCCGTGAGCCATGGCCGCTGAGCCTGCGCGTTCAGAGCCTGTGCTCCACAATGGGAGAGGCCACAACACTGAAAGGCCCGCGTACCGAAAAAAAAAAAAAAAGTACTGAAATTTGCAATTCAAAACATTTAAGTTGTTACGTACCTACTTCTTTCTCTTTGTTTCCTTATATACCTACTTTTCCTTTTTCTTTTTTTTTTCTCCCTAGATTATGTTTTTGTTCAAAACTGAAGTGAGTAGGCCCTGGTAAAATGTGTCAGTGCTCTTTAAATGAAATCTGAGAATAGTTATGCATTAGATAGGCAATGGTAATATCTGAATATTAGAGCAATACCACTTTTTATAGTTTGATGGAATTTCTGTATAGAACAATTTAAAAATACTATTTTCAAAGTAGTTTTAAGGTCATTGGATAGAAAACTCAGAGAAGGGAGATTAAAATGTTCCTTAGTCCAATGCTTAGAACATTCTACTATGCATATATGTGTGTTATGATGGACTTTACAAGGGTTGGGGAAGTTGAATTTAAACGAACTTAAACAAAATGAGGAAGAACATGATGGAGGCCATCCAAAGAAGAAACTTTTACTGAATTATGCACCTGGAAAGAACCCTAGAGAAATAGCGAGAATATAACAAAAGAACAAAAAGGAATCAAGTTGGATGTGTTTTAATGGTGTAAAATGCTACTAAGCACTTTTCTTGCTTATGATTTCTAGCTTTACTATTCATTAAGTAAGTTCTTATTTCTGACAGAGGATGATGGTTCATTATCTTCAAATGGCAGGAACAGCATCAAGCCTGACATGTCCCGGGCAGTGAGAAAACTGTAGATTCCAAAAAGCTCGTTAGTTCCTCTTAGGCAGTCATCAGGCCATTAGAGAAGGGGAAAAGCAATACTTTCTGCTCTACTTGGCATCTGTTTTGCTTATTCTGAAAGGAACAAGTGTTAGATAAATTATAATCTGACTTGGCCTTTATTTACTGTTTGCAGGGTGAAAGAGACAATTGCTTTAGTGGTAAGCACAATTGGTAGATCTGATAACTTTCTTTTTTCAGGTTTTTTTTTTTTTTTTTTTCCCAAGTCATTAGTGAGTGAGAGCCCTCAGGACAAAATAGTGGGGTAGAAATTTAAAATGGCAATGATTCATAAAATTTCTTTCTTGTGGAGCTCTTATTTTTCTTTCATTTATGCCTAGTTAGCAATCTATTATTGAAACCTTTTTTTGAAGGCAAACACTCATAGTACTGAAACAGTTAAGTATGGCAAGAAGAGTGATATTTTGTCTCTACTCTATTCTCTACATGAGTCATGGAGTCTACATTTTTAAGGCAAGGAAGAAAGAGATGAGTAACAGTCACCTCCAGAGTTCACTTAACTTGCCCAACTTTTTCACTTTCCAATATTTACATCAGTGAGCATCTATTTTATGCTACATACTTTGCTAGGTACTGAGGAGACAATGCCAAATGAGACATGGATCACACCTAACATCTGAGAATTCACAGGGAAGCTGCTAAATAAGCAAGTAATTGGGATGCAGCATAATCCAGTATGCAGTATGAGCACCAAAAGTGGTGACCAAAGGAAGAAGTCATCAATTTTCAAAAGGGCATGGGGCAGGAAGGAAAAGACCTCATAGCAGAAGACTTGTGCTCTGCTGGGCCCTTGAGGATCATTTGCAAGGTGTTTGCCAGACAAACGAGGTGAAGTGGGGAGACATTTGAAGCACAGAACAAGAGCTAATGAATGCAAGAGAGAACATCTGGAGATCAAGGCAGAGTGAGCACTGTAGTATGGCAGGAGCAGAGGAAGTCAGGGGAATAGTGGGCAGGAGGCTACAGAAATTGCAGAGAGTGATGCCAAAGACCTGTCTGATTTTGAAAAATAGGTGGCAGACATATGTTTATTTTTAAAAGGGTGTTCAAGAGAAAACTTGAGTCAAGTTAGATATAGGATATCTAACAAGCTATTGTATTTTTCCTTTAGAAGAAGAACATATTATTTTCCTGTTTTCTCTTGAATGCTATTCTGTCCTGATTTTCTCCAATTTCCCTCTACCTGTTCTTAAGGACTCTGACCCCTCAAGCTTTCTCTAACTGTCCCAGCCCACACTTTCCTTTCTTCTCTGATCCCCTAATTATCTGAGACACTCCTTTGATACTAGAATCCTAGGAGTTTTAAATAAGCCTCTAAGTTCACAGATCAAGAAAATAAAGCCCAGAGAGATGAAATCACTTGCTGAGGGTTTTTGACATTCTGCCTTAGATTTCTAGTTAACATTTTAGATGTGTAAATCTTGTCTCTCCAACCACATTATAAACAAGTAAAGGGCCAACTTTCACTTTATTAATTTCTCCTTTCTCTTCTACAGTCTTGACTAACTGCCTATGTAATAGGTTCTCAATATGAGTTTGCAGATTGATTAGCAGGGAAACTTGCTTTCTCAAATACATTTCACTTTAAAAAAAAAAGAAAAGAAAAAGGGGTCTTTGGGCATCAGATAAAATAAACTAATATTCACTACTAAAAAAAAATAAAACCCATCACACGTTAGTCTACCTCTCTGCCTTCAGAACCTCCTTGTCTCTGTTCCTACACTTCACAGAAACTACTGTCTTTGGGGGGAAAAGAAAGAGGACTTAGGATACATCAGGCATCCATTATCTAGAAAATTATTGTCCCGCTCTCCAACCTATCTCTGCAATGAAACATCAAGATGACAAACACGACTTCAAGACCATTCATTATCCACCTGTAAATTACTGTCAGGTTTGCCATCTCTTGCTTTCACATATACTAAATTTCAGTTGATTATTTCCACATCTCACTGTTGCTAAACAGCCCAGTATCATTTTCTGAGTCTCCTGTGTCACTCTTCTTGATTGAACTCTCCTTTAAAAACCTTGACTTTACATCTGTGTTCTTCTCAAGAGATGTCTTTTACATGAAAGTAGCTCCCCCAGCCTATATTTCATCAGAGATTTGAACATATGTCTGCCCTAAGAGGTTTCATGTGTGATTGTCTTGTTTCTCTAGATTTTAAACTCTTTAGAACAAGAGATTATCAAGTCCAGTAAAACCACTACATACTGGTATTCAGGGAATGATTCTCTTTGCATCTTAACTTTGGTCATTATGTTGTTTATTACTAAGTCTATTTTCCTAATTAAGCTTGCTCCTAAGATGTTAGTTAAGACTTTTTCCATCCCTGCAGGTATAGACTTGGAATCCACATTGTTTTTCTTGCTGAGCATTAATATTTCTTTTATTTCATTGAACATGAACATATGGTGCTTTCTTGATAAAGAGCTTTGATTTTAAAGAGTTAATCCTCAAAAATGGATGGATGTTTAAAAAATAAAAATTTAATTAAAAAATTGTCTCCAGGAGGAACTAGATGACACTTTGCAAAAGGTTTCCTTTTGTTTGCATTTGGTTACATTGACCAGACTCTGGGTTTTAGACTGACAGAACTAGAGACCTGATATTGTCATTCACTGAGAGTACCTCATATCTCAGGGGCAGACTCAAATTGAACAAGCTCACAGACCAATGCATAAAACCAGAATGCCTATTTACTGATTTACAATGAGAAAAATAGTTGTTACATGGACTGGAATGCTAATGTCAACTTTCTATTCCAGGAAACCATATAACAACTCCTACATGGGGAGCTAAATTATAACACCAAGATTGCTTGGTGAGCATGGGATCAGAACAGGGCAAGATTAAGACCTTTTGAGGCCATAAGCATTTTAGTGTGCCTCCCCACTTCCCTTATCTTATTCAAAAAATAAACAATATAAGCTACAAAAATGTGAAAAGTCTAACAAAGTTTTGACTTTCCCCATGATGAATACTTCCATAGTTTCACTGAAATTTCAAATATTATATTCTTTGAAAACAATTTTTTTTTTACGACTTTGCTTTGTTGGAGTGCTGAACTCACGATTTGTCTGCGGGGCTCAAAACAAGAGGTGCTAGTTCTAGTGCCTGGAGTTTTGATTATAACAGGCCTGGATGCAGCTGTTCTGAAGGAAACCAAAACCCTCCTCTGGACCCTACTTAGGTAGATGTTGCTAATGTTTGCAAAGTGACTCTTGTGTGCTTCCATAGACTGACTCAATCCTTTCTGATTGACACATTCTTTCTTTAAGCTTATTAATGCATTCAATCAATTTACAGTCAAGGAAGGCTGATCTGAGAATTTTCTGTCCAAGAGAGTTTGCATATCTCTGATCTGCTCCATTGTGTATAGATTTCATAATGTAGAGCTCATTCAGAGGGCAGCAACCCCACTCCATAACAGTCGCTACTAAGAAGGGAGCAACTCAACTATATCCCCATATCATAGGCAACGCCAAAAGACCTGTTTAGGATAATAATTCCTATCTACAGATATTATGCAGGGTGAAGTCAAATTTATATTAGCCGGGGCAAGACCACAGTCAACAGCATAAATAACCACCAGCCTGGACATGGGATTTTATGGAGAGTGTCCTAAATAATTAAAAAGATACTCAGTGAATGAAGAAATGAATAAATTTTAAGAAAAAAGTTTTAAAGCTTCAAATAATAACAGTTAAATAACTAGCATTTTGCATATATGGAATATTTAATAACTTAGATAAAATGTTAGATTAGAAAGGCTGAGGACCTTTCCCTATAAAGTATTAATTACACAAGGAAAATTAATAATTGTATTGTGGAAAAATCTGGTAGAGACCATTCTAACCAAGTAAGGAAACACATGGACATAACATTCTTCCCAGGGGCTTCCCTGGTGGCGCAGTGGTTGGGAGTCTGCCTGCCGATGCGGGGGACGCGGGCTCGTGCCCCGGTCCGGGAGGATCCCACGTGCTGCGGAGCGGCTGGGCCCGTGAGCCATGGCCGCTGGGCCTGCGCGTCTGGAGCCTGTGCTCCGCGGCGGGAGGGGCCACAGCGGTGAGAGGCCCCTGTACCGCAAAAAAAAAAAAAAAATATTCCTCCCAATATGATAAAGTAACAAGGGCACCTTTGTAGTACTCTTGCCAGAAAGGCATAACCTTAATCTAGTTGTGAGAATACATCTCACAAAACCAATTTAAGGGGCATTCTGCAGAGTAGCTGGCTCTTCAATAGCATTAGGATCATAAAATACAAAGGAAGATTGAGAAACTGCCAGAGAATAGCGAAGACCAAGGAGCTATGACAGCTAAACAAAATGTGGGAAATTGGGTGGATCCTGAAACAGAAAAAGAGGAAGAATTGGTGATATTCAAATAAGATTTGTAGATTAGATTTAGTGAATCAGTGTTAATATCCTTGTTTTGATGATTATACTATGGTTATATAATATGTTAACAATAAGAGAAGCTGAATGGAGTGTGTTTTGGAACTCTGCACTATTTTTGTAACTTTTCTTTAAATCTAAAATTATTTCTAAATATTAAGTTAAGAGAAAGAGTATGACAAATTTCATGGAGAAACAAACAAATTTATGTATCACATAACTGAAGTAAATATATCAAAATTTTTTTTTTTTAGAAATAACATCTAAATGATGTTTAAAATCTATCATGTATTAATGCCAAAAAGCTATTCCTCCCTCCACTGCCTGCAGTCGCTTCTGGAAGCCTTTGCCACCTCCACTTTTCAGAGTTGTCGTACACACCTAATATTTTCAAAATGTACTTTTCAAACTGTGATAAAATGCCCATGGTTAAAATAAATCAAATTTTACTGAAGGTTTTTTAATGAAAAGTAAGTTTCCTTCTCTAAGCTTCTGTCATTTTCCAGACTTCCTCTCCAAATGTAATCATTTAAACTCCTATAGCATTTACTATAGGTAGTCCCTTCTTACCTCTAAATAATGTGTCTTTTACAGTATTTATTTTAATGTTTTTAGACAAGATCTCTTGGCTTCTTACCATGATAGATAGATTAGTTTTTGCTTTTTACACAAGCTCTTATATCCCCTCCTCTGTGTTCCAGTAAAATTATATCCCTGTTTAATTAAATCAATAGACAATGATTAGAATACTATTATTATGTAATTGTGGTTCACTTTAGTGATAAGTCATGTGCCATGACCTTTTTCTCTTTCTTTTTTTTTTTTTGTATGACTTGTTTTTTCTCTGTATTTTCTATGTGCCTTTTATTTTTTCTTTTATCTTCAGTTGTTTCCCTCAAGCACTCTATTATATCTGTTATTTTGTATGTCTTCCCTCTCTCTTTATTCTGGAGCCTCTGCCCCAAGACCATCAAGCTTCCTCCTTCAGTCTGACTTTGTTTCTCTCTAGCCCTGCTGCACAACTTTCCTCCTGGGCCTTCCCTCCCTCATCTTTTGCATTTAATCCATTGACTGTTGAATCTCATAACGTTACAGCTGAGTCATGATTTGACTGGCTTAAAAATTCTAGGTTGAGAAAATTTTTCCCTTGGTACTTTGAAAAAATAGTCCCATTGTTTCCTAGCATGCAGTATTACTGCCTCCATTTTAATTTTCTCTTTTTAAGAAATTACCTCCCAACCTTTAACCTTCTCTACCTCCAAGGGTAAGAGAGTCATCTCTTGGGTATCCTCAAATTTTACAATAGTCATGCATGTAAGTATATTTATTAATTATTTGATACTTGGTATAATCTTCTAATCTGGAGAAGAATGCTCTCATTCATTATTTCTGTGATATAATTCTCCTTTCCATTTCTCTGCACTCCTTATCTGGAATCCCAACTACAAGTTGTAACTCTTAGAATGCTTCTCTATGCCTTTATTTACATCTCCTCCCCCATACTTTTTAGCTAATTATCTTGACTTAATTTTCAGTTCTGATGAATTTGTTATTCTAGAAATTGTCTTTACTTTCTCAGAAACAGTTCTTGTTTCCTTGTTGTTTATTTACAATGGCAGCATGACCTTAATATATAGATAAAATGTCTTCTTGGCTTACTCTGCTCTGCACTGAATAATTTAATGCTTAAGTTCTCTATATTCCTTGACGTATCTCCATTTTATGGGGTCAGTTGTTTTATTTATTCGTCTTAAATCTTTTTTAATGTGTTGGCTTTCATCACATATCATGGGATACTTACTTATCTGTTTGTATTTAGAAAGGAGACAAAAAAGAAGCTGACTGGAGGATCCGTATATATTTTCAGGGTTTGTACATTGATGGGTTTGCCTCAGAGTGTATAGGCAAAAAGCTACTTATGA
The DNA here is from genome assembly GCF_000442215.2 of Lipotes vexillifer. NCBI lineage: Eukaryota > Metazoa > Chordata > Mammalia > Artiodactyla > Lipotidae > Lipotes > Lipotes vexillifer. Next base: position 137,446 of record NW_006795797.1, on the reverse strand, counting down.
TTGTGTGGAAGCCTACAATGCTAGATTATGGTCTGTCTTTCCTCTCTGGGACTGATTTACATTTCTTAGAGGGTTTTTTGTTTTTTTGCTTTTTGTTGCGGCGGCTGTTGTTTTTGCCTTGGGAGAAAACATCTGTGAGAAATTATTCTGGAGGACTGAACAATTTAACTGTGTTTGAATCAATACCAGCCCTGTCTTCAGTATCAATTCTCACTCCAGCCTACCATAGTACCCTACACTTATGAGTGTGAGTGACCTCCATGGGCTTAGCAGTCTGGCCGTCTCTCTCACTGAGTGAATCTTCCTCTTGATGTTGTCTAGGCTTCATTTTCCTCTACCTCCTTTAGCAGTTATCTTTCTCCCTTTCGACCTTTATTATCCAAGAACATGTTGAAATCACTAATAGCTCTTTCCTCATTCTCTACACCATTGTTATAACATGTTTTTCCCTTTGCTATCCTTTATTCTCATTTAATAGAGTTTAAAAAGGCAGAAGAAATGTGGCCTATCTCAACTCTGCAAAAACTTGCTCTTCTAACTAGTAAAGAGAAGCACTGAAGAGTTTGTTGTAGAGCATCTGAATCACAGGGAGAAGTAGACTTGGCTATAAAGTGAAACAAAACAAACAGTGTCAAAAGCAGGGATTCTTAAACTTTTACGTTCATAGAGAGGACTTCTTAAAAAATAGCTGCCCAGACCAAATTCCAGACCTACCAAGGAAAAATGTTCAAGATCCTAGCCTTTGCTATGCCCACCTTAAAATATCAAATACTATATATTTCAAAACAACTTTTGGTGACTGTAATCTGCTGGCTCCCTAAGCACATGCTTAGTTTATTGGGCTCAGTACAAATAGAGTTACTTGAAGATGTTAGAGCAAGGTGACTTCTTTGGTGTTTTACTGCCAAATAAAACATGAGCAGATAGAGAAGTCAATATTATTTTATAAGTTACCAAATTTAATTGTTCAACAAGGAGTGTAGAGGTCTTCACTTTTTAATTTCTCCTCTAAGCACTCTCAGAGGGTATGAACCCAATAGGAAACCCTCTCTTTAATTCACCTGGAGTTTTGCCCTTAAGGTGTCATAATGCATCCTGACCTCCAAGTCCAGTCACACCATGGTAGGGTGCCAGTGTGAATAGAGATTGGTAAATGACATTGGTCAGGAAAGATGAAAAAGGAATACAAACATTGAGAATACAAAATATAAAACTAATGATTTTCAGATATATGAAGAGTTCTTGTCTAGGATCAGGTTATTTTTCTTTCTTCTTTAAGGAAAGACAAATTATATAGAGGTATATGATAACAAAGGCTTAAACTGAAAAATATCAATGGTATGCATTTGCATCGTACTTCCTAACAGAATTTTTTATGGAAGCATTGGATTTAAGCATTAAAAATCACTTTGCAATAATAAGGACAAAAAATGTTAATCATTTTTTAATTTTACAGATCTGGAAACTGAGGCTCACACTTTTTTTCCCCCAAGATCACATACATTTTGAAGGTTGATATTATAACTCAAAGTCTATCTTTAAATTCTGTTTTTTTCTCATCATATAACATTGACTCAAATTTATCAATCAGAAACATTGACTCCTCCTATAAATTACCCGCCAGTTCTGCGGTCTTTCCATTACCCTGCTGGCAATAATCCAGGGTGTAATCTAACATAGAGGCACCACACTATCAAGCAGGCATTTGATTCCAGAATTTCCAAATATGACAGCGCTTAGAGGATCAAGTTCATAATTAAGTATCAAACTTGTGAAGCATCAGCTCATCTGTTTAAAATGCCTGGTTAATACTCTGCAGATTCAATATCTATGAAGCTCTTAGTGCTAATTCCCAATTCCTATTCAAAATCCCAAGTTTGAAAACATCAAGTTAGGTAATTAGGGATAAGTTAAACCTCCATAGCACAGTTAGGCTCAAGACTCTATGACTACGTGAAGTTGTAGGATATCTTTGTCACTGATCAGAATTCTTTAAAATTAGGTGCAAGTCACTATGATAATTTTAGAATGATAGTATCAGCAGTCATGGGTTACAATAGTCAACATCCATTAAATATTACTTCTCATTCAGGAGAAAGGAGGAATAGTATTTTCATTATAAAAATAGAACTAAACTTCCTAGAACTGTAATTATAATTTGCAGCAGATGATTAAAATAGAAAAATGATTTTTTTCCCATGAAAAGGAGAGCTGTCAAATAAGAGAAGACTAATTGCATCTCTGACTATAGGGTATAATAAGAACCAATAGGTAGAAAGAGAGGCAGATTTTAGCTCAGTATAAGAAGCAGCCACTCAGCAATGAAACGGGCTGTCTTAGTGAAATGGTGAACATTGCTACAGATGTTCTCTGAAGGTTAGATACTAGTGTAGAAGGTTTGGTTAGACCCTTCCCATTCTGTGATATTGTGTTTCCAATATTGTTACCTTCATGCCAAGTAATCTTAATGACCCAGGAAACTGTTATGCCCTTTCTATCTTCCTCTCTTATAAAGAATTACTAATGCATAATTACTTATGATAATTACTTGTATATAAGAACAATTCTTCTTGATATTATTTTTAACATCAATGGGATATGATTAATTTTAAAGATTTTCTTCAGTGAGGTTAACTATATTTGGAAAAAAAATGGGACAGTTGCCTTCCTCAATTTTATTTTACTGCCTCCTAGTCTTTTTAATTTCAGCTCTGATTAGAATGTCCTATATAACTATAGCTTCCCTTGTAATTCATTACAACAACCCTCCTTCCAATATCTGTATACACTTATGAGAAGCAGCATGTCAGATAAGTGCACTGCAGTCCCATGGAACCCGTTGCATTCTCTCCTGGGGCCCATCAACCTAACAGGATGTTTAAAAATCTGCCTGGGATCTTTTCTCTTTATTAACTTCTATTTGGTGTAATGTCGATGGTATTGGTTGCTTACAGAGCGTGACTTTTGAACTTAGTTTACAATTTCAGTCTACTCAAGGCTTATTTTGCATACTTTTGTCAGTGGAGTGCTACAATCTGGGGTCATTAGTGGGCATGGAGGGTGGTTGTCTTACCTTGAGTTTTCCCAGTAGCAGACACTGTGACAAGGATTCTAATACAGTAGTTCACTTGGGAGGTGATCCCAGGATCCCAGTGGGGGCTATAAGTGAAACAACATAAGATGACATCCTTCTTCACTCACAAAGTTACTACTGAGGACAACTCAAGTTTAATCCTACTGGGGAATTCTGGGAGTCAGTGCAGAGCACAGTTATATCACCTGAGGATAATGAAGCTGGAGCATTTATCCACTAAATCTCTTTCTGTAATTTGTCCTGAGCTGATTCCAGGGGCATTAACTCTGCCACTTCTGGCTTGCTCTGTGCATGTGGGTCTGCTCCTATCATTGAAAAAAGTCCTTCAACCAGAAAGACTGAATTGTTCCCAATAAACAGCTTTCAAGCAGGTAGAATGAATGCCAGAGCACCGACTGTGCCTGCCTCAGTGGCCTGTCCTTTTGCCTGGAGATTAGTTTAAATCAGAAATCTCATAAAGCAGAGACTGACTTGGAGTCATGATTGGATGGTACTCTAGAGATGACTGTGTCTATCACAGAATGGTCTATGGGTACCAGGTATGAAGAACCTTGACAACAGTACATAGGAGAAAAAAACAAAAGGAAGCAGTGGTCAAACAGGTTAGAAAAATGCTGGCTTAAACAAGCTTAAACAGCTTAAAAGACTGTGCCCTAATAAACACAGTAGATTTCCCAAACAGCTTTTTCCAAACTTACTTGATATGTAGCATTTCCCAAACTAACTTAATCACAGAACCTTCTTTTTATGGCCCATCTCTTTGGACTGATATTCCACGAAACACACTGTGAAAAATGCTGATCTAGTCCAGTCCTCTCATGTTACAGCTAAAGTGACTGGAAGGTCAGAGGCCTTGTGACTGGTCAAGGTCATGCAGGTGATTAGTGGTTAAGCTGGGCCATGGCCCAGAGCTTTTCATTCTATCCTGCTGTCTCTCATTTCAGTTCAAAAAGCCCCTGGTGACCTATAGCTCCTGTTTCTTGAGCTGTTTTCAGATGGGATCTCAGTGAGTAATGATTGCCTCTGGATGTCAAGGGAATCTATAGGCCTCCAGTGAAAATGAGTTCATGAAGCCCACCCAGCACACTTTACAAGATATAGAATCATATGTGTCTGGGCTTGGTCAAGAGGTTTGGCAAGCCTGCTCCTAGGGTTGTTTAAAATGGTGCATTTTCCTGCTATTCTGCTGGAAGAAAGGCAGTGATAACAAACTATCTGTTAGAATTATTTGATAAGATTAGAACCTACTGGGGAGGTTGTTCCTTTCCCTGATGAAACCTCAGAGTGAGTACCTACTGGCAGCTCCCAGTGATCAGCTCCTTGCTTCAAAATGCAAGCCTGCAGGGACACAGGCCTCGCTTTGCCTTTTCTCATAAGGGATACACAGGCCAGAACAGGCTGGGATGCTGTCAGTATTTCCTCAGAGGACATAATCTACCCCAGCTAGAGATTTTAAGGGAATATAAGATTTTCACTGGTCCTCTCTTTTTCCTTAGTAAGAGCTGTCATATATTTGGGGCACTTACTTGTGGTAGGGATTGTACTAGGCACTTTATTTAATTTAGTTCATTTAATCATCACAACAACAATGTGGAGAAAGTACTGTTATCCCCTTTTTTTGGTGAGCAAACTGAGGCTCAGAGAAGATATTAAACTTGCCCATGGTCCCCAGCAGGGAGCAGGAGATTTCATTCCAGAAATGGAAGCCCAGGCAATTTTAGCTTATGTGCCCTTCTGACTAGGAGACTGCATTGATCCACAGTCATTAGTGTCACAGTCTCAATGAGAAGACAATTAATCAAGAGAAAATGAAGCAAATCCAGTTGGTAAACTTGGTAAAATTTAAAGTAGCTAGTGATGTGAACAAGTTATCCCTTGTAAGAGAGCCAAACATCTCCTACTCCCAAATTATACAATGCTGCCCCCCGAGAAAGACTTTGTAGTTTGATTTGCCAGATGAAAATGATAATTACTACATTATAGTCTCTTTTACAGTGGTAAATTGAACCATATAACATAAGGAAAGTTTATATCCTCTGCTTATGGTCCTAGGGAGTAGCAATGCTGGGATGCAGCTTTTTAAAAAATAGCTGTTCTTTAAAAATAAAAAACAAAACTGCACCCACACAAGCTTTAACCTGAAGAGGTACAGTCAATGTTATTACAATATGAAGCTATATGTTTGGAGACCAGAGAAATAAGAAGACAATAAATTAGAATTTCAGGCTTGCACAGATAGCTGAAGGATAAAGCATTTGGTATCAACTGTGTACCTTAGGTGCGTTGATTGTGCTGGGTATAATTTCAATTAGTGAATAATAGATAGATAGTGGACACAAGGATGAAAAAGGGGGGTAGAGAATAATTTTTAGAGTTTACCAGTTCCACAAAACTCAAGCAGAAGCAATGAGAGTTCTTAGAGAAAGGGTAAGATAAATGGCAACTTTGGGGTATTCTTGACCATAAATGATACTCTCCTGCAAACCAAGGACAAAATCAGGCTCAATAAATGCCGTGACAATATGTAGCTTTGTCCTGGTTCTTTGGCTGCCTGGGGAGCAAATGAGTCAGTGTGAGGTGTTCTCTTAAGACTCCCACAGTGTCTTATACCTAACAGATTCAGTAGATGAAGCTGAGGTTTTTAATGACTGGGAACTGGGCCCCCAGAGGGCTAGCTAGAATGGAGAGGTTTTGCCCTCTCCCCAGGACATTCACAGTTTAGAGATAAGAAGAGGGTGTCAGACGAGCAGGGAGTTGGTGATGCTGTAGTAGAGTGTAGGGGAAGGACAGTAATGGAAATGTATTTCAAACCCCGACTTTGTGGGCAACTGAAAGGCATCACTTGTGCTGAGTGGGTTGTTCCAGGGGACTGAGGTCAGTCAGTAATAGCTGAGGAAGGAAGTTTTGGACTAGAGAAGAGTTGGGTGAAATGAAACAGATGGAGGCTGTGTTAGGCACTGAGGTCACATCAGCCCTAAGGAGAGAATTTGGCATGAATTATGTTGCCACGTTGTAGGTGCAAATATGTGATTGCTTAGCAAATTAAAGAGGTAATGAATGAAAGATGGATTAGAAGGTGGCAAGCTGAAGTTGCCAGAGTTATCATATGTCATTTAATCACACTGACATTTCACAGGCAAGATGAAAACATGATCAAGAGACAGCATGTATCAGGGAAAAGAGGAAAGGAATTAAAGTGAGGCACAGCTGTTTACTCCATAAATGTGTGAAAACGGACAAATTATTTACCCTTCTGTGTCATTTTCCCCCTTGTTTATAAGTGATGATTTTTGTAACACCTCATATAACACAAAGGGTCAGAAATAGAGGATTACTCTAAACTCGGTGCAGTTGTTATTACCATTAAAGTTAATAAGCAGAAGTCACTATTATTAAAATGAAATTGTTTTTAATGCAACAGAAGTGAATCCTATTTGCCAGTATATAAGATGTAACAACAGCATAAGAAAATTATATGAAGGGTGAGATTTACTGGGAAGAAAGCAGAGGTTATGGGCCTGAGTTCTGAATTTCGACTGATCTGTGGCTGAATCCAAGTTTTTCACTCAATAGTTATGTGATATTGATGTATACCTAACTTTTATGAGTCCCGGTTTTCTTATCTCTAAAATGAGAATGATCCCTACTCCATCAGTGGTTGTAGGTATTAAGTTGGATAATATCTCCTAAGCACATGGCGTACAAAAAAACACTCAGTGAATGGTAGAGCATGTACTTTGTTGTGACTTGCTTTTGTAATTATGGGACTATGGAAGATGAGAAGAAATGGCCTGAGGCAGATAGAGAGTGGAGTACAGAATAAGTCCATCTACTGACAATAACCATAAATCAGGAAGATATGTAGCAACCAGAACCAGAGTAAATATGAACAACAAGGTCATATTGGTGTCATGTCATGAAGACATAATAGGACCTGTGATGGGAAGCATCAGGTTTGTGATCACTTCTTAAATTTTCCCTTGAGAGGAAGAACGTTGAGGCAGGACTGTGAAGATAGAAACCCACATCTGGAGTACTACTTCACAAGTCTCTTCAGGACCCAGTGGGTCCAAGTCTCTCCTAAAATAGCTCCCAGTAACTACCACCTCTTGGTATTCACACTGTAATCTTCTCCTCTTGATGGTGGGCTGGGCCTCATAAGTTGCTTCTAACGTACTATAGAATACTGTAAAAGTGATAGAACGTCCCTTACAAGATTAGGTTACAAAACTCTGAGACTTGTCTTGCTAGGATTCTCTCTCTCTCTGGCCCTTTTAGTTTGCTTGCCCAGATGAAGCCAGCTGCCATATTATGAACTGCCCTATGGACTTGCTTTATGATCACAAATCCAGCCTGTCTTATGTGATAAAATTGCTTCAAATTTGGAGTAAATAAAATATCATATTGATATTAGAATCTTATGTTGTAGAGCAATATGTTAAAAAGCGATGTAAAAGTAAAGGGTAGAGTACCATGTGTATCTCTAAAAGTTCGATTTATCATACCCATTCCAGTGGGCTGTTGTAAGCACTTAATAAGCTAATGCATATAAAAGTGCATGATATGGGACACTAGCTTTTTTTTTAAGTTTATGGTGTTCAGATTTTTTAAAGTAACATTTTACCAGAAGTCAGAAGAATTCTGTGCTTAAAATCAGTTCTAGTTCTCTTGTCTCTGCCACAGTTTGCCTTGACAGGCTGCAAAATAAACCAAGCAATATTTATAGTACACCAAACTAGACAGAAAAAATAACTATACCAGGCAGAAAAAAAATCCCAATTTATACTTCCATTAAAAGGATAAAATATCCAAAAATTCTTATAGATTATGTATAGTTATTTCCTTTTTATTGTGTTTTTCCCATGTTAAATTGAATTCTAATTTTTTGGAATACAAGATAAAAAGGAAAATAAATATTAAAAAAGATGGTTCATATCAACTACCATTTTGACACCTTAGGAAGTCAAAGTTTATTTGATAAGAAAAGGAGAAAACTCAGCATTGTCCATGGAATATATATGAAGGATCAGTGATGAATAAGACTTATCAAATGGAGTATTATGACCTGGAAGTAAGTCATGGAGAGAGTAGCTCTCCACTTATTTGGAGGCTAAAATTAGCCAAACTGTTTCATTGAATAAATATTAATTCAAAGCTGTACCAACACTGTTCTATGGGGTTGGGTTATATCACTAAACAAAGTGAAGACTCTTGTCCTCATAGCACTTACATAGCAGACATTAAACATAATAAATAGCAAATCATAGTGTATTAGAAGAAGCAGTATAACAGTACAGTAGGTAATTTGGGCATGTCTTGTGTTTCCCCTGATATTTTTTTAACTTTTAAGCATTTAGGGCTACTGAGAGGATTATCACTTGTGTTACAATCTCCTTGGGTGGTAGTGCGGTGTTAGAAATTAAGTCCTCAGGAACTACTCATATAGACTCAGGATACAGGAATTTTAGAGGTATGGTAAAATCATTATAGAAATGAATATAGTAATCTTTGAAAATCTTTGAACATAAAATAATAGTCAATTTACCTACAGGTAATACACCTCTGGGAAAACTGGGTTGACCTATGCAAAATCACATCATAATTTTTAAACATATTTATGTTAATATACTATTTTATGATGAGGAAATGCCTCCTCACAGTTGGGAAATCAAATGGACATCAAAATATGACTGACAACAGCAAAATTGCTTGTCAAACCCATAGGTTCTGAAATAGTAAATGACCTCTGTAGGTGGAGCGACTTGCATTAACCACATACGTCTAAAGTTTAGTCTCGGCTTTTCATCCAGGAAACCTGGATACACATTAACCTTTTCTAAACCAAATGATTTATCAGTCAGGGTTTTGTTTCAGACAATATAATTTATTCTAGATAAAGTATTAAGTGGATTTATTCAAAAAATTTTGACATTTTACAGAATGCCTATGAGAGCCAGGTACCAAGCTTAAAGGCTATACAGCTTAAAGCATGAGAAATGCCTTAAAGGCTATATAGCTTAAAGCAGAAGAAATGCCTATTCCCCCCACAAAACTCTTTCAGTAATTAGAAAATATAAACAGACCTCTCACAAGTAATGAAATTGAAACTGTAATTAAAAATCTTGCAACAAACAAAAGTCTAGGACCAGATGGGTTCACAGGTGAATTCTATCAAACATTTAGGGAAGAGCTAACACCTATCCTTCTAAAACTCTTCCAAAATATAGCAGAGGAGGAACACTCCCAAACTCATTCTAGGAGGCCACCATCACCCTGATACCAAAACCAGACGAAGATATCACACACACAAAAAGAAAAGTACAGACCAATATCACTAATGAACATAGATGCAAAAATCCTGAACAAAATGTTAGCAAACAGCATGCAACAACACATTAAAAGGATCATGCACCATGATCAAGTGGAGTTTATCCCAGGAATGCAAGGATTCTTCAATATATGCAAATCAATCAATGTGATACACCATATTAACAAATTAAGGAATAAAAACCATATGATCATCTCAATAGATGCAGAAAAAGCTTTTGACAAAATTCAAAACCCATTTATGATAAAAATTTCCCCAGAAAATGGGCATAGAGGGAATCTACCTCAATATAATAAAGGCCATATATGACAAACCCACAGCAAACACCATACTCAATGGTGAAAAACTGAAAGCATTCCCACTAAGATCAGGAACAAGACAAGGATGTCCACTCTAGCCACACTTATTCAACATATTTTTGGAAGCCTTAGCCATGGCAATTAGAGAAGAAAAAGAAATAAAAGGAATACAAATCTCTGGCATTCCTATACACCACCAACAAAAAATCAGAAAGAGAAATTAAGGAAACAATCTCATTTACCATTGCAACAAAAAGAAAAATACCTAAGAATAAACCTACCTAAAGAGGCAAAAGACTTGTTCTCAGAAAACTACAAAACACTGAGGAAAGAAATCAAAGATGACATAAACAGACAGAGAAATATACCATGTTCTTGGATTAGAAGAATCAATATTGTGAAAACGACTATACTACCCAAAGCCATCTACAGATTCAGTGTAATCCTTATCAAGCTACCAGTGGCATTCTTCACAGAATTAGAACAAAAAATTTTACAATTTGTATGGAAACACAAAAGACCCTGAATAGCTAAAGTGATCTTGAGAAAGAAGAATGGAACTGGAGGAATCAGGCTCCCTGACTTCAAACTATACTACAGATCTACAGTAATCAAGACAGTATGGTACTGGCACAAATACAGAAATATAGATAGATGGTACAGTATAGAAAGCCCAGAGATAAACCCACACACATATGGTCACCTAATTTATGACAGAGGAGGCAAGAACATACAATGGAGAAACGACAGCCTCTTCAATAAGTGGTGCTGGGAAAACTGGACAGCTACATGTAAAAGAATGAAATTAGAATACTCTCTAACACCATACACAAAAATAAACTCAAAATGGATTAAAGACCTTAATGTAAGACCAAACACTATAAAACTCTTAGAGGAAAACATAGGAAAACCACTCTTTGACATAAACCACAGCAAGATCTGTTTTGACCCACCTCCTATAGTAATGAAAATAAAAATAAACAAATGGGACCTAATGAAATTTAAAAGCTTTTTCACAGCAAAGGAAACCATAAACAAGACGAAAAGACAGCCCTCAGAATGAGAGAAAATATTTGCAAATGAATCATCAAACAAAGGATTAATCTCCAAAATATAAAAACAGGTCATGGAGCTCAATATCAAAAAAACAAACAACCCAATTAAAAAATGGGTGGAACACCTAAATAGACATTTCACCAAAGAACACATACAGATGGCCAAGAGGAACATGAAAAGATGCTCAACATCACTAATTATTAGAGAAATGCAAATCAAAACTACAATGAGGTATCATCTCACACAAGTCAGAATGGCCATCATCAAAAAATATACAAACAATAAATGCCAGAGAGGGTGTGAAGAAAAGGGAACCCTTTTGCACTGTTGGTGGGAATGTAAATTGTTACAGCCACTATGGAGAACAGTTTGGAGGTTCCTTAAAAAACTAGAAATAGAACTACCATATGACCCAGCAATCCCACTACTAGGCATATACCCTGAGAAAACTATAATTCAAAAGGACACATGTACCCCGGTGTTCATTGAAGCTCTATTTATAATAGCCAGGACATGGAAACAACCTAAATGTCCAATGACAGATGAATGGATAAAGAAGATGTGGTACATATATACAATGGAATATTACTCAGCCATAAAAAGGAACGAAATTGGGTCATTTGTAGAGATGTGGATGGACCTAGGGTCTGTCATACAATGTAAGCCAGAAAGAGAAAAACAAATGTATATTAATGCATATATGTGGAATCTAGAAAAATGGTACAGATAACCCTATTTGTAGGGCAGGAATAGAGACAGACAGAGAGAACCGACATGTGGACACAGTGGGAAGGAGAGGGAGGGACGAATTGGGAGATTAGGTTTGACAAAAATACACTACCATGTGTAAAATAGATAGCTAGTGGGAACCTGCTGTATAGCACAGGGAGCTCACCTCAGTGCTCTGTGATGACCTAGATGGGTGGGATGGGGCAGAGGAGGTCCAAGAGGGAGGGGATATAGGTATACATATAGCTGACTCACTTCATTGTACAGTAGAGAAACTAACACAACATTGTAAAGCAATTTTACTCCAATAAAGAAAAGAAAAAAGAAAAAAAAATCCACTGTTTTTTCCACTAGTTAGTTGAGTCTATAAAGTCAGGAACTGGAAGCTAACCCTTTCCTATAGCTGGTGCAGCAAACCCAACAGTTTCACGAGGCTGTGCTTGCCAGAACTCCTCAGTCACAAATTGTTCACTCTTACATTTTATGTTTCCTGCAGATGAGTCTGCTTAATAAAACCTGGCCGAATGTCTATACCTCATGTCAAGGAAGCCTGGGAATTAGCATTTAGTGCTTCTACCAAGGGAAGGCTAGATTCATGATATTGGAAAGCCATGATATTGGAAAGCCACCAGAGTGAGGCAAGGATATTCAAAAGATTTAGGGCTGCCATAAATGACAGGTGTGTCCTGAGAACCATGTTCACACATTTTTCTACAATTATTTTGATTCCATTAGCACTTAGTTCTCATGAGATCCACCTCGTGCCTGTGCAAGAGCTTAATTGTGTTATTTAAAGAGGTAGCTACTTCTAATCTTCTCAAGGTAACTACATGAAGAGAGACATGAAGAGAGAAGTATGTTGGCGTGCTCACTTATTTTCTATATATATATATATATCTAGGCCAATATTTGTTAGTTATATTTACAGTTAGAGAAGTTGCATGGAGGTCTCTATTAGAGGTGGTTCTTAAGTTCTATGTCTTTCAAGAAATCTTTTCAAGTAGAACGCATTGCTGCTGCTGGATGTCCTAATTGGTTTTGAATAGTGCTGAGACAGATGCTACTGATGAGGTCTCCATGCTCATTTTGTCACACATATATGGGTTATGTTGAAAGTCTCAAACGTCTTAGGAAGATGCTTAATTTAGTTCTACTTAAGATGATGGAGGTTCTTTTATTGTTAAATATAGAAAGACATAAGGTAAGTGAGTAGCATGGGATAGTTCAGTCTGGGAAATGAAGGATATCTTTTCTGGAGGAGCAATGGGATCATATTTGGATTTTTGTTACAGTGATCTCACTCCAGCAACAGAAGGCTGTTACTCTACAGTTCTGATATAGCAAATGGCTAAGACGAATCTGGGATCTTCCTCTTTAGTCTATTTAATAGATAACTGCAAGGTGGAAAAATGAAAGAAAATTTATCTCTTTTTTTCTATAAAGAAAGCTATTTTCAGCTAGCAATCCTGTAGCACACTGAAAGGATAGCATTATGTGGGTAATGTAAAATACCATAACTCTCTAGTAAATGGACACATCGTATGCAGCTGTGAAGAGGTAATTGGAGTCCAAAGTGTAAAATACAATGGAAGGTTACTGAGGCATTTTGAAGAGGTTGGGCTGGATTTTGTACTACATGTGTGGTAACATTCTTTACAGACTACAATCTTTTGTGTCGTTTGCTTTTAGAATTTAATAAGCCTAGAGTTAGAAAATTTGGAAGTTATTTATTCCCTCTGAGACATCCAAAGGTGGTATTTCTCTGACTCCTAGGGAAACTGATATCAATAAACAGGAACCGCGTTAGTGTTATTTTGATTATTTTTAGTTTCAGGGTAAAAAAAAAAACTCCAAAGAACATAATCTCTGCCTTTGGTATTTTTTCTCAAATCTTAGGATCTGGGCTTTTAAACCTGGGGCTGGACAGCTCTAATGAAAATGTCAGGGTTTCATCCATGAATCCAGGGCTTTTAACACCTCAGTTTGTGCACTGAGTTGTACTTTCACAAGACCCGAATCATCATCATTGCTTTAATAGCTACTCTGCAGGTATAGAGGATTCCCTTCTTCAAGGAGATCAAAGAGTGTATTACTTTGTTATTTTTTTAAGCCTAGCAGTATTCTAAGAGAGAGAAAGATTGCAGATAGTGAATTCCTTTAAGTTTCCTTCTATTTCTAAATGTATCTGAATCAGTTTCCATCCCTATATTATTCCCTTTTATCTCAGTGAAAAGGGGGAAAGGAACGATGTGAATGCACGCCAAGCAGTGCACTGGGCTCCATACATGTGTCATCTCTACTTGATTCCAAGTTCGACGTGAGCTGAACACAATAATTATTTTCCTTCTATCATATTTGTGATACATGATCACTGGAGATAATTTAAGGAACACAGAAATTACAAAAAAGAAAAAAAAAAACAGTTTTCTCAGAAACCCAGAACCTACCTGTTCTCTCGACACAAATTCTCACCATTGTTCTGAGACATAAATTATTCTCTTTTCTATTGTCCGCTTTTTTCTTCACTCTCCTTTCCCCTCAGTCTACAGTTGTTCTAGAAACTCCCCAATACTAGCAGGAGGGTCTTTTTGTGTTCTTTTGTTTGTTTTTACTAATTTTCATCTCTTTTATGTTAATTCTGAATTTCTCCTCCTTTCCCTTTATTACCAAACTTTTAGAGATTGTATGTGGATTGGGACACTTGTATTTATTTAATGCTCCTAATTCATGTCTCAGTACACAGTATGCTAGCGACTGTTTTCAACCCTAATGAAAAAGCCTGCATTTCTGAAGATGTCCCTGAGTAGCAGGATAAACTCCAACACCTACTGATATCTGAGCTTCATTTATGAAAGCAAAAAACAAACAAAAAAACCCTATTTACTTAAGTTACTATTAGTGGGAAGTGTGCAATTTGCAGCAAAATGCATTCCCACGTGATTGATTTATCTTCCTTTGTCCATCATTTCCTTTCACCACTAAATATGCTCCTCATATTTACTCTATTTTTCTTATAATGATGATTTCATCATCCAAAGAGTAGCCTAAATGTTTTAACCACTAAGATTTTATTCTTCTCCTTCAACCTGAACAACAATTTGGTCCCCAGATATATTTAGTCTTTCTCTGCTTCCGCTCCTATTGTCATTTGTAAAATCACAGTTGGACAATTTCACTCATGTTCTAGCTGGTATTCTACCTTCAGTGTTCTCCCTACACCCAAACCATGTTCTTTTCCAGTGATTCTCAAACTTTCTGTCAAGACACAAATGCATTATGCTCAGTTGAGAAATGTGTCTCATATTATTTGTTACAACTAACAAAGCTGAAATTTTTTGAATGATTTACATGCTTTATATAATAAAGAAGATGCTAGAATAATTCTTTAATATTGTTTTGCTTAAGCAATATTCATTCTAATTTTTTTGAGAGCTAGGGAAA
>NW_006795797.1:53992-122166 GCF_000442215.2 Lipotes vexillifer | reverse complement strand
GAAAGAGGTTACATTTAGCTAGCATGGTGGTAACTGTATTAGATATTTCCAGGTTTTTTTTTTTTTTTCTTTCAGGTAAATATCTCCCGTGTGTATCAGAGCAGGGAGAGGAGATTGAGGATCATTATATAAAAGTCTATTTTCTTAGCATGGAAAAAAAAAAAAGCTTTGAATGACCCCTTTACTCTGTATATGTTTATTGTCTCTTATTCCATAATCCTACCTGTACCCCTTCTCCAGTCTCTTAACGTTTGGAACTAGTCATCTTTCCACCAACACAAGCATTCTTTCATATTTCCATGCTCTGAATACCATGTTATATTGAAGTACTTATCATCATATGTTGTAACTACAATAATCCCTCTGCAGCGTCAAGTTCACTTAAGGCAAAGTCTTTATTTTTAGGTAAAATTTTTGTCAATTAAGAGATCCTTGGTTCCAGTAGAAGTTGTTCTGTTTCTTTTATGTGACGATCAGTCAGGTATGGCCACAAGAGAAGATAAAGGAGAAGCTCAGGAAGAAAACAAAGTTTATGATACAGGTCCTAGAGACTGGAGTCATGGCCACATAAGAAAGCCAGCAGGGTGGTCAAGAGGCAGAAGGGGCAGGATTGAGGGGGAACTAAGGCCACAGTGTTTATTTGGGTTTCCACAGGAAAGATGAGACAGGCCAGAGTAAACAGTTTAGGACTGGCTAGTATGAATAATTTCAGCAAGCTCTAAGCTCTAAAGGGTAGGTCTTAGTTGCCTGGAACCTGGCTCTGGGATGACTAAGGCAGAGAGAGGAATATTGCTTCCTGGGTGTACCAGCCAGTTAAAGGAGGCAGGGCTCTGTATTGGTTAGTTGGTTTATCAAAGGCATGTTCCAGACTGAGCCCTTTACTCTCTCTAAGAACTGGCTAGTGCCAGGAAGGGCAGTCTCTCCCCAACCAGAAAAGTCAAAACATCATAATATACAAAAGATTAAAAATATAAACAATACTTAAATGTATTATCCTATGCAACTAATTAGAAAAATGAAATTGAAAGTTGGGACTAGTCGTAAAGGAGGGTCAACAGAAAGTAGAAGTTTTACAATGAGGTTTAGAAGAGGAATGTAAAGACAGCTCAGGAAAAACAAATGCTAGCATAGAATGGCATTTCTGTTGACAAATTGAAAGCTAAGATACTGGTAAAAGATGCTGAGGCTTTGATGCTACATTTCTAGAATCATAGTGGTACTTTGTAGGGGGTGGCTTGGGTAAATAATTCTGCATATTACAACCACAATGAAATTGAACATTTAGATAACAAACAAGACCAAAAAAGTCTCTTGAAACTATTTTATGTTTTTAATTCCTTTCAAGTATAACAATGGATAGCAGTCCCTGGTTTCTTCCATGGAGAGAGTAATCATGGGGGTGGAAAATCAATCCTATCGTTGTTTGACTTAGTCTGTACTTTGGAGCTTACCCAAGGGCTGAAAAGTTTGACCTCAGTGAAAGGGGTAGATGAGACACACAGAGAAAGAAGCCTTATGGAATAAAAGGATTAAAGGAAGCAACAAATCTGGGCTATTCAGGACCCACAGACTATTTTGTACTATGAGTTTTAGGATCAATTTCAAGGAAAGAAGCAACTTTATTTTATAGACCCTGATGTGTTGTATATACTTACAGAGTATTCTCTCTTAACCCCACACATCATAGTGAGAGCCTTATTATTTGTGTCCAGGGAGTGTACAAGGAGCACAAAGTCTGGTACCAACAAATATAGTGCTCTCTGTAGCTGCTGAAACATTTTTATATCGGCCTATTGATTTATCGTTTAGGGTGAAGGTAGGAGCTAAGAAAGGGATAGGACTGATAGCCCAGGAGATTGACAGAACAAGTATAGTCCTCTGGCCACACTTAAAGTAGCACTTTAGGACTTAGATTTTGTTTCTATCCTGGAGAACCTTGAATACAAGTGAGGATTCTCATTCCTCAAATCCTAGAATCTAGTAAAGGCTGGAATCGGGATAGGTCTGCCATTAAACAGTAAAGATTCCTATACTACTTTCCTAACATTGAGATATATGTTTTCTAATCAGCTGGGAGAAGCTTATTTCTATCATAATTCCAGTAAAATGAAATGGTGCTTTTTCATGGATAAGTTTCTAATGAAAAGTTCATATGATATGTATATGGTAATGGCTTCAAGGAAAGGAGTGCAATTTGTATCTTTTAAATATTTGAAAATTAAACTTCACAATTATGAATATATCTATAACTGTAAGGACTTTATCATAATGAGCATTATTTTTGAATCTTTGGTAATGAATACAACTCTCTAGGCAAATTAAAAGTAACCATTGTTAATATTCTCCATGGAACTTTCCTGTAACCATCTGTGTTCTTTCCAATGTTTATGCCCCAAAGGTGGGATAATATACAGGTACCAGGCTCTGGTGTTACACTGCCAGGGTTTTAATCTTGATTTGAATACTATACTTACTCAGCAAGTTATATGAGTTCTCTCTGCCTCAGTTTCCTCATTTGTAAAATGTGGCTAATAGTGTTACTTCTGTTAGGATTATTGAGGAACTTAAATGATTTAAAATCTACAAAATTCTTAGAACAGTACTTGGAACATAATAAAGTACTCAACAGATATCCATTACAATGATTATTTCTTTAGAATTATTCTAGAAAATCCTTAAGTAAAATCAGTTGGATTGGAGTTCCACAGCAGACCAATTCAATAGCAGTAAAGATAAGGTGATAAGATGGAAACTTGAATTTGAACCACATCCTGGGGCCAAAAAGGGTTGGTGAAAAGGTCAATTTTCCCAACAACAGTGGGGATGAAATTTCCAAAAAAAATGTATGTTAGATAGCTAAAAGACTAATTTCTCCTACATTTGGAATGTCAAAATTGCTGTCTAACTTCTTACTACTATTTTAAGCATCAGCTTCTGTTTTATAATATTTTAAAACTGTCTGGTCATCTAGTCCATTCTTATTACATGTTCTGTTTTTGAAATGAGTATTTTGTATGATATTGACTCAGACAATCGGCTCTTTGTTTTAACTCAAATAGTTTTTGTCTTATACATGTAAAATCAGTCTTCCACAGACCAATCCATTCATTCTAGCCTTCCAGGATAGCCCTGTGCTGCTATAATTGGTATTTTGAAATAGCTCTGAGTAAGTGGACTTACAACATTGCAGTCTAGTGTATTAACCAGGCATAAAAATGACTTTGTATTTCTATGGAAGAAAGAGGAAAAATATCCTGGCTAATCTTTAATGTACTGACTTTTCACTTTGTCATCTACATCTGGTATTTCTATTACTTGGAAAATGTTTCAGAAGGTGAAACTGGTGGGGGGCGGGGAGGAGGGAGGGAGGGGGGAGAGAGAGAGAGAGAGAGAAACTTAAATTTCTCAGAACATAGTAAGAATTGTCTTCTGCAACAAAGTTTATCAGTCTTTGAGGTAGAAAACAATCAGGTCCATTAAACCAACGATGGATACTCATTCATAACTCTTGTATCCATTTGATGTTATGATATGGATACATGTTTACTCCATTAGGTTCTACCTTGCATTGAAATTGAAACACTCTAGCATAACATCAATTTCCTTAGTACTGTGTTTTTGACTTGCACATAGAGGTAGATATTCCTTCATGAACTCATTTAAATTTCTTGAAAATTTCTGTAAACTTATGATTGCTTCAATAACAATTTCCTGGGCCTACAATATATCTTTATATTAGTATGCCAGAATTTTGAAAACAGTATGGCTGTTTTATATTTTTCTGAATACTAGGAAATATTATTTAAGCCTTCTCTGTGACTATTGGAGTAGTAGATCTTAATGTTATGATGTATGCATTCCAAGAAAGACAGCAAAAGGGCTCTTGTTTCTCAGAAGCATGATCATTTTGACAGATTTTATTCTCTCAAGATGGTTATAATAATATCTCCCATGCTCATGATCTTCTGCAATGTTATGTTGTCCCTCCCCTATCTAAAATTGGAGCTTATCTCTCTACCCCATTGAATCTGGTGGACCTTGTAATTGCTTTGATCAATAGACAAGGCCAGAAGTCAGCGCTAACTTATCCATCAGATACAGCTAGCACAATGTCTAGGGCCATGACACTTTTAGGGGCCCATGAAAATGTTTTCGTTTCTCTTAAAATCAGAATTAAAAAAAATGAACATTTAGGTTTAAGAAAATATTTGAACATATATTTACCTTCCTATCAATGCTGTCATAAACTATAGTTATATATTTAAATTTATCTATCATCTATCTATCTATCTATCTATCTATCTATCTATCTATCTAATGGAGGAAGATGTCCATGAAAGCAAAAGTGCCTGGGGCTCATGAATGTCATAATTCAGCCCTGGCATAAGTGATACAATGCTAACTCTTAATGGGCCAGGCAGCTTCTGCTTCCTCCCTTTTGGGATATTTGCCCTGGGGACATTCCCTCTCAAAAGCCAGCCACCAGGCTGTGATAAATCCAGGCTAAATGGAAGGGTCATTTAAGAGCTGCAGCTGAGCTCTCAGACGTCAGTCAGTATTAACTGTCAACCAGGTTGTCCAACCTAGTAGAGCCTTCAGATGACTTCAGCTTAGCTATTATCTGATTGTACCTGCATGAGGGACATCCAGAAAGGTCTGCCCAGCTTAGCCCAGTCAACCCAAAATACTGCGTAAGGCAATAATAAAGGGCTGTTTTAAACCAGTCAGTTTTAGAGTGGTTCATAAGTTTATAATAGATAACCAGAACCTTGATTGATTCATTCATTCACAATTTATTGAGCATTTTATAATATATTATTTGGGATACCATGATATAATATTAATGTAATGAGGACTCTGTTGATGAACCTGCCCAGGTCACCTGCTTCTTTAAAACCCTGCAGGGTGGGGAAAACATGAATCAAGGTGAAAGTTAAATAAACTCAAAAAGAAGTTCTAAGATTATTTTTAAGTATAAAAAATTACCCTTGACAAGTGTTGAAATTCATTAAAATATCATCATTATTGTAAAGCCACATTTGTAGGATAAAAATTTTTTTTATTAAATTATTCAAACCCTGGTTCCACTGTCTTCTAGCTGTGTGATCATGATCACATATTTTAAAGGTTCTGTGCTTCATTCATAAGTAGCTTGTTTGGCTGTTGGCAGACTTAAATGAATCAATATGTGCAAAACTCTTAGAATAGTGTCTGGTGTGTGTGTGTGTGTATGTATTAGCCATTTAAGAAACGTTAGCTATTTGTACATATATTTATACTCATAAGCATGTTATTTGTGTCTAGAACAAACTAGATTTGATGGAAGGCAAGCATGAGCCTACTCTCTTATCTTCCTGCCATAGATTTCAACCACAACATATTAAATTCTCCTTTTAGAGGATTTTTTTCAGAGTCCTTTTTCAGAGACAAAGGACTTTGTTATTTACAGCAGAAAAATTAGGATGAGCTTCAAGTTTGTGTTGGTACACCTCAAGCCTAATTTCCAAGGGCATGAAGTAGACTGGTCCAGATGGATGCTGCTCACAGAGAGAGCTTGTGTCAAGATAAGGAATCCCAAGCTTACAGAACTTCAGACTTTTATCATGGGCAACAAACAAACTTGGCTGACCTTTGTTCTGCAGGAAAAGAGTATCTAATATGTATTGAGTACCTCCTGTGTACTAGGCACAGCAAGACCCCATATAAGTCATTTTATACAGAGTAAATCATTTAATCCTCTACACAACAAAACTGTAAAATAGGTATTGGAGATATTCAGAAAAGATACATAACTTCCCCAAAGTCACATAGCTATGGAGGACAAATATGGAATTTGGTCCAATTTGGTCTGATGTTTTTCCCTACCTTGCTGTCTAGGGAAAATAAATAATAAAGAAATCTCCCCGAAACCCACCACTTAAAAATGATAAATCCAATTACTATGGCCTCACATGTTTAGAGAAAGTTGATAAAATATTTTGGATTCATGTAGCTCTGAGGTAGAGGAAGGTGGAGTGCTGGCTCATTGAAGGTAATTGCTATCCTTGGAGTAAGCGGCCTCAGTGCTGGGATTCAGCAAGTGGACTCAGCTCCACCTCTCCCTGGTCTTGTCCTCTTGTTTCATTCTTCCACCCCTCATGCATAGTTAGAAAGCCCTCAGGGAGCTGAAACTTCCAGGCCTATCCAGTATATATTGCATTTGCCAGACATTCAGTCATTCAATCTTTTACTATTAGACCCCTTGAGCTGGTAAAATAATCAGAGCAAACACTCACAGGACTTGTGCTGTGTGCCA
Organism: Lipotes vexillifer; assembly: GCF_000442215.2. Classification (NCBI taxonomy): domain Eukaryota; kingdom Metazoa; phylum Chordata; class Mammalia; order Artiodactyla; family Lipotidae; genus Lipotes; species Lipotes vexillifer. The sequence continues at coordinate 115,871 of NW_006795797.1, read as the reverse complement.
GGCATGGTTCTGTGCCCTTTACATATTTTACCTCGTTTAATACTCACAAGAACTTCCAAAATAGACACTATTATTATCCTCATCTTTAGATGAGTAAACTGAGCTATGAGAGGTTAAGTAACTTTCCTGAGGTCACACAATTAGTTAAGTGCTAAGGATGGGAATTAAAACTGGGCAGTCTGATTCATAGGCTGTGCTCCTGAGCATTACATTACTGCTATCAAGGAAGCACGTTCAGTGTTTCTTCCATGTTCTTTCCTATAAGGCTCTGGGCAGGATCTCAGAGCTTTGGCTGCCAGCTTACCTCCCCACCTCACGCCCAGAAACTCTTTTTTCTTTATTTAAATCCAGAGAAAGATTAAATTCAGATCATTTTCAGAATTTTTACTCAGTTTTTTGGTTGCTTGACTTAGAGTTTACCAAGCACTTATTCCAGTATTATTTTTAAATGAATCCATCATGAAGGCTGGCCTTAACATTACAAACCTTGGAGAAGAAACAGACATGAATTGTACAAAATTAATCAAGCCAAATGCAGTGTCATTGGTTCTACTGTCAACTTGTGGGGCCCACAGAGTTTTAAGGTGATTGGCATCTCAATGAGGATGGGAAATAATAAAGAAGATTTTCAAGGTTATGTGAAACAAAAATGGTAAAACAAGCTATCTTGCAAACCCTCCTGGATATATAAAGGAACCCTTGGAATCATATTTTCATTGATTTTGTGGAAAGTTTTAACTGAGCCTTATTGAAATATATAAAATATTTGAGGAAAATGTTCATGTTCACTTAAGCACCAAAAGGTCTTAAGAAATGCTATATTACATAAATTATAAAATGTTCCAGGAAATTCATTTTGTTTCCAAAGAATTAGCTAAAATTTTGAATGGATTAAGTATTTAGGTATTTTCGAACTGAAACACAAATGCCCACCAACCTGCTTTCTTGTTTTCTGCTGGGTCTGGCAACTGTCTAGTTTAATTTGGAGAACATAATAGGCTTTGCCTAAGTATCCATTGTGTAACTTTAAATATCTCTTCTGTAGGGAGAAAATTGATTACCTCTTATATTCTATTGGAAAAAGCACTCACAATATTAGTAGTGCATTCAGGAGGAAAAGATAAAGATTGAGACAAGTCAGTAGAAGGTAATTTCACGTTCATTTTTATAGTTATATTAGAAAATGGGCCCAAATGTGAATGATATAATTATAGAAGTATTTACCTTAATTGAGATCTTGTCACAAAGTTGACCATACTAGTTTCAAAACTGCTAGTAGTATTGTGCAAATTGGTCAATATTAATAAGCCTGTATTTTGAAACCCAAGAGAAATAGGACAACATTGACAAAGCTATGAAATTTCCATACTTAGTTCCTGGTTCTTTTAGAATTCTGGAAGTAATACATCCCTCCTCCCAATTCACACACACACACACACACACACACGTACATGTGATGAAGACCCACTACCCAAAGGTGATAATAGGAAAGACTTACAAGTCCTTAAGGATACATGTGAAATAAGGGGAAGGTTGGTCAGGACAGAGCAGTGAAGAGACATGTAGAAATAAAACTCTCATATGATTTCACAGAAAAATCAAAACCTTTTCTTTTTCCACATTAAAACTGAAGGTAATATAGGATGTATGACTTCTCACTCTACTTTAAAATGATACCAACTCTGCTGAAGAAAAAAACTATGAATTTTTCATTATATTTGAAAGTAGTTGTACAATTTTATGGCAGATGAATTCTCTTACAGAATCTTCAGTCTCTGGTATAACAAATCCCTCACATAATAAATCTTTTATGACTCAAGGAGACTTTATGTTTTTGCCTAAATAAACTTTTTCTTATGAGATGTTCTTCAAATAGTATAACAACTTTAGTAACCTTCAGTTGTGGGATCTATTTTACGTTTCTGGCACAGTGAGACCAGTTCTTTTTTTTTTTGCGGTACGCGGGCCTCTCACTATCGTGGACTCTCCCGCTGCAGAGCACAGGCTCCGGACGCGCAGGCCCAGCGGCCATGGCTCACGGGCCCAGCCACTCCGCGGCATGCGGGATTCTCCCGGACCAGGGCAGGAACCCGCGTCCCCTGCATCGGCAGGCGGACTCTCGACCACTGCGCCACCAGGGAAGCCCGAGACCAGTTCTTTAATTCACAGAGGTAACGTGGGTGTTCACATTCCCACAAAGAGCTAGCTTTCTTTGGGGGAAAACGTTGCTTTCTCCCACGTCTGTGAGCAGAAGTGTGACCAACTCCTCTGCCACACTTTCTGCCCAGTGTTCTCAAGGCTTGGGGCAGATTATCTTGGGTTGTCCTTGTGAATCTTCATTGCTACTGTTGTAGCTGAACTTTAGTTATAGGAGAGCAGTCTTCTACTCCATTCTGACAAAAGCAGACAATGAAAAATAAACAGGAAAACTTTCCCTTCTTTGGGCCAAAATATCCCATTGAGAAAGTAGCAGGCTAATAGAAATGCAATGGAAGCTCCCCTTTCGATAAAATCAAAGGGAACCAAGGCACAAAAATCAGAGTAGCTAAATTAACACTGGTATAAGAAACCAGGTCTTTATCATTTTAATCAGTTATTATTTTCACAAGACTTTACTTCAGAGTATCTCAACCTTGGTACTATCAACATTTGGGGCTAGATAATTCTTTGCTGTGGGGGACTGTTCTGTGCATTGTATAATGCTTTGAAGCATTTCTAACTAAGCCCACTGGATGGTCACCCATAGCACCCCCTTCCACCCCCAGCAGTTGTGACAACCAAAATGTCTCCAGACATTGCCAAATGCCTCCTGAGGGTAACATCTCCCCTGGTTGAAACTACTGCTTATTGGAATCTATGCATAAAAATCCATAAAACCTGGCATATAAATATTTATTAAAATGAATAAATTAGCAAGTGAAGGTGATTAAATTGCTTATCCCACTGCCTAGTATATAGTTGAATACTTAGCAAATAATAATTCTCCCAAATCCCGGGTATGATATCTTGTAACTAAATTTGCCAAAATTAGTTCCAATTCCTGGCTTGGGAGGGTAGTTCATCTAAAATAAATGTTTGTGAATGAAAAATACATGACAAATACCCAGTTGACACAAACTCTTGAAAATAAAATTTGCCTCTGCTCTCTACTAATACCCCATTGAAACAATAAAGGGATTCTTTTAAAAGCATAAATTCCCAAAAATGGGAAAAGAGATGATTAAAATGACACTTCTGGGACTGAAAACCAAAAGAACACATGGTAAATATTTTAGCCCCTCTAAAAATAATTCTAAGTTGGCAGTGATGAAATCTGTGAAGCACCATGATCTGCACACCCACTCACATACAAAAACACCTCAAAGCTCATGAATCCATGGCACCGGGTTCCACTGGAAGCGATAATAATATATGAGTAATAAAAAAAGACTTGGCCAAAAGTCTGTTTAAAAAGCCTTTAAACCTCAGATTTTCCCTTCTTGCCAAAAAGTAGGACAGATTTCCTTCTGTGATACTGCAGAAGCCTAGAGATTTATTCTCTAAAAAGGTTAAAACATAAAGTCTCTGAACCAGGTGAGTACAAGCGGAGGCATCAGGTAGTGTTGAAGGCAGGGATACTTTATAGAAAACAGAGTTTAATTGAATATCTATCTACATACAGAATGTTGATATCCCAGCCATTTTCACCCAAGTAACTCTAAGCTTATACCTTCCCAATGGGAACTTAGAGGTAATATGACATAGTGGACACCAGAGCCAGGCTGCCTGTCTGTGTACCACTAGTTAGCTGTGCGACCTTGGGCAAGTAACTTTACTTCTTTTTATCTCAGTGTCCTCATATTACAACACTGGAATAAAAATAGTACCATTCTTATAGAGCTGTAGGGATTAAATAAAATAGAATTTTATAAGTACTTAGAACTGTCTGGCATATAATAAGCATTAGTTAAGTGTTTATTATTATTATGCCTTGGGAAATCAGAAAATCTCAGGAGAAAAGACCTAAAGATATATACAGTGGTGGTTTTCCACCATGGAATTTCAGTCACCTCTCAGAAGACCCATGGCTGACAAACTTCATGGGGTACTCCTGGTTTCCAGTCAACTTTTCAATTCCTATTGTTCAGTATTAGTAGTCAGCCAAGGACCAGCAACCATTGAGGAAAATCTCTAGTACTAAAGTCAGACACCAAAGTAAATAAGCCAAAATACACAGTTTAAAGGAAAAGCAGATAATGAATTAATTTATAAGAAACTTAGAAAAAAATATTAATATCCTCAGAGAAATAAGAAAATGTATCCATGAATCAAGAACAGGTTGTCATGCTGCTATTAAGGAGCACTAATAAGAAGAAAAACAAGAGCTGTAGGGAATAAATATATGATAACAAATATGAAAAATTCAACAGGAAGTGTGAAAAATAAATTTGGGATGTCCCAGTAAGTATTGGTTAAAGACAAAGAGATAGAAGAAAGAAAATTAGAGAGTCAAGCCATAAAGACTCATGTCTAAAGGAGATTTTGATGTCATGTAACACTTAAACATGCCAAGCCTATAGTAACTGATAGCAATAATTAGTATAAGATAGAAAGAAGGTATTTTTTTATATGAAAGGTCTAAAACGATTACCTTCCATGAATCCTTTCTGAGGGAGCTATTGGACTAAAGTAAGAGAGTAACCAAGAAAAAAAAAAAACCTAGGATCCAATACCAGAGAGGCAAAGGCAATTTTCAAGTTCATGATAAAGGAAGGACTAAGTTAACAGTTTTACAGAAGATCTAGAGAAAAAGTAACCCATGTTGGGCAGACTGCTTGATGCCTAGTATGGTTCAAGGAAGGTTCATCACACCACAGATTGATTTGGTGGAATATTTCAGAATGTCTGGTATCTTTAGAATTCAGATGTTCATAGAGCAATCTCATGTAACTTGATCATTCTCCCCAAACTAATTCATGTATTTGAAAGACAATGAAATTATCACAAAATAGTTCATCTGCCAAAAATCTATATTTCTGCTTTTGAAAGTGAAAAATTCATGTTTGGTGTCTACTTTTTAAAACTATGCTGTTATTTTTTTTTTCTAGAATCATAGCTTAGCATTTTATTTTGATTCCTAAGTTTTATCATCATCAGTTCACAGTAGTTATTTGTGATTCCTAGGCAGTGTTCTATATCTATACAGTCACATCTCTGTGAAGAGAAAGGTTTATTCTCTTTTCAATAATAAATCCTCTTCTCTCCCTGCCTTTGGGAAGCAAACATTGGTTGAGAGTTGGGAAAATGTTCCCAGACCTGAAACTGACTGCCTTGGGCTTAAGGCCACCACCCATGAGACTTAGATGGTTAATCTGTTCAAGAAAAGTGCAGCCCACAGTGCAATGGGTATTATCTAGGGAGTAGAGTGATGGGAATTTGTCAGAGCACATTTTATCTCCCTCCCCGCACAGCCCTTTCTCTCCAACACCTCCCACCCATAGCACCTTTCTTCCAAAAGTCCAGGCATCTTCAAATATACTAAACTTCTACCAACAATCTTTGAAAGCTTTCCTAAGCTCACACGTCTGTGACAGGTGTGACTGAGGAGTGTGACACCACATAGAGGTGAATGGACAATGAGCCAGGACTCCTGACGTTTAGTTCCACTTATGCTGAGTTGTTCTAGGACCTTGGACAAAGCATTTAAGCATCCCACACTGCTTCATTTGACAAATGGATAATAAAGGCAATCCAATTTGCCTCCTTATATGGCTGTGAGCAGCAAATGAGGTAAAATTGTGTGTAGTGTGCATGTGTGTATGGGTGTTTACATAATACAATGGGCTATAAATATAAGACATTTGTTCACATTTTAACCCTCTGAAAAAACTACTTCTAAAAAGCTGTCAATTTGATGGTGCAGGGGTTTGGGTTTAAATCTTAGTTCTTTTGATATGTTTCTGCCAGTCACTAAAGTATAGTTATCTGACTTCAGATTAGAGAGAAATAAAGAAGATAAGGGCAAGGTTCATAACCTGAAGGATCAACTCATAATTTGTAGGTGAGATAATTTGAGGTTAGATATTATTAGATATTTTGAGGTTTTGATTATTTTGTTTTTAAATTTAACTGAAAACAAGGCATTAAGAGTCTTGGAAAAGCCACAAACTGATATCTGGATCTCTTATGAATATATTGCCTAAGTTCAGGGGTAAAGAACATGGATCTCACTGCCAAGGTTCCACTGTGCCAAGCTAAACATTTTTCAGTTGGAAAGAATGGAGATTGCTTCAATTTATGGAAAGTGTTGGCTAATCCCCATAAAGGAAAAGCAGCAATGAAGAACAAGGAGTTGGCTCAAAAGCCATTTAGTCAGATTTAATTGGCCACTGTTTATAAAATACCACAGTTCTTTGAATTTAGTTTTCTTGCCGTTCCTTCAGCACCAAGAATCTGTAACTCTACTCTGTTACACAGTAATAAGAACTTTCTATCTCTGCTTCCACTTCCTTTTTTTTTTTTCTACTACCAATTACACCTACCTCATTGTTTACACCCTCTCTCTCAACTAATGAACTCTCCACTCCTTTCTTAGTCTTTGGCCTTTGCTTACCAATGGCTTCAGTTTTCTTATGCCTGGTGCCTTCTGCTGCCTATGATCTCTGTTTATGGACATCACTTACCAGGTAGCTCAGCTCCTATGTCATTACTCTGTGACCTGCTATTCATGACTAATTTCAAACTCTTTACAAGATTGGATTGATGGATCTGTTGGTATCTACCTAATATAGAGAACCCTCAATTGGGGATATTTCCAATGTCATCTCATGTGCCTTTGGCAACTTAATGATTACTTCCATTGCTAAAGTGTCCATCTTTTGTCTAATTAATTATGACTTGAATAGTAGGGTAAACTGTATGTTCAGAATGTAGTTGAGGCATAAGTTATTCACAGAATCCTTTCTTGTATAACATATAAACACAGAGGCTGTACATTTTTCATTATTTTCTTTTTTACTCAAAGTCACAAAAATTATAATCATCCTCATCAGTTCACTCAGTCCCATGTAATTAAATCTTGATCTTTTGTTAGCACTTTTATGAATTCATCAGTTTTCCATTAGAGTTCTGAAAATGCTTATTCATTCAGTTCAGCAGTAGAGTCTGTTACCAGAAGCCTGTACTTGTCAGAGTCTTTTCCATGAATTCCTTGAAGATGAAACACTTTTATAGGAACATTTTTGCAAAAGCATCAGAGTACACCCAAAACTGTCTGTAAATGACAAAAGACTTAAAAATGAGCACGGTTAAAGATCTGATGAAAGTTCATAATAATGCAGTTGAAAGGAAATTTAATTATTTCTGAGATATACATTTTAAAGTAATAACTAGAATTATGACTTATAACATTATACCAGAACATATAAGACTTTTAGAAATTTCATGTAATGTCTGAAACATTTATATTAACAGATTTCCATACAAATAACCCAAAGAAAGTTTAGTATTAGTTGTTATTTTTGTTTGTTTGTTTGTTTTATACTGCAGGTTCTTAATAGTCATCAGTTTTATACACATCAGTATATACATGTCAATCTCAATCGCCCAATTCAGCACACCACCATCCCCCCCCCACTGCAGTTATCCTATCCCCCCTTGGTGTCCATACGTTTGTTCTCTACATCTGTGTCTCAACTTCTGCCCTGCAAACCGGTTCATCTGTACCAATTTTCCTAGGTTTCACATACATGCGTTAATATACGATATTTGTTTTTCTCTTTCTGACTTACTTCACTCTGTATGACAGTCTCTAGATGCATCCACGTCTCAACAAATGACTCAATTTCGTTCCTTTTTATGGCTGAGTAATATTCCATTGTATATATGTACCACGTCTTCTTTATCCATTTGTCTGTCGATGGGCATTTAGGTTGCTTCCATGACCTGGCTATTGTAAATAGTGCTGCAATGAACATTGGGGCACATGTGTCTTTTTGAATTATGGTTTTATCAGGGTATATGCCCAGTAGTGGGACTGCTGGATCATATGGTAATTCTATTTTTAGTTTTTTAAGGAACCTCCATACTGTTCTCCATAGTGGCTGTATCAATTTACATTCCCACCAACAGTGCAAGAAGGTTCCCTTTTCTCTACATCCTCTCCAGCGTTTGTTGTTTGTAGATTTTCTGATGATGCACATTCTAACTGGTGTGAGGTGATACCTCATTGTAGTTTTGATTTGCATTTCTCTAATAATTAGTGATGTTGAGAAGCTTTTCATGTGCTTCTTGGCCATCTGTATGTCTTCTTTGGAGAAATGTCTATTTAGGTCTTCTTCCCATTTTTGGATTGGGTTGTTTGTTTCTTTAACATTGAGCTGCATGAGCTGTTTATATATTTTGGAGATCAATCCTTTGTCCGTTGATTCATTTGCAAATATTTTCTCCCATTCTGAGGGTTGTCTTTTTCTCTTGTTTATGGTTTCCTTTGCTGTGCAAAAGCTTTGTAGGTCCCATTTGTTTATTTTTGGTTTTATTTCCATTTCTCTAGGAGGTGGATCGAAAAAGATCTTGCTGTGATTTATGTCAAAAATTTATGTTCCTCCTATGTTTTCCTCTAAGAGTTTTACAGTGTCCTGTCTTACATTTAAGTCTCTAATCCATTTTGACTTTATTTTTGTGTATGGTGTTAGGGAGTGTTCTAATTTCATTCTTTTACATGTAGCTGTCCAGTTTTCCCAGCACCACTTATTGAAGAGACTGTCTTTTCTCCATTGTATATCTTTTCCTCCTTTGTCATAGATTAGTTAACCATAGGTGCGTGGGTTTATCTCTGGGCTTCCTATCTTGTTCCATTGATCTATGTTTCTGTTTTTTTGCCAGTACCATATTGTCTTGATTACTGTAGCTTTGTAGTATAGTCTGAAGTCAGGGAGTCTGATTCATCCAGCTCTTTTTTTTTCCCTCAAGACTGCTTTGGCTTTTTGGGGTCTTTTGTGTCTCCATACAAATTTTAAGATGATTTGTTCTAGTTCTGTAAAAAATGCCATTGGTAATTTGATAGGGATTGCATTGAATCTGTAGATTGCTTTGGGTAGTATAGTCATTTTCACAATATTGATTCTTCCAATCCAAGAACATGGTATATCTCTCCATCTGTTTGTATCATCTGTAATTTCTTTCAGCAGTGTCTTATAGTTTACTTCATACAGGTCTTTTGTCTCCCTACATAGGTTTATTCCTAGGTATTTTATTCTTTTTGTGGCAATGGTAAATGGGAGTGTTTCCATAATTTCTCTTTCTGATTTTTCATCATTAGTGTATAGGAATGCAAGAGATTTCTGTGCATTAAGTTTGTATCCTGCAACTTTACCAAATTCATTGATTAGCTCCAGTAGTTTTCTGGTGGGATTTTTAGGATTCTCTATGTATAGTATCATGTCATCTGCAAACAGTGAACGTTTTACTTCTTCTTTTCCAATTTGTATTCCTTTTACTTCTTTTTCTCCTCTGATTGCCATGGCTAGGACTTCCAAAACTATGTTGAATAACAGTGGTGAGAGTGGACATCCTTGTCTCATTCCTGATCTTAGAGGAAATGCTTTCAGGTCTTCACCATTGAGAATGATATTGGCTGTGGGTTTGTCATATATTGCCTTTATTATGTTGAGGTAGGTTCCCTCTATGCCCACTTTCTGGAGACTTTTTATCATAAATGAGTGTTGAATTTTGTCAAAACCTTTTTCTGCATCTATTGAGATGATCATATGGTTTTTATTCTTCAGTTTGTTAATATGGTGTATAACATTGATTGATTTGCTTATATTGAATAATCCTTGCATCCCAGGGATAAATCCCACTTGATCATGGTGTATGATCCTTTTAATGTGTTGTTGGATTCTGTTACCTAGTATTTTGTTGAGTATTTTTGCATCCATAGTCATCAGTGATATTGCTCTGTAATTTTCTTTTTTTGTGATATGTTTGTCTGGTTTTGGTATCAGGGTGATGGTGGCCTCATAGAATGAGTTTGGGAGTGTTCCTCTATCTGCAATTTTTTGGAAGAGTTTGAGAAGGATGGGTGTTAGCTCTCCTCTAAATGTTTGAAAGAATTCATCTGTGAAGACAACTGGTCCTGGACTTCTGTTTGTTGGAAGATTTTTAATCACAGTTTCCATTTCATTACATGTGATTGGCCTGTTCATATTTTCTGTTTCTTCTTGGTTTAGTCTTGGAAGCTTATACCTTTCTAAGAAATTGTCCATTTCTTCCAGGTTATCTATTTTATTGGCATAGAGTTGCTTATAGTAGTCTTCTAGGATACTTTTTATTTCTGAGGTGTCTGTTGTAACTTCTCCTTTTTCATTTCTAATTTTATTGATTTGAGTCCTCTTCCTCTTTTTCTTGAAGAGTCTGGCTAATGGTTTATCAATTTTGTTTACCTTCTCAAAGAACCAGCTTTTAGTTTTATTGATCTTTGCTATTGTTTTCTTTGTTTCTATTTCATTTATTTCTGCTCTGATCTTTAAGATTTCTTTCCTCTGCTAATTTTGGATTTTGTTTGTTCTTCTTTCTCTAGTTCCTTTAGATGTAAGGTTAGATTGTTTGAGATTTTTCTTGTTTCTTGAGGTAGGCTTGTATAGCTATAAACTTACCTCTTAGAACTGCTTTTGCTGCATCCCATGCGTTTTGGATCGTTGTGTCTTCATTGTCATTTGTCTCTAGGTATTTTTTGATATCCTCTTTGATTTCTTCAGTGATCTCTTGATTATTTAGTAACGTATTATTTAGCCTCCATGTGTTTGTGTTTTTTACGGTTTTTCCCTTTAATTCATTTCTAATCTCATAGCGTTGTTGTCAGAAAAGATGCTTGATATGATTTCAATTTTCTTAAAATTACTGAGGCTTGATTTGTGACCCAAGATGTGATCTATCCTGGAGAACGTTCTGTGCGCACTTGAAAAGAAAGTGTAATCTGATGTTTTTGGATGGAATGTCCTAAAAATATCAATTAAATCTATCTGGTCTATTGTGTCATTTAAAGCTTCTGTTTCCTTATTCATTTTCATCTTGGATGATCTGTCCATTGGTATAAGTGAGGTGTTAAAGTCCCCCACTATTATTGTGTTACTGTCAATTTCCTCTTTTACAGCTGTTAGCAGTTGCCTTATGTATTGAGGTGCTCCTATGTTGGTTGCATATATATTTATAATTGTTATATCTTCTTCTTGGATTGATCCCTTGATCATTATGTAGTGTCCTTCCTTGTCTCTTATAATAGTCTTTATTTTAAAGTCTATTTTGTCTGATATGAGTATAGCTACTCCAGCTTTCTTTTGATTTCCATTTGCATGGAATATCTTTTTCCATCCCCTCACTTTCAGTCTGGATGTGTCCCTAGGTCTGAACTGGGTCTCTTGTAGACAGCATATATATGGGTTTTGTTTTTTTATCCATTCAGCAAGCCTGTGCCTTTTGGTTGGAGCATTTAATCCATTCACGTTTAAGGTAATTATCGATAGGTATGTTCCTATGACCATATTCTTAATTGTTTTGGGTTTGTTTTTGTAGGTTCTTTTCTTCTCTTGTTTTTCCCAATTAGAGATGGCCCTTTAGCATTTGTTGTAGAGCTGGTTTGGTGGTGCTGAATTCTCTTAGCTTTTGCTTGTCTGTAAAGCTTTTGCTTTCTCCATCGAATCTGCATGAGATCCTTGCTGGGTAGAGTAATCTTGGTTGTAGGTTCTTCCCTTTCATCACTTTAAGTATATCATGCCACTCCCTTCTGGCTTGTAGCGTGTCTGCTGCGAAATCAGCTGTTAGCCTTATGGGAGTTCTCTTGTATGTTATTTGTCATTTTTCCCTTGCTGCTTTCAATAATTTTTCCTTGTCTTTAATTTTTGCCAATTTGATTACTATGTGTCTCAGCGTGTTTCTCCTTGGGTTCATCCTGTATGGGACTCACTGTGCTTCCTGGATTTGGGTGGCTATTTCCTTTCCCATGTTAGGGAAGTTTTCGACTCTAATCTCTTCAAATATTTTCTCTGGTCCCTTCACCCTCTCTTCTCCTTCTGAGACCCCTATAATGCTAATATTGTTGTGTTTAATGTTGTTCCAGAGGTCTCTTGGGCTGTCTTCATTTCTTTTCATTCTTTTTTCTTTAGTCTTTTCCACAGCAGTGAATTCCACCATTCTGTCTTCCAGGTCACTTATCCGTTCTTCTGCCTCAGTTATTCTGCTATTGATTCCTTCTAGTGTAGTTTTCATTTCAGTTATTGTATTGTTCATCTCTGTTTGTTTGTTCTTTAATTCTTCTAGTTCTTTGTTAAACAAAGATTTTCTCGATCTTTGCCTCCATTCTTTTTCCGAGGTCCTGGATCATCTTCACTATCATTATCCTGAATTCTTTTTCTGGAAGGTTGCGTATCTCCACTTCATTTAGTTGTTTTCCTGGGTTTTTATCTTGTTCCTTCATCTGGTACATAGCCCTCTGCCTTTTCATCTTGTCTATCTTTCTGTGAATGTGGTTTTTGTTCCACAGGCTGCAGGATTGTAGTTCTTGCTTCTGCTGTCTGCCCTCTGGTGGATGAGGCTATCTAAGAGGCTAGATGGGAGGGACTGGTGTTGGTTGGAGATGACTGTTGCTCTGCTGGGCAGAGCTCAGTAAAACTTTAATCCACTTGACTGTTGACAGGTGCAGCTGTGTTCCCTCCCTGTTGGTGATGTGGGGCTCAGAACCTTCACTCCAGTGGGTGGACTTCTGTGGTATAAGTGTTTGCCAGTCTGTGAATCACCCATCCACCATTTATGGGATTTGATTTTACTGTGATTGTGCCCCTCCTATCATCTCTTTGTGGCTTCTCCTTTGTTTTTGGATGTGGGCTATCTTTTTTGATGAGTTCCCGTGTCTTCCTGTCAATGATTGTCCAGCAGCTAGTTGTGATTCTGGTGTTCTCACAAGAGGGAGTGAGAGCATGTCCTTCTACTCCACCATCTTGGTTCCTCCTCTTTTCATTATTGATTATAGTCATCCAGTGAACTTTAGCATGAGGTATATTCCAGCTATAAAATGGGCAATAAGATTACTTGTTTGTCCCTTTTTTTCCATCAAAAGAATACTGTGTTTATTAAGTAATTACTACAGTACCATTTTAACCAATACTTATATTGCGTCTGTAATTTTATAATGTTTTGAAATTTATACAGTTTACTTCCCACAGCAATTTTCACATGATACATTTGAGGCCAAAGGACATTCTATGGTTTTGTTTTGATATGACCCAACTTGAGAATGTAGGTTTAACTTCTAACTTCATACCTTTTCAATCAGACCAAAGTATCTTTTAGGTAACAAAGTTATCCATGTGTCAGATGGAACTATGTTTTAAGGGTAGTCCGTTTCTCGAGGTGAATTATAAGGAAGAACAGGTAATGGCACAAAAGTGACTGAAGATAAAGCAAATGTGTTTTCATCCCCAAAATCTTGTTTAAAAATATGATTTAATAAGAAATATTTATTTTCTGTCAACTTTCTGATATAGTTCAAAGTATGTCAGTATACACCAAAAACTGTGCATGAGATTTTATTATAGGTAGAGATAATTAATTCTTTGGGGCCTGTTTTAATCATTCCCTTCCTGAAGCACAGTGGCAGTCTATATATTACTCTAAAGCCTCTGTTTTACATAAAGTTGTAGGATGGAGTTGAATAACAAATTGGCAAAAATCACAAGATGTAACTGAAAAAGGCCTATTTCTTTCACAGGCAGAATTATAGTTTCAAATGGATATATTAATTTCATCAGAGAATACATGGTATTCATTTTCTGATGTCATATTGAGACCTTGCCACAAGCAAAATAATAAATTTTTGCTGAAAAAAGCCTGTTAGCTAAACTTTCACCATAGGGCTCATGTAATTACTCTGTAGATAACTGCTCAGATACAATAGGGAGGCTGGAGTTTTCTTCTAATTGGCAGCTATTAGAGCAGCCACAAGAAAGGATAGATGTGGCCCAGTTATCAAAATTTTAACAAAGATAGGAGTTTTTTGTTTGGCTTTGATTTATTTCCAAGAGCCTCCACACTTTGAATTTGGAATTGTTCTTCAGTCATATGTAAGGAAAATATCTTATTCACCTGCTACCATAATCAGCACCCATTTCACATCTGGGGGTCTCTGCTGAAATGATTGAATCCTGCAGTAACTGCCATTGCTGATACTATCTGTTAGAAAAGAGTGAGGTGTAGAGAGTAATTGGTTATTGTGAGTAAGAGGATCTGTTCCAGGTCATCTCACACAAAATATCCTCAGAGGACCCTTCTCTTCCATTGCCTTTTAATCCTCTGCTGGTGATTTAACCTTTTAGACCAATATATTATTTGACTTTTCCCTAGCTCTGATTCCTTCATAAAATAAAGTGAAAGTACTTGATGTAACTGAAGGCAAACTTTTAATCCACTGGAATTGAAGGTTGAGAATTGGGTCTATGCCATGCAATGACCAGACTGCAAAGCAGATACCAGAAGCTGCTGAGCACTACATTGTGCTCTTAACCAAAATGGCTTAAATGATTCACCTTTATGAGCACACTCCCTTTGAGTTGTTATTCCTATATTGGCAATTGTTTTAATTTGATCCATCCACATTACCTCCTATGTAGGGTAATTACTTGCCCAGACTGTGACATCTATTAAGGTCATCTTCAAAATCAAAACAAATGCCATTCTTTTACCGTCATTGTCCTTCTCTCAATTTTCCAATAGGGTAATCTCACAATTTCATGACTGCCTCCAGTCTATGATATGCTGCCTTCAGAGAGGATTTATTAGTGGTCACTTAACCAGTGTTACAATGAATTGTTTTGAACTTTCTCAGGAACATTTCAATTTGGAGTGTTATTTTTAACTGTGCCCTGAAAAATTTGCCACTATTAAAGAAATTAAGGAATCTTTGCACTCAGTGAGTTGGGAGGGAGGGAGGAAGAGAGAGAGAGAGAGAGAAAGAGAAAAAGAGAGAATTTGAGAATATAAGCCCCCGGACCCACAGGCTATTGTTCATATGATTGCTTGTTCCACTATAGTCCCATTGGGACCTATAACACATACTCTTATCACAGCTCATTGGGGTTAGGGGCTCAGCTCAGTGTACAACCCTGCTATAGGGCAAAGAAAAGTGGTCCATGTGAACATAGAAACTAAAACACTAATTTTTTCAGCACTTCATTCTGAGGCAAATAGGTAGACTAAGGATTAAAAAACAAAACAAGTCATTATGAAATCCATAGTGTTAACAACAGGTTCTCCTAAAAAACCATGATTTACCAGGAGAAATGCATTCATAAAGTTTACTGCTCCAGAACACTTGTCTCCCCTCCCCTACTCTTTGTCTGTCTCTCTCTTTGTATCTCTCTCTCCCCCAGTCTCTTCCCCTTCATTTCCCTTGTCCTTACTGAACATAATATTTTTATAAGCTTCCTTTGACTTTACATATTTGTGGGGGATTGATGACAAAATGAGAAATAGTGTAGTAAATATTCATATTAATCAGAAAATAGTCACCCAGGGCAACATTTTTCATTTTATGCAACAACTAGAAGAGGACAGGTGGCCTTTTTAAATGCCCACAGTTGATTAATGAAATGTGAGATTGATTGTGAAATGCTTGGAGGGCCCACCAGACGGTCTCCCCTCAACTTCTCAGGGAGGGCAACAAAATGTTTTCTTTATCTCACAAAATAAAGTGATTGTTTTTTAACTAAGAACTGATTCTTTCTCCTTTCTCTGTTTATTCAACCCAGGAGAAAGGCTATTCCCCGATGTAATAGTCATATCACCTTACATTTTCATAGCACTTTATGTTTTATGAAGTATTTTAAGGTGAACTGTCTCACCTTACCGTAATAGCCACCCTCTAAGGCTAGGTGGGCAGAAGCCTTATTCTCTTTCATTTCTTGGGTGGGACAACAGAGAGAAAATGAATTGACTAATATTTCACAGTTTGTTAGTACTAGGGTTAAAACTTGCTATTTTATTCCAACATCTGTTCATTGATCTACTATTTGCTTAGGAGGAGTTATCTAAAGAAAGAACTTTTGTCATTTGCTATAAATAAAAATTGAATATCATTTAAATAAAAAATATTGGACCTGCATTTTTATACAATTTATAAGTATGTTCTTTATAGGTTACTAAAATAGGAGCAATAATGACTGTTATTGAGAGATGAAAAATGTTTTTACTGGAAATTGTAGTATGCAAATAAGAAATCAGAAAAATACAATTCAATGAATATAACTGTGAGGTTACTTACCAAGTTTGCTCTAGTTTTCTTGGTTTTAGTAAGATTTAATGGGTATTATTATAATGTGGCTCTATTTTCTACTGATTTCATAGATTTGGAAGTTAAAGCTACTTTATTTAAAGAATTCTATTCTGTGGTTCATCTGTTCATTTCCAGTTAGCTATCACTGCGTAACAAACTATTCCAAAAATTGAGTGGCTTAAAACAACCATTTACATAATATATAATTTTGTAGGTTGGCAATTTGAGCTGGATTCAGCCGTGGATTTCTTTTGTTCTCACCTGGGTTCACTGAATCAGCAGCTAATGTGGATGAGTAATGGCTGATCCATACTGGTCTTAGTTCCACCTGGTCTCTTATCCTCCAGTGGCCAGTCAGAGATTGTTCACATGTTTGTGGAGGCTGTGGAGGGTTGGGAGGAGGCATGCAAAGTCTGTAGAGTCCTAGACTCACAATTGTCACATCTCTATCTTACTGTATTCTTAGAGCCAAAGCAAGTCCCATCATCAAACCAGATTCAAGGGGTGGAAAATAGACTCCCCCTCTCATTGAGAAGAGCATCATAGGTACAGTACAAATAGAGGGAAGAAAGACTGTGCCCATTTTTTGTAATTTATCATATTACCTATTTGCTTATTTTTGGTTTTCAGCAGATTATTATTTGATATTGATGAGGTCATTGGTGCAGCTATTTCAAATCTCTTCAAGGAGTTCACTGGTATTCTATATAGGAAATAATTTTTAATTAAATAGAAGGCTGTTGAAACTTTTTGATAGCTAAAATAATTGCATTTTACATTAGAGGTATTTTAGAATTTTGGAATGTAATATAGAATGAAATTGTTAATTTCAAGTAACAAAAGCTCAAGCAGCATACTGACGATTAATCTCTCTACGTAGAGTCATCATAGTTACTTATGGTTCTAATTCACCTGAATCGCAAAAATATTCCTCAGGAGATCACTTTTCATGTGTGTGTTGCAAATGGATGGATATTCCAGTAGATCCTGTCTACTCTTATCATCTCACTTATTTCCTTAAAATCTTCTTTCAACTGGAATTTCGGAGATTTTACATGTAGATATAGAGAGAAAGTACAAGTCCATATTTATGCTTGTGTACATTAGACTAAAGAACAGGGCACATGGCACACATCTTTAATGTTTCATTTTTGTTCTTAATATTTTTCAAACACTTTCTCTCATGTGCAAGTTATGAAAACTTCGAAATATAAATATTTTAAAGGTTGGCAGTGTTGACTGAAAAAAAATACACGAGAGTTGTGAGTTAAGTTTTATTTGGGGCAAAATGAGGACTATAGCCTGGAAGCCTCTCAGAAAGCCCTGGGGAACTGCTGTGAAGCGGTAGCGGGGAAGATCAGTACTATATATGATTTTAGTGAAGGGGGTGGTACATGCAGTCAAGCACACATTTTGGCAGAGGCTTGCTGCGAGTCATGAGGAGCAGATGTCACCGTTAATGATTTCAGTGCTTTTCTAAATATGAGAAGATGCAGGAATTTGGGCTCATAAATCTTCTCCTGAAAATATCTATCTATCTTGAAGGCCTGTTCTGCCAGTTTTTTCCAGAGCACAGAGTGTCTCATTCCTGATCTGTACCCTGAACTCCTTTCAGGTTGTGTTGAAGCTTGGCAACTGCAGCGGCTAGTGACTTAATTCTCGTAAAGGCAGATGGCAAATGCCAATTTTCATTTGACAGCCTCATTATATTCTATATTGTTTATTGATTTGAATCCAGTTTAAATGTAAGTATCAGTATCTATATTTACATTTCTATATTCTTCCAGATAGTAGCCATCTCCTATTCTCCTAAGTAGCCTCTGGATCTAGCATAACACTTGACACATAGTACTGGTTCAATAAATGTTGAAGAAAAAAAATGGATGACTCTGCCAGCCATCAAGGCTACAACCAATCCATCTTTGCATCCACACTTCTCAGGTCCTGCCCAGAAGCAAAATTCTTATTCCTGTTCTTATTCCTGTATGTCTTCCAAGCCCATGTCTCCTATTTTTGCTCTGATCACCTCCCCAAACCTCTGGTCTGCACTTTATCAGTACTTGGCCTTCAACCCATCTCTCTATTTATAGCCACTTAGCTTTCCATCATGCCTCCCTGTATGCTATTTTATTATATTGAGCAGCAAAACTTCATTATCTTCAGCTTTATTAGAAAAAAAACAAGTTACATAGGCAGTTTGTAAGCAGAGCAGAGTAAACCTCCAAAGTTCATTTCTCTGAGCATGCACGAGATCCTCTTTTGGGTGGCTGGAAATCAAACATGCTCCCTTACTCTCTTAGGGCACAGTGTTTCTCCCAATCTAAGTGTGTTACAGAGCCCCTGTTATTCACTCCTAAAAATGAAAGGCTCTGTTTGAGAGAACTCTTTAAGCTTTAGTCTCTCACCAAGCTTTTAATTGTACTGAGGGCTGCAGTGCAGCTTCACACACAGAGGGATGCTTTCCAAACCAGGACAAATGCAAACAAGGAGAGCATTAAAACAAAAAAGCAATTTAACCTACTTACAATTTCCTGTATTTCTCCCAGTGATTGCTAATTATTAGAAGATTTGTGTGTGTGGAGAAGCTGACTCTTTACCAGCCTAGCTTTCTCCTGGTCTTCCATCCAGAGGTCAAGGCATAGTGTGGCGTTTCCATTGGGGCACTCATTCAGGTCAGAGATAATCCAAGGGCCCACTTTCCATGCCAGGGTTCTCTTGCCCAGATAGGTAGGAAGCTGTGGCAGGGAAAACCCACATTCAAATCTAAATGCTTCAACTTGTGATAGTGGATAGGAAATGGGCAAAAGAATAGGAGAACACAGACTGAAAAATGTCCCACACTGGAAGGCTGTTTACTTACATTTCCCTCACTTGATTTTCTGCCTCTTTTCCTTCATGGTTTTTCATATTGTGGTGGAGCTATCTTCTTTTTACCAAGGAGAAGGGCCTGGAATGTATAGTTTTTCTCAGGAAAAGGTTTGTTTTAGAGAAGGTAGTATGGTAGGAGGAAACAGGTAAATTTTAGAGATACTAGAAAGGCCTTCCTGCTTCTAGAATTATTCTCTCCTCCTCATTAATGGTGGAAAATGTTTGATCCCACAATGGAAAATATCCTGAAGTGGAAATATCAGAAAGAAACACAGTGATATAATAAATTCCTACTCTCTAGTGTAAATAATTGCTGACAGAGCCTCCCTTCAGAATAGATTTTAAAGACATGGAAGTGATTAATGACAGGGATAAGGGGATCAAGAGAAAGGACACTTTTTCCAGAAAAAAAGGGCCTCCAAAAGTTAGCCAAATCACTGTGCTGAAAGTCAGTTGACCAGTGGCAATTTTCTTGGACCTGGTTTAGGACATCATTTTCCTTACTCTACAAATTGGAGAATATTTTTTTAATGTAATTTTTCATTTAGAAAAATGAAAATAAAAGGGAAGAGTTCTTTTTTCTCCTGTAACTATCACTAGTTTCCCATAATACTAATGGCTTGAATAAAAAGAAATAAATTTCAAATGTAGTAAGAAATTCAGAATAATTTACAAAGAAGCATAGCCAAACATAATCACATACATTCTGATGAACAAATGAAAAAAATTCTGGAATTTTCTTCAATAGAAAATGTTAGGAGGATAATACCTTCTCAGTTGATGAGGTCTTTTATGGGGGAAAAAAAAAAAACATGGAGAAAAATCAAGTGATTTAAGATTTCTATCTCAGTGCAATATAACTTGAAAACCTCTACCTCTGCTTTTATCATTACAAAAAAGGAATTAAAATTCTCCTTTCCATTGTTTCAAATTCTTTATCATGACTTTCGTCATATTTTACTTTTTTATT
This sequence comes from Lipotes vexillifer, assembly GCF_000442215.2. Taxonomy (NCBI): domain Eukaryota; kingdom Metazoa; phylum Chordata; class Mammalia; order Artiodactyla; family Lipotidae; genus Lipotes; species Lipotes vexillifer. The sequence continues at coordinate 95,733 of NW_006795797.1, read as the reverse complement.
ATGAAGCTTACTGTAATTACTTGCTATACGGCAGTTATACTTAGATTTTAGTGTGGAAAAGAAAGAACTCAGGAATTTATCTAAGAGATTCTGAGGCCCATGCCCAGATAGTTTAATTTTAAGACTTTCTGAAATAGTCCAGAAATCTGCATTTCGTTAATTATCCAAGTAATTCTCCTGTAAGTGGTCGATAGGATCCACTTTGAAAGACTGATGGCCTCACTGATTTTTCTCAACTGCTTAGAACATCTTTCTTGATGATTATAGTTCCAAGGGAAGAGTCCCAGGTCCTTGAGAAAGACATTCCTGGGTTGTACATGATTTATATCTAAAAAGGAATGAAGAAAGAATTTACAGTTGCAGGTTTCTCTAAGAAAAGGGAAGTCGGGGCCTATAGCCAGGAAGACACCTGTCAAAAGTTTAGTCAAGCTGGCGAGATTAGTAAGGCTGGCTCTCTAGGTCACTCCTGCTTCCCTTCTTGCCTCTGCTCTCTGCCTCTTTGCCTTGACAAGGAGCCAACTCTGCTCACATGACCGGGACTCTTAGGTTCCTCTCCATTTTTAAGTCTCAACCTTCAGAGTTGTGACCTGGCATTTCCACTGTGATTCCACAGCTCCCATTAGTTCTCCTTAGCAAGAAAATCTCCAAAAGTGGAATTTGCCTACTCAAATGTGACGATGATTAATCACTGTTAATGATGAGTTCTTTACCAGCAGATCTTTAACCTCCATACAGTTGAGTAAATTAAACTTGGAGAGTTTCTAATGAAGAAAATTTGAAAGCTAATGTATTATATGCTGCCTAAAACTGCTGATTCTGTGACAATAGCAGACAGTCATTCTCTGCTGGCATGATTCAGTGTCTTCAGGAAGATATAGACCATGCTCTTTATATAATCACCATAATGACTAGAATAAATGGAAGATATTTTAATGATGACCGATGTAATTTTCTTTCAGCTCCTTCAAAGGTAAAAAATTTTGAGATTATTGCAAAATAAAATATAAATAGTTATGTAACAGTCTCGGTAGGGTGGCAGGTTGGAGGCAGCATGTTCAAATGCCAGTTGGATGCTAAAAGGATAAAACAAATCAATAAAATTATTATAAACCATCTACGCAAACATGACCGTCAAGGAAACCTAAGCCAAGAACAGTCCAATTTTTCAAAATATCTTAGTGCTTTTCTCCTTTCACTGGAGGTTTCTTTCTTGCAGAAAGGTAATAAAATGATTATAATTTGAGATTGAGATGAATTATCAATTCATCAGAGGGTATGTTTAATGGGATATACTTGCACTAATGGTATGTGTGTTCTAATTAGGGAGCTATTCTCAAGGCAGGAAAAAATTCATTTTCTCAATAAAAATATTTTACACCCAAGATATGGTTTCTTAAAAAACTTAATGAGCTTTGAGGCTGACGTTACAGCAATTAAAATATGAGTGAAAGAATAAGTCTGTCTTGTTGAGCAATTTGGATGATTGGAGATATTTCCTTTATCATACAGAACATAGGTCACATTTTATATTATTTGCAAGAATCTGCAATTTACCTCAAGGGAAAAGAAAGCTAATTTTCATAAAGTGACAATGGGGCTCTCTAGCTTTGGCTCTTAAACAAATATTGTATTCACTTAGGAAGTGAATATTTCTTGCAGTGGGTTAATAGAGGTTTTGCAGAAGTCTGGTGAATTTCAAGGAGGCAAATTTTACAATTTACAGTGCAAGTGATTATGCCTATTTAGTGATTAATGGGACAGAATTGACCTTTTTCAAAAATTGGGCAATAGCATTCTAGAATCAGTAAGCTTTTCTCGGTGGATGCTTTCACCTGAGTTTGAGAGAAACTAGGAAAGCTCACTGACTTTTCCATATGTTAATCCAATAAACACTTACGAAACACTACACTGTAAAGAGTATCTAATTAGACATAGGTACACAGAGATGGATACCAGGCTAAAGAATTTGGACTTAATCTTAAAATGAAGCTCTTGATTACCCCAACTCTATTTCTTGCTTCCTACTCACTTGTCTACATCTCAATAAATGTCACATTTATCCACCTGGTCACTCAAGCCCAAAACTACAGAATTGTCCTTAATCCATAATTGTCCTTCATTCCTCTCTAGGCCTGACACTTCTATAGTCAATCTACTAGCAAGATCTATCGATAATGCCCTCAAAAGGTATCCTGATTCTGCCCAGTTCTCTCCAGTTCCACTGTCACCAGCCTACTCCAAACCACCCTCATTTCTAACCCAAATTATACTAATAATTTATTTACGAATCTCCCTGTTCATATTCTTGTCCTTTCTCTTATAATCCATTTTCCACCCAACAGTCACAGGAATAGTTTTAAAGACATAAGGCAAATCATATTACTACCCTGCTAAATGCTTTCTAAAATTTCTCCTTTGCATTTAGAATAAAAGAGAAAAACAAATACCATATGCTAACACATATATATGGAATCTAAAAAAAAAAAAAAAAGTTCTGATGAACCTAGGGGCAGGACAGGAATAAAGATGCAGACATAGACTTGAGGACATGGGAAGGGTAAGGGTAAGCTGGGATGAAGTGAGAGAGTGACATGGACACATATACATTACCAAATGTAAAATAGATAGCTAGTGGGAAGCAGCCGCATAGCACAGGGATATCCGCTCAGTGCTTTGTGACCACCTAGCGGGTGGGATAGGGAGGACAGGAGGGAGACGCAAGAGGGAGAAGATATAGGAACATATGTATATGTATAACTGATTCGCTTTGTTATAAAGCAGAAACTAACACACCATTGTAAAGCAATAATACTCCAATAAAGACGTTAAAAAAAATCTAATCATTTTATCACGGTCTGCATTATCCCACATGATTTGATCCCTGTCCACTTTCCCAATCTTATATTTTACCATTCTTTTTTCATTTCTCACTTTCCCTGGTTCATAGTGACCTTCTTTGAATTTCTGAAACAGGCTAAGTATATTCCTCCTTCAGAACTTCTGCCTGGACAACCTTGTAGCCTAATCTATGACAGAATGTCCCTTTCCCATTATTCAAGTCTTTGAGCAAATGTTCCCTTTATAAATAGTTATTCCCTAATGATCTCATGTTCTTAAATTTCCTACCCTGTAGTTACATATACAAACTTCAAGACACATTCCATCACTGTTTCCCCCCTCTCAGAGCATGAGTCACTACCTCTAATAATCTTGTTTGCTTGTTTTCTTGTTTGACTTTTGTCCCCCATTAAATTATAGGATCCAGAGGTCAGGGTGCTAATCTGTCTTGTTCACAAATATTCCAAGTGCTTAAAATACCACCTGGCACATATGTAAAAAATTAAAACAGAAACCTCAATTAAATAGAGTCAGGAGACCCGAGGGGGAGGTCTCACACCCTGCCATGATGGCAGAACTCTAAAGGGAAGACTCCTCTTCTTTCCTGTCAAGGATAGGGGATTTTTGCAATCTTCCCTTTTAATCAACTTGGAGGAAACACTTCTCCAGTTTGGGGATGAATCTCTTCCAGTCCAAACTGACAGTGGAGCCACACTCTCTCTGCTCAACCTCACTGCTATTAAACAGCCACTGCCTTGGAATACTAAAACCGTTCAAATAGTGGGGATCTTTAATGAATCTCAAGAGGTTCCTGTCTCTGAACGTATCCCCTTTTGCTTAGGCCCTTTGAGAGATACACATCATTTTCTCCTTAGTTCCTTCAATCTTATCCATTCATTAGGCCAAGACTTCTCAGAGAATTATCATGCCAGAATTTCTTTCTCCCAAAGCGGGGAAATAATGTTAGAAATTGAAAATAGGTAGCAAAGTAACCTACCAGATGAATTAAATGACCCTTTGATATTTTTCATTTGTTCTATCTCTGACAGTACTAGAGCTGTCTGGAAACACTGATCATTTGTCTCTAATGAATCAGCTACCACTTTCCTTATGGGCAAAATATCCATCTGATGTTGGCAAAATTCACAGTGCACCTCCCATCAAAATTCAAATAGACCTTTCAAAACCTCTTCCCAGAATAAACCAATACCCTATAAATAAAGAAGCCCTTCCAGGCATAAAGCTCAGAATAGAAGATTACAAGTCTCAAGGCCTCATTATCCCTTGTACTAGTCTCTGTAAAACTTCCATTTTACCAGTGAGAAAACCTAAAAGTCGAGGGTGGGAATTTGTCCAGGAACACTGAGCAATAAATAATGCTGTTAGCCGTGGACACCTTATTGTTCCTAATAATCATACCATAGTAACTTCCATTCCCACTGAAAGTAAATTCTTTAGTGTAATTGATTCATGCAAGGTATTCCCTAGTATGCCAGCTGATGAAGTTAGCCAATATCATTTTGTCTTCACTTGGGGGAAAAAAAATTCACCTGGACAGTAATGCCCCAGGGTTATACAGAGAGCCCTTTTTATTTCTCTCAAATCCTGAAGGCTAATCTAGATCACATAAAGCTCCCTAGAGATTACAGTTTGTTGCAATGTATCGATGATTTGCTTCTTTTCCCTCCTTCTCAAGCCTCCTCACAGGAAGACAGCATCCACTTGCTAAAGATTTAGCCTTAAAGGGACATAAGGTCGCCAAAGAAAAACTGCAGTTTGCCCAAACCGAGGTTTGATATTTATGGCATCTGACATTAGAACCAATGCTACACCTAGATCCAGAAATAATTCATTGTGTCCTGATTTTCCCAAAACCCAAAACTAAGTGCCAACTGAAAGGTTTTCTCAGGCCAACTGATAATTTTGAAATCCATTTTCAGCAATAATCTCTTATTTCCACCCTCTATACGTTCTACTCAACAGTAACAAACTTGACCCAATTTTATGGGAAGAACAGGACAACATAGCCTTCAAGGCCTTAAAGGAAAGATTGATGATCCACCTCTTCCTTTCCCCCTACCCCCCCCACCCCACATCCTTGAGCATCCCAATTAGTAGATTCCCTTTTTCCTTTTTGTATATGAAAAGGAAGGGAATGCCTTTGGGGCACTCACCCAAAACACAAGGCCTACCATCAATCCATAGGGTACTGTAAGCCAGCAGCTAGACCCTGCGGCATGGGGATATCCCCCTTGCTTTAGAGTCATTATGGCCACTGCCTTTTCTGGTAAGGCCACCAAGAAAATTGTTGTGGTATACACTTTAACCACATTTGTACTTCATGCAGTAGAAGCTCTCCTGAATTCTCATCACACTCAACATTTCTAGGTAGACCCCTCACCTCCTATGAAGTCTTTTTGTTAACTGCCCCTTACATAATTCTTTTACATTATAATAACCTTAACCCTACTACTGTTCTCCCCTGTCACCAACAAAGTATGACAGGACTGCTTAATACTGACAGGTCACCTCCTGACTCCTCATAATGACCTACAGGAAATTCCATTGGGTAATGTTGAGTTATTGTTCACTGATGGTTCTTATTATAAGGTGACAGTAACAAATATTGTGCGACTATGCTATTACAATTCCTTTTGATTGTGTTGAGGCAGTATCTTTACCTATGGCTACTTCAGCTCAATAGGCTGAATGATATCCTCTTATATGGGTTTGAACTTTAGCCAAGGACAAAACTGTCAATATTTATATTAATAGTAGATATGCTATATGTGCATTAAACCATTGGTCTACTGACAGAATGATAGCATTCATGAATCAATATAGGTGGGAAAATATTAGCAAGGCCACAAACAGTGCCTACATCACTTGATCCACTCATCCAAAGTACAACCCAGGGAAGCCTGTTCGTACAGCTCCCAGACATTATAAACTGCCTAATGGACCATTTGAGGTCTGGAAAATGGATTCCATGCAAATTCCTCTTTCTCATGGTGATGGGCTGCACCCCAAAAACCTGCAAGCTCTGTACTGCCCAGCCTCAAACCCAAGAAAGAGCCCAGTGTCAGCGACAGAAACATCAGTGATTGAATGGATAGGGGGATCTTACCTGTCTGAAGCAAGGTCCTGGAGCGACACCCCACACCATGTGTGGCAGACAGCAAGCAAGACATGGCAGCAGTCTTCTCTCTGGGGGGAGGGAAGCACAGGGGAGAGGGAGGTTACCAGATATAGGGTGAATTAACATCAGGTTAGCTCATTGGTTGTCAGGGAAACCAGCAGAGAAGCATGCTCCTCACTGCCCCTTTGATAAGCTATCATTGGTAGAGATGTTCTGATCTAAAGATCCACTCACTCACTAGCTGGGGTTAAGGGTAAGTATGTGGGCATTTACTGATGAGTTTCTCTGATTTAAGAGGGAAGGTCAGTCATGTGAGTAGGGTGTAGGTGAAGAAGGGACTGGTCAAGCAGGGGATGTACAGAGAGCAAGAGAACAGCCATCTTGGGTGGCCTGATCATACATATGGATATAAACGTTTTAGTCATGGTCTGTATGTTTTCACATTGGACTAAACCTTCCCTTGAAGGCAGACTACTGCCTCTTTTGTGGCTCAAGTCCTTTGGACAAAGATTATCTTTTCCTGGGAAACTCCTCTTGAACTTCATAGTAATGGAGGAACACATTTTTACTGGCCAGGTGCTTCAACAAGTCTCCACTGTTTGGCTGGTTTTACAACACGTTCATTGTACTTACTACCCTTGATCCTCTGGGTTAGCTGAACACACTAGTAGCATTACTAAGACTCAAATGGAAAAATTTGTGGAGGCCCTCTAAATACTTTGGCCCAAAGCATTGCCATTTGTCTTTCTAAATCTCAGATCCACCCCTTTTGGAACTCAAAACTCTTACACTTTGAGATAGTCACAGGATCCCCAATGCCTTGTATCCTGCTTCTTTTGACCCACAAGTGATAAAAGGAGATTGCAAAGGCCTAACTGCTTCTATTAAAAATAACCATGTTTTACGGTTTGAAAGGATACACGGACACCAATGTTCATTGCAATGCTGTTTACAATAGCCAAGACCTGGAAGCAACCTAAATGTCCATCAACAGATGAATGGATAAAGAAGATGTGGCACATATATACAATGGAATATTACTCAGCTAGTAGAAAGAAGAAAATAATACCATTTGCAGCAACATGGATGGACCCAGAGATTATAAGGGAAGTAAGATAGACAAAGACAAATATCACATGATATCGCTTATATGCGGAATCTAAAATAAGATACATATGAATTATTTACAAAACAAAAAACAGACTCACAGACTTAGAGAACAAACTTATGGTTACTGAGGGGAAGGGTGGGAGGGAAGGATAGATTGGGAATTTGGGATTGACATGTACACACTGCTATATTTAAAACATAACCAACAAGGACCTACTGTATAGCACAGGGAACTCTGCTCAATACTATATAATAACCTAAATGGGAAAAGAATTTGAAAAAGAATAGATACATGTATATGTATAACTGGATCACTTTGCTGTACACCTGAAACTAACACAACATTGTTAATCAACTATACTCCAATATAAAATTTTTTAAAAAAAAACATGTTTTGGTGGAGCAGTCTTTTCACAGTGTGCCCTCAGGAGGCACATCTGTTATCATCTATTGGAAAAGACATCTCTAGAACTCTATTCAACCTAACTGGAAAGGCCCTTATCAAATACTTCTAAGCAACCCTTGTGCCATCAAACTCCAAGGAATAAACTCTTGTATTCATGTGACACACCTAAAGAAACTGCCGAAACCTGACTAGAACTGCACATCATCTGGTGACCTGAAAGTAAAGTTTTTCAAGAATTAAAGGAGACAACATCTGATGAGACAGTTTTCCCAAGATATCCAGACTAAGACTTTTGGAAGTTTGTTGCCAAACGTTTGATAATGATGTAATGCTTCAGATAATCTCCGATGTCTATAATCTGATAACGTTGGACTTTAGATTTTTAAAATGTATAATATCTCAGAGTTGTCCTTCCTACCTCTCCTTGTTACTCAAATGCTATCTTAATAGGTTTCCAATCTGTGCACTTTCCTTACTACGTGAGACACTACATCCAAGAAAGGTCCTTCCTCACAATGAGTGACAAAAAGCCTCTGAAACTAGAAAACCTGACTCTTGATCAGTGATGCTTTCAGAGAAAGATCTGGATCAAGACAGGGAAATGTTAAAAATTAATAAATAGAAACTTGAATTAAATAGAGTTGGGAGACAAGGAGGATCTCTCGCACTGTGATGATAGCAGAGCCTCACAAAAAGAAGAAAGAATCCTCTGCTTTCCTGGCAAGGACTTGGTCAATTAAAAGCCATGGACTCTTTGTGTACTAGAGCCCTCCTGACTTTTTCCCTCTGTAAACACTTTCTCCTTCCCTTGCCATGTGGGGACTTGCACGTTGTTCGACAGAGTTGCAGACCCTGGCTTGCAATTCTCTGCTGATTCTGAATAAATTCATCTTTGCTGAGAAATATCTGAAAAATATCTAAAGTCTATTTCAGGTCAACACATAGTAGGCATTTGATATGAATTTGTCCTAATAAGAAATAGAAAGCCAAAAGTAATTATTCAGAAGAAAAGTATCACGTTAACATCAGTCTAACAGCTTAACTCCCTAAAGACCTGATGTTGGGAGGCAATAGAGTGGTTAAGAACCTCAGACTTTGGAGCCAGAAAAGTCTGTGTTTGGGTTCTAATTCTGACACATTCTAGTCGTTGACCTTGTAACAAGTTGTTAAACCTTCCTGACTTAATTTCCTCATTTTTAAGATGAAGATGAAAATACCATTTCATTGGATTACTGAGAATTAAAAGAACTAGTAGTATATAAAGTGTTTAGCACAAAGTCTCACATTAAGGACTTGGAAATTATTCTTATATTGTTATTCCACTTTTTAAATGTTTCCAACATTCTTTCCTATGTAACCTGTCACTAAGCAAGGTTAAAAGCAATCCACAAGAGTTCATTGCATACTTATTGTTGGAATAATGCTGAAAATGGGGTAATAGTAGAAGAGAAGTAGGAGGAAGGATTTGGAAAAGTCTTAATGAGAATTCTGTTTCAGAAACCAGTGCCAGCTCCTTGAAAGAGCCTTTCAAGAGCAGTAGATCTAATCTTTACTTAAAGGTGCTTCTGGCAAACCTTCTGAAAGAGATTGTGGGTCCCCTCAATCTCCTCCCTACATTGAGAAAATCACTGTGCCATCAATTCTCTCTTCACATGTTGACAGCTTACGCTATGGGGCTGTTAACGGAGTAACAAAGGCAGGGACAGGGAGAGATAAAGGACAGGCATTTTTTATGGTAAGACCAAAACAAATCGCTCCCCAGAGCAAACAGGGGCCCATGTGGAAATGCAATGAATTGAGAAAATCCTCAGCAAAATATTTTTTTTTAAAGGCAGAAAAAGACCACCAAATATTTTGGTTTTTCTATTGGAAGCAGTTTCGACTTGCAACCTGATAGGAGGTAGGATAGAATCATAACTAGGAGTTAATGATACAAAAGACAGCTTTAATGATGGTAAATGGTTCAGTTGGTGACTTCTTACTACCAAGTCACCAACACCATTCCTCCAGATAGGGGATCTCTAACCTGACAGTGATGGAGGACAAGAGCACTCAAAGCTTAGCTTCCTTAGTGCTGGTTGCCATGACAACAACCTCATAGAACCTTTCATTCCACAACTAGGCAAAGTCTGCAGCTTTTGAATCAAAATTAGCTTATTTCATTTTCATTTGAGTCAGATCTAACCAAATTCTTACATGCCTTGTCTGAAACAATTGTTTTGGTCTTCATATAACATGATTTTTTTAATGAAATAAAAACAACTGCTCCCCCCACCCTGCTTCACCTCCCAGAGTTTGTTATAGTGCTAGATCCCAGAAACTGAGGAAATACATCATTGAATGACCTGTAAAGTCTGAATTGTTCAAAAATCAGCAACAATTTTAGACCAACCTAGATATAGGTTACTGTATATGTACAAATTTTGTACAGATTAATGAAAAAATATGTTTCACTTTTATATTTAAATTGAAAAATGACAACTAAATATTTTTTTCCTAGAAGAAAAGAAAATCTGATCAAAGAAAGACTTCTTAATATCAATTACTTTTGCCTCTATGTGGGCATGCAAGACACTAACCAGAATAGAAAAATAATTTTTAATTATCCATGAAAGTACAAATAAGCATAATAAATCCAGCATTGTTAGCCCTCAGCCTTCACCCAGTACTACTGCTGCCCCACCAGCTTAAAGTGCCATAACTTTGTTAATCTCATGAGCAAATAAAATTAATAACTGACAAAGGTATTCTTAAACTACTGTTCCCAGTACAGCAGGAAGAGGGAATATACGGAATTATTTTAAAGCCAAAAAATACATATATGCATTTATTTATTCACTGGCATATTTAACACTTGTTATTTTTTAAAATTAATTAATTAATTTATTTGGCTGTGTTGGGTCCCCATTGCTGCGTGCGGGCTTTCTCTAGTTATGGCGAGTGGGGGCCACTCTTGTTGCAGCACGCGGACCTCTCATTGCGGTGGCCTCTCCCATTGCAGAGCACCGGCTCTAGGTGAACGGGCTCAGTAGTTGTGGCTTGTGGGCTCTAGAGCGCAGACTCAGTAGTTGTGGTGCATGGGCCTAGTTGCTCCGCGGCATGTGGGATCCTCCCAGACCAGGGCTCGAGCCCATGTCCCCTGCACTGGCAGGCAGATTCCCAACCACTGTGCCACCAGGGAAGCCCAACACTTGTTATTGATACTAACCATGTGCTGGGCACTGAGCTGAGTCCTGAGTGTATGAAGATAGAGTTCTTTTCCTAAAGGAGCATGCTGTCTAATATAAAGCTAGACCAGTAAACAAAGGACTACATGTGATAATGCTAATATGAGGCTTTGAGAAGGAAGATACAGTGACAGCCTGACACACATGCACTTTTCACCCAGGGCTTTGCACAGGGAGTGTTTAGGCTGATTCCTGAATGGACAGTAGAAGTTTAACCAATGTTTGACCAGTAGACAATCAGTAGAGGGCTATTTCAGAGTAAGAAGCATGTGCACAGCCAAGAGGCGTGAAGGAACAAAATGAAGTCACTTCTAGGGGCACCAAGAGATATGAGAGGAAACACAGCTGGAGAAGTGGAAAAGATGCCAGGTCACAAAGGGCCTTGTATGCACACAAATATGAATGCTATGGACTAGGCAATGGAGAAATATTGGAAAGTTTAAGAAGTGGAGTAATATGATCTAATTTGCATTTTAGAATCATAATTCTTGGTGTCAATGGTAAGACACCATGGTGGATAAAGTGGAGAAGGAGAAGGCTAGAGCAAAGGGGACCCTCTGAAGTGTTATTACAATAGTCTGTGTGACAGGTGACAAGAACCAATTCAGATGGAGATGGAGAGGAGGGAACAAATGCAAGAAATAGTCAAGAAAAGTGACTGATAGGATTTAGACTAAAAAGTTTCAAGGAGCAAAAAAAAGGAAATTATAGGCTACACCTAGGCTATTGAGTTTTAGTGTTTTGGTAAATGACGGTACCACTAGCTGTGCATTAGAGGTACAGATAGGAACACATTTTGGACAACCTGAACTTGAGATGTCAGGGAAACAAAGATACACTGGAGATCTACTGGATCTCAGTAGAAAAGTTTGATTCAGAGACACAGATGTAGGTAGTATCAAATGTACCTAATACTGAACTCCAGAAAGAACAACCAGAAAGATTATACAGGGAAAGAAACAAGGGCTAAGACAGAAATGTGGGATCCATAGATATTAAAGAAATCAGAAGAAAAAGAGGATTCAGCAAAGGTTAGAAAAAGGATTTAAGAGAAAAAAGTAAGTTTAGATAGTGTGAAAGAAAGCCATGGAAGCAGTTGGAACTCACACTGAGGATATCTCAAAGCTGATATGCCACAATGGGTAATTGTGACCTGCACATGTCCTCACAGTGTTCCCATACTAAACACACTGCAAAGTAACATTTCATTTACCATCTGAAGAAGCAAACATAGTTTATGGCTCAGTGTCCCACCATGGGTCTGAAATCTTTGCACAAAAATAGTAACTCCAAGCTTTTCAACTGCTGAGCCAGTGTACTTTATTAGGTCTGGCAGTAGGCTAGAATTGTGGGCACCTGCATTCCAGTCTTATTTATGATATAAAAAGTTTATACTGACACATAACTTCTCTGTTACCTGCATTCTCTGTGGATTTCTTTCCATTATTTATACACCCTAGAAAATGGACAGTTGATAAGTCAAGAAGGGTTATTAGGATTTTCCTGGTAATAACTCTAGTTTAAAGGTCTTAGAAGTTTTATGATAATATAATTGAAACAGAGATAGCATGGGACATATTTATTCACTGATAATTTGGCATGCTGCTCCTCCATGCTAAATTCCTATTCCCATAGAAATAATTTAGACAAACTAATAAGTAATAAAAATAAGGAAGAAAAGAGTATTTGTCTCAAAACTGAAGCAGTCATTCAAGTCCTCAATTAAATATAATTAAATGCCTTTTGTTCAGGCATTTGACCATCTACCCTCTATTACCTCTTCCCTTTTCACTACGTTTATTTCTCATCACTTTTTACCTAAATCTCTCCACTCATGGAAAGTTAATCTGTTAATATTCCTCTCCTACCAAACCTTATCTTCTTCGTATACATTCTTTGGGTAGATGATCTCTTTTGTGTGGAATCTCTACCCAATGGGTCAGTCAACTTTCCAATAGGAAGTCAAAAACATAAAGTTGACCAGATGTAACAGACAGGATGTACCAGGTTATGCTGAAGTAACAACCCCAACATTTCAGTGGCTTACAACAGCAAAGGTATATTTCTCACCCAGACTACATTTCCATTGTGGTTTGGCTGGGGGCCTGCTCCATGAATTTTTCACTCTGGATCCAGGTGAGCAGTGTCTATATGGTATTTTCTCCATTATGGTAGCAAATAAAAAGGAAATCTTGCAAAGACAAAGTGGTTCTTAAAATTCTTGCCTGAAAGAGAAATGTTTTAGCCAAAGAAAATTACACAGTCCAAATTGACTTCATTGTGACAGGAAAGTGTATTTCACCAAGGGAGTGAAGTGTTGATAATAAAAAGTAATTAAACTTAGCACACATCTTTTCTTGGACATTTTCCTTGCTCTTCTTTTAGGGTTTTGTTTTCTTTTGTTTAACTTATCCTACTTGCTCTTTCAAGTATGCTAATCCTGATCTATTGTATTCTACCCTTACTATTGGATTAAAAAAAAATCTTGTCATATGCCTCTTTGTGAATTGTATTTGCTATTTTACAAATTACCAGGTCATGTGTTTTGTGCAATATTTTAATAAGTGTATGGATATGCTTTCCATAAAGATTTATAAATGGAGCTTGTATGTTAATTATATTTAGCCTTTGTCCATCACAAGTTTTTATGAATTGTTGATTTCACTTAAACTTCATAAATAAAATTGTATTTAGTATTATTTTAGTTAGTCATGTATTTTTAAAATAATTTTTTTTTATGTTGGAGTATAGTTGATTAATAATGTGTAAGTTTCAGGTGTACAGCAAAGTGATTCATTTACACATATATACGTATCTATTCTTTTTCAGATTTTTTCCCCATTTAGGTTATTACAGAGTACTGAACAGAGTTCCCTGTTCTATATATTAGGTCCTTGTTAGTTATCTGTAAAATTTGTATATAGCAATGTGTACATGTCAATCCCAAATTCCCAATCTATCCTTCCCCCCACTGACTCTTTGGTGACCCTCTGGTAACGAAGGTTTATTCTCTAAGTCTGTGAATCTGCTTCTGTTTTGTAAATAAGTTCATTTCTTTCATATTTTTAAAATTCTGCATATAAACAATATATGATATTTGTCTTTCTCCATCTGACTTACTTCACTTAGTATGATAATCTCCAGGTCCATCCATGTTGCCGCAAATGGCATTATTTCATTATTTTAATGGCTGAGTAATATTTCATCGTATATATGTACCATACCTTCTTTATCCATTCCTCTGTCGATGGACATTTAGGTCACTTTCATGTCTTGGCTATTGTAAACAGGGCTGCAATGAGCATTGGGGTGCATGTATCTTTTGAATTGTGGTCCTCTCTGGATATATGCCCAGGGGTGGGATTGCTGGGTCATGTGGTAGTTGTATTTTCAGTTTCTTAAGGAGCCTCCATACTATTCTCTATAGTGGCTGTACCAATTTACATTCCCACCAAAAGTGTAGGAGGGTTCCCTTTTCTCCACACCCTCTCCAGCACTTGTAGACTTTTTGATGATGGCCATTCTGACTGGTGAGAGATGATAACTCATTGTAGTTTTGACTTGCATTTCTCTAATAATCAGCGAGATTGAGCATCTTTTCATCTGCCTTTTGGCCAAATGTATGTCATCTTTAGAGAAATGTCTATTTAGTTCTTCTGTCCATGTTTTGATTGGGGTGATTGTTTTCATGTTTTTCTTCTTTTTCTTTTTGATACTCAGCTGCATGAGCTGTTTGTAAATTCTGGAGATTAATCCCTTGTCAGTTACCTCATTTGCAAATATTTTCTCCCATTCTTTGGGTTATCTTTTCTTTTTTTTTTAAATCCAACACTTTAAAAAAATTTTATTTATTTATTTATATATGGCTGCATTGGGTCTTCGTTGCTGTGCACGGGCTTTTTCTAGTTGGCAGCGATCGGGGGCTACTCTTCGTAGCGGTGCACAGGCTTCTCATTGTGGTGGCTTCTCTTGTTATGGAGCACAGGCTCTAGGTACATGGGCTTCAGTAGTAGTGGCATATGGGCTCAGTAGTTGTGGCTCGCAGGCTCTAGAGCTCAGGCTCAGTAGTTGCAGCACATGGCTTAGTTGCTCCACGGCATGTGGGGTCTTCCCGGACTAGGGCTCAAGCCCATGACCCCTGCACTGGCAGGCAGATTCTTAAACACTGTGCCACCAGGGAAGTCTGGGTTCTCTTTTTGATTTGTTGTGGTTTCCTTTGTTGTGCAAGAGCTTTAGAGTAAAACTAGGTCCAATTTGTATATTTTTATTTTTACTCCCACTAGTCTCAGAGATGGATCAAAAAAGATACTGCTGCTATTTATTGTAAAAGACTGTTCTGCCTATGTTTTCCTCTAAGAGTTTTATAGTATCCAGTCTTACATTTAGGTATTTAATCAATTTTTAATTTATTTTTCTGTATGGTGTTAAAGAATGTTCTAACTTCATTCTTTTATACGTAGCTGTCCAGTTTTCCCAGCACCACTTATTGAAGAGACTGTCTTTTCTCCATTGTACAGTCTTACCTCCTTTGTCGTAGATTAATTGACCATAAGGGTGTGGGTTTGTTTCTGGGGTTTCTATCCTGTTCCATAGGTCTATATTTCCATTTTTGTTCCAGTACCATACTATTTTGATGACTGTAGCTTTGACATATAGTCAGAAGTCAGGGAGCCTGATTCCTCCAGTTCTATTTTTCTTTCTCAAGACTGCTTTGGTTATTTGGGGTCTTTTGTGCCTCCATACAAATTTTAAGATTTTTTTGTTCTAGTTCTGGGAAAAATGCCATGGATAATTTGATAGGGATTGCATTGAATCCGTAGATTGCTTTGGGTACTATAGTCATTTTCACAATGTTGATTCTTCCAATCCAAGAACATGGTCTATCTTTCTATCTGTTTGTGTCATCTTCGATTTCTTTCATCAGCATCTTATAGTTTTCAGAGTACAGAACTTTTGCCTCCTTAGCAATTTTATAAATAAAATAACCTAGGTATTTTATTCTTTTTGATGCAGTGGTAAATGGAATTGTTTCTTTAATTTCTCTTTCTGATCTTTTGTTGTTAGTGTATAGGAATGCAAGAGATTTCTGTGTATTAATTTTGTAACCTGCAACTTTACCAAATTCGTTGATGAGCTCCATAGCTTTCTGGTAGCATCTTTGGAATTTTCAGCATATAGCAGCATGTGATCTGGAAAGAGTGACAGTTTTACTTCTTCTTTTCCAATTTGGATCCCCTTTATCTATATTCCCACTCTGATTGCTATGGCTAGGACTTCCAAATCTATGTTGAGTAAAAGTGGCAAGAGTGGACATTCTTCTCTTTTTCCTGATCTTAGCGGAAATGCTTTCAGATTTTCACCATTGATAATGATGTTAGCTCTACATTTGTCATATATTGCCTTTATTATGTGGGAATATGTTCCCTCTATGCCCACTTTCTGGAGAGTTTTTATCATAAATTGCTGTTGAATTTTGTCAAAAGCTTTTTCTGCATCTGTTGAGATGATCATATGGTTTTTATTCTTCAATTTGTTGATGTGGTGTATTACACTGATTAATTTGTGGATATTGAATAATCCTTGCATCCCTAGAATAAATCCCACTTGATCATGTTCTATGGTCCTTTTAATGTATTGTTGGATCCTGTTTGCTAGTATTTTGTTGAGGAGTTTTGCATCTATGTTCATCAGTGATATTGGTCTGTATTTTTCTTCTTTCGTGGTATCTTTGTCTGGTTTTGGCATTAGGGTGATGGTGGCCTCATAGAATGGGTTTGGGAGTGTTCCTTCCTCTGCAATTTTTTGGAATAGTTTCATAAATGTAGGTGTTACCTCTTCTCTAAATGTTTGATAGAATTCGCCTGTGAAGCCATCTGGTCCTGGACTCTTGTTTGTTGCGAGTTTTTTAATCAGTTTCAAATTCAGTACTTGTGATTGGTCTGTTCATATTTTCTAGTTCTTCCTGGTTCTGTCTTGGAAAGTTGTACCTTTCTAAGAATTTGTCCATTTCTGTCAGGTTGTCCATTTTTTGGGCATATAGTTGCTTATAGAAGTCTCTTACGGTACTTTGTATTTCTGTGATGTGTGTTGTAACTTCCTTTCATTTCTAATTTCATTGATTTGAGTCCTCACCCTTTTTTCCTTGATGAGTCTGGCTAAAGAATTATAAATTTTGTTTATTTTGTCAAACAACCAGCTTTTAGTTTCATTGATCTTTGCTATTGTGTTCTTCATCTCTATTTCATTTATTTCTGTTCTGATCATTATGATTTCTTTCCTTCTACTAACTTTGGATTTTTTTGGTTCTTCTTTCTCTAGTTGCTTTAGGTGTAAGGTTAGGTTGTTTATTTGAGATTTTTCTTGTTTCCTGAGGTAAGACTGTATTACTATAAACTTCCCTCTTAGAACTGCTTTTGCTGCATCCCATAGGTTTTGGATTGTTGTTCTTTTGTTTTCATTTTCCTCTTGCTATTTTTTTATTTCCTCTATGATGTCTTCAGTGATCCATTGGTTGTTTAGTAACATATTGTTTATCATCCATGTCTTTGTGTCTTCTATGTTTTTTTCTTCCTTGTAGTCAATTTCTAATCTCATAGTGTTGTGGTAGGAAAGGATGTTTGATATGATTTCAATTTTCTTAAGTTTACCAAGGCTCACTTTGTGGCCCAGCACATGGTCAAACCTGGAAAATGTTCCATGTGCACTTGAGAACAGTGTGCATTCTGCTGCTATTGGATGCAATGCTCTATAAAGATCAATTAAGTCCTTCTGGTCTAATATGTCATTTAAGGCCTGTGTTTCCTTATTGATCATCTGTCTGGATGATCTGTCCTTTGATGAAAGTGGGATGTTAAAATTCCCCACTATTATTGTGTTACTGTTGATTTCTCCTTTTATGGCTATTAATATTTGCCTTATATATTGAGGTGCTCGTATGCTGAGTGCATATATATTTACAATTGTTATATCTTTTGAATTGATCCCTTGATCATTATGTAGTGTCCTACTTTGTCTCTTGCAACAGTCTTCATTTTAAAGTCTATTTCATCTGATATGACTACTGATACTCCAGCTTTCTTTTGATATCCTTTTGCATGGAATACCTTTTTCCATCCCCTCACTTTCAGTCTGTATGTGTCCCTAGATCTGAAGTGGGTCTCTTGTAGACAGTATGTGTACAGGTCTTGTTTTTGTATCCATTCAACCAGTCTATGTCTTTTGGTTGAACTATTTAATTCGCTTATGTTTAAGGTAGTTATTGATATGTATGTTCTTATTGCCATTTTGTTAATTGTTTTGGATTTGTTTTTGTAGGTCTTTTTCTTCCCTTCCTCTTTTGTTCTCTTGTGATTTGATGACTAACTGTAGTGTTGTGTTTGGATTCCTTTTTCTTTTTTTATGTATGTATCTATTGTAGATTTTTGGTTTCCTATTACCATGAAGTTTTGCTGTAGCACTCTATATATAAAGAAGATTGTTTTAAGTTGCTGGTCTTTTAATTTCGAATGCATTTCCAATATCCTGCGTTTGTGGTCTCCTTGTCTCACAGTTGTGGGTTTTGATATCATATTTGTGTGTAGATGATTTCCTACCCTTACTGTATGTTTGATTTTACTGGTGAGCTTTTCCATTTGTAATTCACTTGTTTCTAGTTGTGGCCTTATCTTTTCCATCAAGAGAAATTCCTTTAGCATTTGTTGCAAAGCTGGTCTGGTGGTGCTGACTTTTCTTAGCTTATGCTTGTCAGTAAAGCTTTTGGTTTCTCTGTCATATCTGAATGAGAGCCCTGCTGCGTAGAGTATTCTCGGTTGTAGGTTCTTCCCTTTCATCACTTTAAATCTATAGTGCCACTCCCTTCTGGTCTGCAGAATTACTGCTGAGAAATCAGCTGATTAACTTATGGGAATTCACTTGTATGTTACTTGGTTTTTTTTCCCTTGCTGCTTTTAATATTTTTTATCTTTAATTTTTGTCATTTTGATAACTATGTGTCTCAGTGTGTTCCTCCTTGGGATTATCCTGCCTGGGTCTCCCTGCACTACCTGAACTTGGGTGATTGTTTCCTTTTCCATGTCAGGGAAGTTTTCATCTATTATCTCTTCACTTATTTTCTCAGGTCCTTTCTCTCTTCTCCTTCTGTGACCCCTATAAAGTAAATGTTGGTGCATTTAATATTGTCTCAGAAGTCTCTTAGACTGTCCTCATTTCTTTTCATTCTTTTTCCTTTATACTGTTCTGTGGCAGTGATTTGCACCATTCTGTCTTCAATCTCACTTATCCATTCTTCTGCCTCACTTATTCTGCTATTGATTCCTTCTAGTGTATTTTTCATTTCAGTTATTTGATTGTTCATTTCTGTTTATTTTGGTCTTCTAGGTCTTTGTTAAACATTTCTTGTATCTTGTTGATCTGTGCATCCATTCTTTTTCTGAGATCTTGGATCATCTTTACTATCATTACTCTGAATAGTTTTTCAGGTAGTTTGCCTATGTCCACTTCACTTAGTTGTTCTTCTGGGGTTTTATCTTGTTCCTTTATCTGGAACATATTTTTCTGCTGTCTCATTTTGTCTAACTTTCTGTGATTGCAGTTTCCATTCCACAGGCTGCAGGGTTGTAGTTTTCCTTGTTTCTGCTGTCAGCCCCCTGGTGGATAAGGCTATCTAACAGGCTTGTGCAGGCTTCCTGGTGAGAGGGATTGGTTCCTGCCCACTGGTGGGTGGAGCTGAGTCTTGTCCCTCTGGGGGGCAGGGCTGCACCGAGTGGCATGTCTAGAGGGATGTGGGCTCAGGAAGACTTTTTAAGCAGTCCGTCTGCTGATGGGTGGGGCTATGTTCCTGCCCTGTTGGTTGTTTGGCCTGAGACATCCCAGCACTGGGGCCTGCAGGCTGTTGGGTGGGGCCAGGCCTCGGTCAGAAAATGGCAGCCTCCAGAAGGGCTCACCCCAATGAGTATTCCCCAGAACTACGGCCTCCAGTGTCTTTGTCTCGACAATGAGCCATAGCCACCCCCTACCTCTGCAGGAGACCCTCCAATACTAACAGGGTGGTCTGACCAGTCTCTTATGAGATCGCTGCTTTTTTCCCTGAGTCCTGGTCCTCGAGACTTTGTGTGTCCCCTCTAAGAGTGGCGTTTCTCTTACACCCAGTCCTGTGGAATTCCTGTGATCAACCTTCGTTGGCCTTCAAAGCCAGATCCTCTGGGGGCTCTTCCTCCAGATGCCAGAACCCCCAGGCTGGGGAGACTTATGTGGGGTTCAGAACTTCCACTCCTCTGGGAGAACTTCTGTAATATAATTATTTTCCAGCTTGTGGGTCACCCAACTGGCAGGTGTGGGATTTGATTTTATTATGATTGCACTCTCCTTACACGTTGTTGTGGCCTCTTGTTTGTTTATCTTTGGATGCAAGGTATCTTTTTTTGGTAGGTTCTAGCATTTTTTTTTTTGATGGTTATTCAGCAGGTAGTTGTGATTTTGGTGTTTTCATAAGTGGTAAGATCACATCCTCTACTCTGCCATTGTGTCTCCATCCACTAGTTATGTATTTTAAATGAGCCAAAGTAAGTCATTTTCTTAAGGTTTATATATTTGTTATTATGTTAGAAAGTCTTCTAACTCTAGACCACACAGTCTTCTACTTGTATTTTTCTTCTAGTAATTTTATGGCTTTACTTTTATATTCAAATCTTTAACCTATCTGAAATTTATGTTAACATATATTATGTAGTAGAGATCTAATTTTATATTTTTTGCCAAATAGCAGCTCTTGTCTAATACTGTCAATCTCTATTTCCCCCACTAATTTGGCTCATAGTCATTATACAGTAAATCTTGATATGTATACTTAAATGTGGCCATGACCTTTTTTCTATTTTACTAATTGTCTATTCATTCCTGTACTAGCATTATAATGACTTTATAATGTATATTAATATTTGATAGGACAAGATTCCTTACCATTTAAAAAATGTTTATACCATATTCTCATTCATTCAAAATAAACATTTAGAATCAAATTTATCTACTTGAATTTTTATTTGAATTAATTATATCTATAGATTAGAGAGAATGGATAGATTAAGCCTCATATTTCAAGATGCATCTTTCTAGTTATTAATTTTTTCATTCAAGTTCTTTATAGTTTTCTTTCTATCAGCTCTTTACATTTCTTATTAGTAGCTCCTTAGCCAGGTATTTCAAATGTTTGTTCTATTTTGATCAGATATTTTTATGGTTTTTGTTGTTGCTGTTGTTTACTATTATATTTTCTAATAGATAACAGCTTTCTTATATACAAGAAATAAATTTTATATACACATTAATTTCTTAATTAAATGTAGTGATTTTAATTATTTTTCAGTGGATTCTGGGTTTTCCAGTTAGATAATATTATTATCTGCAAATAATACTCTTGGATGAACCTTCCCCATATTTACTCTTTTATTCTTATTGCATTGACTATGTTTAAAAGGCATTTTAGCGTGTAACACTTCATCCCCAACCCATCCAATCAGTTGCTAAATCTTGCCAACTCTGGTTGTAAAATATCTCTCTCCTATATTTTATATCTGTCCTAATATCAGTCATTCATCAAAACTAACTGATCTTTATGACTCCTAAGCATCTCCCTGTCTGGGAGGAATTCATTGATAGCAGGCCACACTCCAGGAAATGTTAAAGGAAATTCTTCAGGTAGAAGGAAAAGGACACCTGAAGAAAGTTGTATTTTTATAGAGAAATAAAGATTACTGGAAATTGTAGATATGTAGGTAAAAGACGGTTTAAAGAGAGAACATTAACAGTGCTTTGTGGAGTTTATAACATATGTAGGAATAAAGTGTATAATAACAATGACAAACAATAGAAGATGAAAAATGAAAGTATACTATTGCAAAGCTCTTATACTATGTGCAATGTGGTATATTATTATTTGCAGGTAGACTGTGATAAATTAGAGATACATATGATAAAACCCAGAGTACTAATTCTCCAACTTTTTGGTCTTAGAAAAACTTAGAGTCTTAAAATTATTTGGGACTCAAAGCTTATTTATATTAGTTCTCTCTCTCAGTATTTATTATACTATAAATTAATTTTTAAATATTAAAAATAGTGATAAACTCATTATATGTTAACATACATAGAACATATTTTAATGAAAAAATACTGTCTAACAAAACAAAAGAGTACTTAAAAGTATCATTACTTCACACTTTGCAAATTATTTTAATGTTGGCCTAATAAAAGATGACTAGATTTTCCTATCTGCTGCAACTTTAATCTGTTGCAACATGACATGATATATAGCTTCTGGAAAACCCCACCATACAAGAGAGAAAAAAATGCAAATAACTCTTAGCATCACTGTGAAAACAGTTTGACCTCACAGATTCCTTAAGAAACTTAAGGACCTACAAAAGCCTCTGCCCGGGCTTCCCTGGTGGTGCAGTGGTTGAGGGTCCGCCTGCCGATGCAGGGGACACACATTCGTGCCCTGGTCTGGGAGGGTCCCGCATGCCGCGGAGTGGCTGGGCCTGTGGGCCGTGGCCGCCGAGCCTGCGCGTCCGGAGCCTGTGCTCCAAAATGGGAGGGACCACAGCAGTGGGAGGCCCGCCTACTAAAAAAAAAAAAAAAAAAAGCCTCTGCCCAAGAGAAAATCTAAAGAAACAACACAAAGAGGTACAGCAGTAAGAAACTAGTGAATCCACTGTAATCCTAAAAATCACTTAATGCAAAAAAAAAAGTGGGGAAAAAGAATAGAGTACAGATGAGACAAATAAGAAACAAATAGAAACATGGTAGATTCAAATCATAATGTAATAACATCACATATAAATGGGTAAAACATTAACAGGATAGAGTGGTCAGACTTTATAAAAATTCAAGACCCAACTATAGCTAAAAGCAACTCACTCTAAACATACAGATATAAAAATTACAGGTAAAAGGATGGAAAAAGAAAACCATGCAAACACACTAATCAAAAAAAGTGCCTATTTTAATGTCAGATGAAATAGACTTCAGAATAAGGATATTACTTATTATTTATCAACTTCCTACTTATCAAATGAGGTACAGTTGATCCTCCTTATTTGTGGATTCACTTCCTGGCTAAAACTTATTTTTAATCCCCAAATCAATATTCCCCATACTTTCGTGGTCATTTGTGGACTTGTGAGGAATGGGGGCAAATTTTGGCCTTCCGACATAACATTCCCAGCTGAGGTTGAACAAAGCAATGCTCTGCCTACTTTTTCCAGTTCTCATATTGTGATGGCCAGAGTAAAGAGACAGCAGAAGGCAGTGAGATGTAGTGCAAGAAGATCCATCTCTGGGGCCAGACAGACAGGGTTTAAATCCCAGCTCTGGCATATGTTAGTGGGGCAGCCTCAGGCAAGTTACTTCACATTTTTGAGCCTCATTTTTTCTTTTGTAAAATAAAGGAAGAAGAATCTACCATTCCATGTTGTTTTTTTAGCATTTAGGATTATAATCTATGTCCTACATGTACATATGTGTATATATTTTCTCTGGGAGTGATTTTTCAGTATTCACTAATTCAGTGTTCACAGTGACATTACAGAACATAACTACCATGAATAATAAGAATTGACTGTACATTTAAAAGCTTCACTTCTTTAAGAAGAAATACAAATACTAAATGGCTATGCACCTAAAATTAATGCTTCACAATACAAGAAACAAAAACTAACAGACATGTAAGGAGATACAAATAAATACATAATAAAGGCTAGAAATTTCAAAATCCTCCTTCAGTAATTTGTAAAGCAAGTAGGCAAAAAGTAAGTATGAATCTAACTGACATTTTAATACACTCCACTCAACAACTAGAGAATACATATTCCTTCCAAATGCACATGAAACATTCTCCAAGATAGACATGTGCTGGTCCATAAAACATTTTTCAATAAATTTTAAAGGATTATAATCAGGCAAAGTGTTTTCTTTGACAACAAATGAATTAGTAATCAGTAACAAAAATATCTGGAATATCCCTTAGTATATGGATATTAATCAACACACTTCTAAAAAAACAGGGGTAAATAAAGAAATCTCACACATAATCAGAAGTTATTTTGGCCTGAATGAAAATAAAAATACACCAAATCAAAATTTGTAGGATGAATTTAAAATAGCACTCACAGGATGTTTATAGCTTTAGATTCTTATATGAGAAAAGAGGAAAGATCTAAACTCAGTTTTCTAAACTTCCACTTTATAAGCTAGAAAAGGAAGAGAAAATTAAACTCAAAGTAAGTAGAAGGAATAAAATAAGAGCAGAAATTAATGAAAAAGAAAAGAGACAAAAACTAGAGAAAAAAAAGATACCAAAAACTTGTCGATAGAAAAGAGTAACCTCAAGCTAGACTGATCAAGAAAAACAACAACAAAAAAAAAAACCAGGAGAGAACACAAAATCTACCAATATCAAGAAGAATGCAAGAGGGGAAACCACTAGCAATCCTACATACATTAAAATAAGACAATATTATGAAAATTTTATGTCAATAAATTTAAAAATGTAAATGAAGTGGACAACTTTGAAAGGCACAAATGACCAAAACGAACTTGAGACATAGTAGAACTATATAGCTAAAGAACCAAATTCATAAATAAAAATTCCCCCCAAAACACACACAAAACCCTTCAGAGACAGAGGCTTCATTGATGAATTCTATTATACACTTAGAAATAAAAAATACTAATTCTATGCAAACTGTTCCAGAATATGGAGGAAAAACAAGCCCTTCCCAACTTATTCCATGAGGCCAGTGCTACTGATACCAAAATCAGAAAAGGATATTATTACAAGAAAAGAAATTTCAGACCAATATACTTCATGAACATAGATACAAAACTCTTTAACAATGTTAGCAAATTGAATCCAGCAATATATAAAAAGGCTAATACATCATGAACGAGTGGGATTTATTCAAGTAGTACAGGTTTGCTTTAATATATGAAAGTTGAACAATATAATCCTCCATATTAACACAATAAAGAGAAAAACTGCATGACTGCTCCAATACACAGTATACATAAGAATTTTTTTGAAAAATTCAACACCCGTTTATAAAAACCCTCAGAAGACTAGGAATAGAAAATAATACCCTCAATCCCGTAAAAGGCATCTGTAAAATACCTACAGCTAGTATCAGTTGTTAAAGGGAAAAGACTCAATGCTTTCTCCCTAAGTCTGGGAACAAGACTATTCCGTCCACTCTCAGTACTTCTATTCAACATAGGTTTAGAGGTCCTAGCCAGTGCAACTGAGGAAGAAAAGAAAAGTCATACAGGTTGGAAATTAATTAAGAAGTTAAACTC
This sequence comes from Lipotes vexillifer, assembly GCF_000442215.2. NCBI lineage: Eukaryota > Metazoa > Chordata > Mammalia > Artiodactyla > Lipotidae > Lipotes > Lipotes vexillifer. The sequence continues at coordinate 70,667 of NW_006795797.1, read as the reverse complement.
CTTTTATTCATAGACAACATGATCATGTGTATTAAAAAAAATTAAGAAATTTTCAAAAAAGATACTAGAACTAATAGCAAAGTCAAAGAATAAAATGAAGAGTTATGTTTCTAGAAATTGACAAGATAACCTTAAATTTATGTAGAAATGCAAAAGATGTAGAAGAGCCAAAACAATTTTGAAGAAGAAAACAAATTTGGAGGACATAAACAATCTGATTTCAAGAGTTACTCTAAAGCTACAGTAATTAAGACAAAAGATATGCACTAAAGTAAATATTAAAGGTCTTTCAATATTTGAATAATGAACCTAGATAGAATCATGGTGGTTCAGGAAGGAATGAGAATTATGGAAAGGATAATATGTGGCTAAATTTAAATGGCCATTAACTGTGTAAAATAATAAAAATGTTGCCTTGTGATATATAGACATATGTATAATAAATTATATGACAAAAAAAAACAGCAAAAGCCTAATTAGGAGTAGGAGGAGAAGTGGTAAAAACACTATTTTTTTAGAATAAGTCAGAAATGCATGCCGTAAAAATTAGGGCAACCAATACAAATAGTAAACAAATGTAGAACTAACAAGCCCATAGGGGAAAATGTAAAACATTTACAATAACCTATAAAATAAGAAAATGACCATGGCAAAAGTAACACAGAACACATTGGAGAAATATAAATCAAATCATAAGATAGTAGATTTAAGTCCAAACACATAAGTAACTATTTAATGTAACTGAACTAAATACTCCTATTAAATGACAAAGTTTGTCAGACTGGATAAAAATAACAGTAGATATAATAGACAAACCTTAAAAATAAGGATGCAAATAGATTGAAAATAAAGAAAGGGGAAAGTTTACAATGTGAATACTAAATAAAAGGAAACTATTGTAAGCATACAAATATCAAAAAGGATAGACTCTGAGGCAAGAAGCATTGTTGAAGATGAAGGGAATATCAGTCCACCAGGAATACATTATAATTCTGCATTTCTTTGCAATGAATAATAGATTCAAATTATATAAAGCAAAATGTGACAGAACTAAAAGAAATATAGAAAAATCCTCCATCATAGTGATAGATATTTTTCAGTAAATGAAAGGTAAAACAATAATGCTTTTAGAAAATAACACAGGAGAGTATCCTTAACGTTTTGGGGGAGGAAAAGATTTCATAAACAGAGTGAAAAATGTGCTAGCTATTAAAATGATTAAATTTCTACAAAATCAAGAACTTAGCTTCATTGAAAGATAACTTTAAAAGAGTGAAACCCAAACTAGAAAATGAGAGAAAAGATTTGCATTGCATATACCCCTCAAAGAATTCATATCCATAATATAAAAATAACTGCTAGAAGACGTTAAAAATAGATAACCCAATTTTTAATGCACAAAACACTGCACAAAAGGAAATATCCAAAGGAGCAAAACTTGTTAGAAAAATATGCTAAAGCTAACTGGACATCAGGGCAAGGCACAGAATGGCTAATTTTAAGTCTCACGATACTCTGCTTTAGCAAAAAGGTAGAACTGGATCTCCCATACACTGCTATTGGGACCATACACTTTTACCACCAGTTGGAAAAACTGTTTGGCACTATCTACTAAAACTGAACACATGAACACATGAACACCCTCATGCCACTCATAGATATACGTCCAACACAATGAAACACGTGTGCACCAAAAGGCATGTACATGTGTTTGTAGCAGTAGTATTGGTAGGAGCCTCAAACTGGAAACAACCACAGTAGAATGGATAAGTACATTGTGGTAAATTCAAACAATGAAATGTACAGACTGCCACATGCAACAGCATAGATGAATCTCTCAAACACAGTAGTAAATGACAGAAGCAAGACCAAAAAAAAAAAAAAAAAAAAGAAGAAAGAATGAAAGAAAATATACACACCAGCAGAGTTAGATTTACCATGAAGATAATATGGAGGTCCTTTAACTTGCTCAGATTCCATCTAAGGCCCTGTACCTATTATTTTATTTATAATTATGTATTTGTTTATTTAAAGAGAGCCCCAAATCGTTTAAGCTTCACACCCTCATGAATCTCTTCTTTCCTCAAGCTAAACATTTGTAAAGTAGTAAGTTAACCTTATAGTGCTAGATATCAAGTTGGTGTTTACCCCTAAAATAGAATGGTTAATGATTGGAAGTAGACACAGGAGTGGCTTCAGGGATGCTGTTAATTCTGTATTTATTAATCAGCAGTGATTAATCAGTGATGTTAAACGTTTAGAACAAGTTTAACAACTTGTTTTCTGGAACAAAGCTTCTAGTAGTTAAATATTCTCATGCTGCCCAATTTCAAGCTACCAACATTTGAACAACCAGTGGCAAAATTCCTGAATATTTAACAGTTGGATCCCACAAGTTGGTACAAGCCATCTCCAGCACACCATCCTGGGGTGTGGTTTCATGCCCATGTTTACTTTAGATATTTCACTGAGATATAAATTAGGATGTGGAGTACCTTCTGTATATTTTATACTTCAATAAAAATAGAACATTAAGAATTCTAGAGGATGTGCTCTCCCAATGAGGAAGTATTCAAAAACAAAACCAAAAATGAAACAAAATTAATAAACACTGAAGAACTTCCAAATAAATTCAAGTTATTATGGGAATAGACACAGGGAAAAATTTTTTACAAATTAGTTTGAAAAATAAGATATGTTATCAATACATCTGAGCTTTCAAAACACTATGCACAAACCTCTGTTAGCACTCTTTCACATTACATTGTAATTATATATTTATTTTTATGCAATTTCTTAGTAGGCTGTGAGTAGCTTAAGGGAAAGAACTGTATTTTATTGATAATCTTAGCCACATAAAAATGGCTGACATGTTAAATAAATATACTGAATAAATAAAATAATCATAAAACATGGCAGTATTTAAAAGAATTAGGACAAGAGCAGATGCATGATATTGGAGGTCAAAACAGGGAGAAATCACTTCTAGCTGCTATGATCCGGGAATCATGGAAGCTATTACATATATTTCTATGTACTTGGCTACATTATTCTTATTGCAATAAAATGCTTCACCTAGCTTCCACAAGAGGTCATAGTCTTCTTCCTTGGTCTAATGAGACTAAGGAATTTTACTTAACAAACTAGGCATACAACAGCTGAAAGAAAAGAGCTCATTTTTTCTTTGATGATATTGCTGAGTGCAGGAATTATGCAAAACAAGCAGGAAAAAATCCTGTGTGTGTATTTCAAAGTATTACACAGATGCTTAAAATAAATTTTTATTCTACATTTAGCTGTTTTGAGTACGTCTAAAGTATCAATAGCTTCCTATAGGTTATAGTCCCTGAAAATTTTCCTTAACTAAGAGTGAAATGAAAGCTTAGCAAAAAGAATCAGCTATTGTCTGGTATAGCTACTCCTCTTGAACCTTCAGATTTCACAGTTGCCAATGATACCTCAATCAGACTCTCAGGAAATCTGACCTCAAATAGCATTTTTTATGTCCAAAGGCAGAATTGGCAAATGATTAAATAGGTATTCCTTGCCATCCTGTGTTGGCTCCCCCCACGCCATCCCACCATGGGCCAAATGCAACACAAAGTCAGTGCTGGATGGAATGCACTTGTGTGTCTGTTTTCCTCTTCGGGCTGGGCCAAAAAAAGTGTTATCCTAGTGTTATCTAGAGGTGACAAATCACTTTCCCTTGCAGAGACTCTCTTCTGGACAAGTAGTGGGGGCAGAGTTGGATAAGACAGAAAGAATTCACAAATCTATGTTTGCTAGAATAACTTAATCTATATTAAGGTTGCCCAAAGTGTGTGTTTCCATACTGCTCAGAGTCTATTGATAGATGCATTTCAGGGTCAGGGACAACACTGGAGTCTAAATTCATGTTAGCAAGTACTGAAAGGAGTGGGGGGAAGAAGGGAGTTGATCACCAGCCTAAACACCAAGGACAAAGGCACCATCAACCTTTGGAGCCTAATGTCACATCGGATTCCATAGCAACGGTGGTCATCATGCCTCAGAGGAAGCTGTAGAATTGCAGGGAGTTGCTGATTACTAACAAGAGGAGGAGGGCCAGGTCCGGAGACCTCCAAAAACAGATAGAGTAGTAGAGAAAGAATGCTACTTCTTTCTTCCTAAACTAGATAGACTGGAAATAACACACCATACATTTTATATGATTTTGAAATATCCAGATTTGAAAGGATGTGATACAAAAATTGTAGCAAAGTCTCAATTTATGCAAATAATTGATATAGTGAAAACTCCTGACATTTTTAATGTGTAAAGAATCATATATTTTAAAGCTGTTGGGACCAAGTGAGTTGTACGGTGTAGTACCTCTTTGGTTGATAAACAGAAATACCTCCCATCCTTTGTCAGAATCAGCCTTTCTTGTGGGGGCTTCCTGCACCTGGGAGGATACATAGCAGCATCCTGGCCCCTACCCACTGCCTACCAATAGCAACCCCACTCCCCATTGTGATAACTAAAAACATCTCAGGACATTACCAAATGCCTTATGAGGGGGCAAAATGTCCCCCAGTTGAGAACCACCGCTCTAGGGACTATGTGAAGAGCAGTGTGTCTTGAGTGTAATGAGTTAGGGTAAAATGGTTTGACATAAGTTTCGAGTTAAACAGGGGATAGATCCGGAAGGGCCTTTAGGTCTTGTCAATGAATTTGGATTTTATTCTCAATGTAAAGCCATGGAGTAGTTTAATCAGAAGTAATGGGATCACACCCTGACTTCTAGGTGGAGAATACATTATAGGAAGGCAAGAAAGGCAACTGTGAAAATAGTTAGGATGCATCTGCAAGCAAGAGACGATGGCAATTTGGACTATGGTAGTGTCAGAAGAAATAGATTCAGGATAAGCTGTGGAGGTAGAATAGCAAGACTTACTGGAGGTCACAGAAAGAAGGAATTAAGGATTAACCCTAAATTTCAGGCTTGAAAAATTGATGTGATGTGTCTGTGGTAGATTAAATTTGGCTACAAATTCTCTGCTAATCCTTTCATTGAAAGAGAGTTTATAATCTCCAGCACTACCACTAGCATACTACACACACCTTTTGACTCTGAGCTGAACTTGTCTGACCCAGAAATACAGCAGAAGTGACATTCTGGGACTTCTGAGTCTTGGTTAGAAGAAGCTTTGCCCATGTTTCTGGGGACAATTGCTTTTAGTGCCCTGAGCTTTCAAGTAGGAAGTTTGACTACCGTGAGTCAGTCATTCTATGCGAAAGCCTCAGGCAGCCAAGTGGAGATACCAGCAGGGGCAGGAGTGACAGGGAGGTAAGGGGAGGGAAAGCTGCCCATCCAGCCCCCAGCTCTTCCAACTTCCAGCCAGTAGTGTTATCTCAGCTGAGGCCCCAGACATTATGGCATGTCTAGGGAGTGATGGGTGATCCCCACTGAGCCCTGCTCAAATTCCTGATGCACAGAATCTTGGGATATAATAATAATAATAAATTATTGCTTTAAGTCACTAAGTTCTGGGATCTTTGTTATGCAACAATAGGTAACAGGACCAGTGCCATTTATTAAGATTCAAAAGTTTTGAAGAACTAGTTTAGGAGAGAAATTGAGAGTTTCAGATGTATTAAGTTTGTGAAGCTTGTGAAATATATGTGGGAAGAGAACAGTAACCAATTCCTATAAGATCCTTGATCTTAGGGGAGACTTTGGGCTTAAGATGTAAATTTGGAAGTCACTAACATAGAGATAGTATTTAGACCCACAGCAATAATTAAGATCACTTAGGAGAAAATATAAGGAAAGGAGAGAAGGGAACTTCCATTAAGCCCTATGAAACCCCAATATTTACAGGTTAAGTGTTAGCTAAATATTCCTTTTTGTGTTCGCTTATTTTATATCATGGATTTTCTTTTATCCATCTTTATATCAAACTATTACCCCTCCTCCTTCAACTACAAACTCACCTTGTATTATAGTTACAAAAGCAGAATTAATTGCCCTCATATCTGTTCTATTGGACTTTTCAAGGAATCTATCTTTTCTCTCACCATATCAGAAGTACTTAAGTGCCTATATTACTCCTAGACTCCTAGTGGTTTCCAAACTTGATTGGCAATTAGAATAAGCAAAGCCTTACCATACAGCTTCTGACTCTGTGGGTCTAGGAAGAGCTCACGAATACCTATTTTTGTAAAAGTTCCTCAGCTAATTCTAATGCACCCAATCCATGGCCTAGAATTTTAGAATTCTTTCCAGAGATTCTGAACTTCACTGGGGTAGATACCACTGAGTAAGGGGAAAATAGAGTGATTGAAAGTATGAATTCTAGTGCCTAATTTAGAATTCTAGTTTTACCACCCATTAGCTCTACGTTTTTGGTAGAGTAATTAACCTCTCTGGGATCAGTTCCCTCATTTGTAAAATGGAGTTAATTGTGAGTTTTGTTGTGAAGCACACTACACCTGGAGTAAGGCAGCTTGATACATACTCACTATTGTTATTATTATTAACTTTGTGTTCTAAACTCCCAGCACGGGGCACCATGGTCCATGCTGAAACAGTACTTTCTGAATCTCTCTGAAAGGAAGTCAAGTAAATTTAACTTTACAGAAGATTCCTAGTGCTAAATATAAAAATACTTTATAACTAACTAGGGTCTAATTTAACATGTATTCTTAGAAACAAGATGAATAGGCTGTGGAAACTGCCATTAGTCTGGTGGCAGTAGCAGTAGCCAGGATAGGCTAGGTTATGCAGACTTAACAAATTAACCCTGAAATCAGTGACATAACACAAGAAAAGTACATTTGTTTCATCGTGACACGTGACTAATGCTAGTCAGGAAGAGGTAGAAGGGGAAGCTCTACTCCCTCCAGGCTGATAGTGTCTCTACCTTATGGAACATTTCCTTGCTGGGCAGAGGAAAAGACAATGGGAGAATCACTGACTGTTCACATGTTGACCTAGAAGGAAGTTGCATCACTTCTGCTCATAGCCCATGACCAGAATGACCCCAGCTAACTGCAAGGGTATGAGGAACATGAGGGAGTTGATGGAATTTTTGGTGAGTCTAACCTACTAGCATTCAACATAACACTTATAGCCACCAAAAATTCATTTCTTACTGTTTTCTAAGCAGTTATACAGAGTTTCTAATGGTGTTCTCACAAAACCTTTTTATCATGCATATTATCTGTTGACAAAGGAGGAAAGCTAGAACTTGTAGACTAATTTGTCCCAAAATGTGCCCACATTTCACCATCCTTTAATCTCCATGGCTTACCAAGGAGGAGCTGTGGCTACTCTTTTGAAAGCTGACCCCTCCACCTGTGCTGTCTTTCTCAGAACTTTGCATTTGACCATTTCTTTCTCCTTCATCCCCAGGCTCTCCTTCACCTCTGGTATTTCTCCTTATGAGACAAGCACCTCAAGGCTTCTACATCAATTTAAAACCATAAAAAAAAAAAATACCCAAACCCCTACTCTGTTCTGAAATTTCCTTTCCCTTTACTTTTAAATTTCTCAAAACATAGGTCTATATGTCTTATTTCTACTCCCTTACTATGCACCTAAAATCGTGACATCTGCTCTTTGATCTCACGATAACTGTAGTTATCCTACATAGCTGCAGATACACAGGTATTAGAAATCACAGTGAAGCTGAATGAGCACCAGAACTAGAGTTTTAGAAGCTGGATTTGAGTCCCTGCACGTTAATACCTTGGAACCCCAGGCAAACTTTTTAATTAAGTAATCTCCAATTCCTCATTAATATTTGGGCTGCCAACCTCACAGACTGGTTAGATAGATTTAATGCAATCAGGTAAATAAAAGTGATTGAGAAACCATGTAATTCAGAATATCCCTTTATAATTTTATTTTCAAATTTAATGACCTCAACTCAGTCCTTGACTCTTTCTGCATATTGTCATTCTCCAAAACACATCTCAACCACGTTCCATACTCTCACAAATCGTTCTGTGAATTTTCCCTCATTATTTTTTCTCCTCAGTTTATTGACTTGGTCAATGTGCTCCCCAGTTTCAAACCTTTCCCTAGTTCTTTGCCTCCCTCTTCCTTCCCCAGTGCCTTCCCTCCACTCATCTCCTCCTCAAAGAGGATCTTCTTGCTGGTGACCTCATGCCTCCATCATCTATACCCTCTCATTCACACATTGACCCATATATTTGTCTTCTCCACAGACTTAACATCATTTATCCACCTGTTTTTCTTCCAATTGTCAAATTCAATGAACATTTTTCAGGCCTTATCTTATTTGAATTTCCTGCAACCGATCTGTTCACTACTTTCTAATTGAAATTCTCTTCTCCTTTGCCCTTTATGACAGCATTTCCTTCTATCTCTGTAGCCATTCCTTTCCAGGCTTTTCCTCAGGATTTCCTTCTTTTCTCCATTCCTAAAGTGTTGATGTTTTTCAAGGTTCTAGCCTTAATCCTCTTCCCTATTCATTTTAAATATACATCCATGGATTATTTAATCTATTCTCATGAGTTTAGAAAAGTTAGCATTCAAATGCTGACAATTTCTAAAGCTACATTTATAACCTGAAAAGGAAACCAGAAACCCACCTCTAATGTATTTCCCACATAAATGAATATTGAGTTATTTTTCAAAACTGTACTACATGAATCCTTGACTCTAGGAAGACCCATCTATCCATTGCTCCTCAAACATACCTGACTTATCTCAACTTTTATGTCATTTCAATTGCTCTACTGGAATTACTCCTTCCTCCATCCTCTTGCACTAATCCAAATATTACTGATTCTTTATGTTCTACCAGTTCCCAAGGCCTTCCAGCAACGCATCTCAGCCCATAATTTTTTTCTGAATTAGTTTCTCTTATAAACACAGTTTAAGATATCCTGCTAGGATATGACACTTTTTTTCTTAGAACTTTCTTAGTCCTCCAGATGTTTGATCCAACATTTATTTTGTATATATGGCTCTCCAACCCAGCCACAGCTGACTGAATCAGGAAGTAGTGACCAAGATGAACCAGTCAGAATCTCTGTCCTACTAATTAGAATTGGGACTCAGAGATAGCTAATGACTCTGGCTTGATTACTTAAACAACAACAAAAAAAACACATAAATTTCAGAATAACAAGGAAGGCATTTTTAGCCATGTGCACAATAAAGCAGGAAAATCTTGATCTACAGAAAAACAAAGAAGGAAAATGGTAGGCAGAGGGGTTGCAGAGATGAGGTTTGAAGTCAACTGCTGACAAGGTTTCTAACAGTTTTGCATTCTCTTGTGATATTTTACTGTATATCCTGCCTTAGGCAAAGATATTCAGGTATCCATCTAATTCCTTTTTTGCTTTGTGGTTTGAAATAATTTTATGATACTTTCAGAAAAAAAAAAAAAAGTGGCCAGGAATCATCCTTTTATACACTTAATCACATATTACCTCATGCTGTTACTTAGCTGTTTCAAGTATGTATATTTCTCTAATTAGGTTGCAAAGCTTCTCTAATGTGGGAATTTTGTCTGATTTTCTTTTCCTTAAATCTTCCCACTAGTGCCTTCTACAGTAAGCACTGTGGGAACTCAATGAAACCCACTGAGGCAAACTCTTTGTTAAGCTTAACTCTGTTTCTCCCCTTCATAGTCTATTACAATGCTTTGAATGTATTTGATACTCTCATATTTGAGTTAAACAAATGAGTTTTTGATATTCCCATATCCATTCCTTTCAATCTTCTACCATCACATCTTAAAATAAAGAAATAAATAGGAATACAACAAGGAACTTATGTTTAGACAGAGAAAGAAAAAAACAAACAAAACCTTGTTCAAGATAGGAGGCTGATAAGAAATTTCCTCACAAAATCAAATTTTTTCTTATTCTAATATTTTCTTAATCTTTGTAAATATTTGCTTCATTATCAAAAAGGTGGTGGGGTGGCGAGTGATATTCAAATATTCAAACCCCAAATTATGGACCAAGTAACTCTATTTTTAATTATTTGCAGAACTTAATGATTACATCCAAATCTGTTTTGATTACCACTGAATGGAAAGAGGCTAGAATTAGGAAGTTGAACTGGAGTCTTTTCCTTGCTCTGTTCTTAATTAATTACATGACTTTGGATAAGTTAGTTAATATTTTTGTACTTCATTTTCTTCAGCTGCCAATTGACAGTAATATACTATACATCTCATAAGAAAATGCAAAGATGAAAAGAGATAATAAATAATTAGAAAAACATTTAGAAAACTATATTAAATGTGATCATAGGAAGACTAATAATCAAATGATACTACTTTACAATTTTAGTAGAATTGGGCTGAATGTGAATAGAAACCTCCAGAGATTTAAAATATCCGTAAACTTATAATGAGTTTCTCTCTTCTCCAGGTCCCTTTCTTAGCCTATGTTTAACCTACCTGCCATTTATCCTTCCCAATCTTCTGGTTTCTCTTGAGGCCAGAGTGCCAGCTGTGTTCAATTGTGTGATAATTCTGTGCTATAACAATTCTCCTGAGGAAGCAAACACAGACTCCGTGACTAGTCTTGGAAAGAGAAAAGCTCCAACCTACAAACTCATAATATCAGTCCCTTGAAGTTGCTCTTATCACTATACTGTTCATAAAGACCTTGAAGCAGGAAATAATGGCCCTGTGATGGAAACCAGAGCATCTCACAATGCAAATACAGTGAATGATAACTATCAACTGGGGGCCCCTAAGCTACACCTCAGAGTTTAGTGTCAGGCAGGCTGAAATGTGTCTGGTCTTCATTAACCAAGGATGACCTTAAAATGGGAGATATTGGTCAAGCCATGGCAAATCACTATGACAAGCTTCTTATATGGATCCATTTTCATTTCAGATAAGACAATGAGGAAAGGACAATGTTGATTTCCCTTGATTTATATTTTTAGAACAAATCCAGATAGAATGATAAATGTTGTTTTAGTGATAGAAGGTGTGTGTGCCTAGAGATTGATGGGGAAAAAATTATTATAATTCTCAAACCTGAGAAGTAAACAACACTCTTGCATAAACATGGTTGCTCTTTCTCCCATTTTTATTTGTCTTCACTATGGTTTCTCTAAGTCACAAAACAAGAGCTTAAATCTCGCCTTTAAATTTTTTGAGTAAATGAAGAGAAGACTTGTCTGTGAAAATGCTCCCTGACCAATTTTAATACCTTAATGAATAATAGATAAATTCCATTTCCCCTGATCCTCTCTCTACGTGGCAGCCAAAGTGATCTTTTGAAACTCCAAATCTAATCATGTCACTGCTTGATTAAAATCCTTCAACAAGTCCCCACTGTCCTCAGAATAATGTCCAAATTATTATATTTTTAAAAAGATCTTTATGATCAGCCCCTGATTGTCTCTCAAACTTTCTTTACCCTGTAATACACTCCTCTGTTACACTACTTCCCCGGCCACACAAAACCAAGTACTCTGGGTTCTAGTCACACTGACTTTCTTGACTCCCTTACAGACCCCTAAAACCACGATGTTCTCCCCCTCCATCTAAGAAGAGTTTAACTGATTCCTAATCCTGAGGTGTGCCCCTTTCTACATGCCCCTCAAGCAACCTGTACTTATTTTCTCATACTTTTATCATAGGTATCAATTAACTCCTCAAGGTCAGTGTCACCTTATTACCCCAGCACTTAGCCCAAAGTCTAGCAACAAGGAATTGCCCCATAAATACCAGAGGGAGGTTCTATGAAAGATGGCTGAAAGATACAGAGGAAGGAGAAGGGAGAAGAAGAAAGATACTAGGGAGATCAAGAGCGTTAGAGTAATCTGGTGTATTTCTGAGTCAGCTATCACCATTCCTCTCTGGTTTCTTTAGCTCCTCCTGATTCTCAGTTCTGGAGGGAGTAGGTGACTACTGTCTTCTTCCCGTGCTCGAGGACATCCTCATCTCTGCTCCTTCCCTTTTCCTGAACTGTGTACTCTCCAAATCAGTATTTGCTTTTCACTGCCACACTCCTTCCAGGACTTCTTAGATATTATACCCACTAAACCAAACTTCTTTTGTCTCAAGACCCCTAGACATTAAGTTATCCCTTTTTCATTAAAGACCGATGCTATCTATTGTATCTCCATCACAAAAATACATCACATAATGAAGGAGGAACATTCTAGTAAAATCCAGGAAAGGCTGCCATAGATGAAACCAAAGAGCACACAGAGAGCACTGATCTCCTTAATTCAATCTGTCTCTTATCTCTTTACATCCATTTAATTAGACATCTCCAATGTGAAATAAATGGCAGTGTTAAATGTAGCAGGGTGCCCTATAAAGATTAGACTTGTTTTCTTATTGCATTTTTCTTTGTTAATGATAGAAATTGCTACTCAAATCACAGTATAGGCAGTGGCAGGAATTCATCATGAGAGGTGGCCTTTCTTGCAAGAGTCAGTGCTGAGAGAGGAGCCTCTAAAGAGGGAGAGAAATTATCCTCTAAGGAAAAGAAAGAAAAGAAGGACAGACTTTCCTGGAGTGTACATGCAGCAACAGACATCAGAATCAATACTGCCTTCAATACATATATTTTGTGCCTATCTACAACTGCCAGGAAAATTGACTAAAACCTGCCCACCTAGATTTGTAGACTCTAAGAATGTGACCTTGAGGAACTGCACTGGCAAATTTCTGATTATGCCACTGTCTTCTGAACTCAACACTTAGCATGTAAACACATAAATGTAACAACACTATTGCCTTAACTTTGCATGTCTTGAAATTAACTACATATACACTTATACAGAATGGCAAATCAGAGACCTCCCTAAATAGTTTGAGTCCATTTGTGATCATGTCCAAATTCACTATTAATACAAATGTTGTATAATATTTTTAATGTATTTTCTTCATTATTTTATGGTTTTCAAAGGGAAATTCTAAAAACAAAAAATCGTTTCAAACATTCATTCATAATGAACTACCAGGGCGATTAAACATGAATACCATATACATGCAATTAGCTATATGTGCTTTAAGTTATGCCTAGGGAGATAACAAATGAGAATATTTCAATAATAGCCTAGTAACTTTTTTCATGCAGACATGTGATCTGAATCATTCTGGTCAAATTTTTCTACAAAAAGCATGAATGTTCCTACAGTTAGAATTATCAAGATAATCTTTCATTATACCACTGCCTCTCTTTTTCTTAAGTATATAACTCTTGTGACCATTTTCTAACAATCACTCTAGCATCTCCATAAGCATTTCACTGAGTAAAATTTTATTTTAAAATATTGTTATTCTTCCAAACAAAATAAAATGGAGCCAGATGCCAAATGCTATGGGAGATAGCATAAACTGCCTACAGATTATGGCTTCTTTTCTTTGAAAGGGGCAGATTCCAGAGATAAAATGTTCGGAAGGTTTACTTCATATTTTGTCCTAAAAGAAACAAGTGCTTGTAGCTTAACAAGACTAAACCCTCACACAGGTCATCAATATGTAACATTTCCTGTTCCTTTCACAGTACAACTAATCAATAAATACCACACAGCACATAGTACAATCACACTTAGATGGAACAGAAGAGGCATAAAATAGTCCACCCACAAAATAACCTCAGTCACCAGAGGAATGATATAATTCTCTGGAAATAAGAAGTACCCTACCTTTCAAATAATTTTCATATCAAGAAATAGAAATTGTTAGAGAAAAAAAGAGACATACTTTACAGAAAATTACTGAAAGAAGCAGTGTGTCTATGACATCTACCCAGAAATTTCTACTGTGTTCTGATTTCTATAGGCATTTTTAATATCATTGACATACTTCCTCCTTCTCTACAGATCATCAATATTTCTTAACTCCACAATCTAGCACAATCCAATAAATTGCCTCTTTGCAGTATTGAATAAAGGTCTCATTCTTACTAGAACATAAGCTCCAGTAATAAGGGATATGCTTCTGCTCTGCTCACTGATGTATCATGGGCACCAAAAACAGTGCTTGATGCATAAATAGTGTTGCTTAATGAATGTTTGTTGAGGAATTTGCTCCTTCTACCTATTATCTGATGAGGCATAAATTCAGAGTCTGCATTATGTTGTCTGTGTCTGTGGTTCTAATTTTTTACTTCCAAGGATACCACTATTTATTCACCTTGGATTTCATGTTTTGAACAATATGATCTACCAATTGGTTTATATTAAGTAACAGTTTTCCATCTGTATAGGTGTGCACACGTGTGTTTTAAATTATTAATCAAAAAATGATTATGAGAAAAAGAATGTTGCCATATTGAGTGAATACAAAATTCTACTCAAAACAAGAAACGTGGAGAAGGGTCCAGGGTGCTAGAAGACCCTGCAGGAAGACATCTCCTCCCATGGACACACAAAATCTATACCTACATATAGAACAACTCCTCCTGAAGAAGACCTGCAGGCTGATTGAACAGCTACTGTGTATACATAGACCACATAGAAATGGGTATAAAACACATAGATACAAATCTCCATGGGAACCCCACCTCCAATGCAACAACCTGCAGTGGGGAGAGATATTGCTGAGGAGCCCAAGCACAGACTCACCCACCCTGGGACACAGCAAAAAAAAACAGTTTAAAGGGCACCTAGACTATATCGGAAAGAAATCCTTTTACCAACCCTAGAGTTTCTGCCAAATGGGCAGGGATCTGCTAGGGCCCTCTCCAGGGTCAGAGGCACCAGTGAGCAACATTGCTTGAGCTCTCCCAGGACTCCCCCCCAGCGTTGCCTGCTCCAGCTCCAGCTACCCAACCAAGGCAGCCTCAGGCACAATGCTCCCCATGGACTGCCCCCAGACCACACCCACTCTAGACCCAGCTACCTTGCTAAAGTGGCCTTGGGCACACCACTCCCCAGGAACTGCCCCCAGCTCACACCAAATCCAGCTCCAGCTGACCAAGCCACCAGTCACAAGCAGTCTACACAGGGTATGCTCACACACCAGGCCACTCCTTCAATACCAGGAGAGGTATCTGTTTTGCCTAATTCATACAAACAGAAACCAAAAGTCAAACAAAATGAGAGAGGAATATTGTCCAAACAAACAAACAGAAAACCAAATCAAACCCCAGGGAAAAAGAAACCTAATGAAATGGAGTTAAGTAATTTACCTGATAAAGAATTCAAAGACAAGGTCATAGGATGTTCACCAAACTAGAAGAATTAAAGAGCTCAGTGAAAACTTCAACAAAGACTTGGAATAAATAAGAAGGAACCAATCAGAACTGAACAATGCAATAACTAAAATTTAAAAATACACTCGAGAGAATCAAGAGCAGATTAAAGAATACAAAAGAATGAATAAGTAATCTGGAAGACAGAGAAAAGGAAATCACCCAATCACAATAGCAAAAAAATATATATATTTTTTGAAAATGAAGACAGTTTCAGGGACCTCTGGGACAACATCAAGCATACTAACATTTGCAATATAGGGGTACAAAAAAGAGAAGAAAGAAAGGGACAGAAAACCTATCTGAAGAAATGGCTAAAAATTTCCCTAACTTGGAGGAAGGAAACAGACATCCAGGCACAGAAAACACAGGAAAAATGCCAAGCAAGATGCACCCAAAGAGATTCACACAAGACATTATCTTTAACTTTTGCCATTTTAATTATAATCTTAAAGGCAGGAACAGAAGGCAACTCATCACATACAAGGGAAACCCCATAAGACTATCAGCTGATTTTTTTTTCAGCAGAAATTTTACAGGGAAGAAGGGAGTAGCAGGATATATTTAAAGTGTTGTAAGGAACAAAACCCCCCAAAAAACCAAATAGCGTACTGTATCCATCAAGGTTATCATTCAGAATTGAAGGAAAGATGGAGAGTTTCCCAGACAATCAAAACTTAAAGGAGGACTTTCCAAGATGGCGGAGGAGTAAGAGGACATGGAGTTCATCTCTCCCCACAAACACACCAAGAATACATCTACAAATGGAACAATTCTCACAGTGCACCTACTGAACACTAGCAGAGGACCTCAGACACCTAAAAGAACAAGAAAGATCCCCATGTAACCAGGTAGGCTGAAAGAAAGACAAAGGGAAAAAGAAGAGAGGAAGCAGGATGGGGCCTGCATCCCTGGTGGGGAGCTGAAGGTGAGGAGAGGTTCCCACATCTGGGAAATCCCCTTACCAGTGGGGAGATCAGCTGAGACAGAAGGGGAGTGTTGGGGGCTCAGAAGAGAGACAGCAGCCAGTCTGTGGCAGGCAGAACAGAATAATACCTACACAGATGGTCTGTGCCACAGCTGTGCATGCCCCAGCCTGAGACGTGTGTACACCAGTGTGCATGGGGGCTGGGGGCTGGAACGTGGGGTTGGAGAGCAGACTGGGAGAAGAGACTGCTATTGGCTGTGAGGAGAGGACCTTAGGGGGTGGAAGTGAGGGGCTCTGCAACCGGGAATGCTCATTGAGAAAGCCTGGACCACCACAGAAGCAAAGCGCCATTGTCGACTGATGTGCAAAGGGCAGGGCCACCATTGAAGCCTCTCTCCTCATGAGCCAGTCCCTGCCTCCACGAGCACTAGTGAGGGCTCCCACCAGAGTGGGCTCATGCACCCCAGCCATTGCCTCCTCTGTCCTCCCTCCCACCCCACCTGGGAAGCATGCTTGCCCAAATTGCCACCTTACAGGCTCACATGTTCCAATTACCAGCACCCCCCCCCC
>NW_006795797.1:0-53982 GCF_000442215.2 Lipotes vexillifer | reverse complement strand
AATTTCCCGCCCCCCCCCCCCCCACCCGGGCAGCCTGCTCACCCAGATCACTGCCTTGGCTCTTTCCTGCCTGATGAGTTCGTGTGCTCTGGCATCCTCTAGAGCAGACTGGTGAGAAGAACACATGCAGAGGTGGGGCTGAAACTACTGCTGAGCTCCAGGGGCTGTGTGACTAAGGAAGAAGAGCTGAAATCTCTCCTTAAAGCTGCATGAACTACAGAGTTTCACCTCCATTGATGACTTCCTAAATTAAGCACCTGTGAAACATCTAAAAGGACAAGTGCTCCTGCAGCTGGGACAGGTCTGACTTTAGCAGCTGTGAGCTTTTGGGCAAGTACACATGGGGGTTGGGCCAGGCCAGAGTCTGAGCTGCCTTCATAGCTCCCAGAGCAGGTCCACGTGCACAGCTACTTCAGTCCTGGGACCTGAGCTCAGTGGATCTGTGCTGATGGCCTGGTGAAAACAACACCTAAGAGTCACCAGGGCCAATTACCAGCATAACCACAGTTAAGGTGGGATTGAGAGCAGTGCCAACAACAGTGTATTTTGTGAGCCCGCATAGTGGGCAAAAAGGGACACAACAGAGCACATTCACAGGTGAACAGCTCCAGAGGGGGAATACTCAGTGGCTTCTCTCCCAGTGGGAGTGCTCCAATGCCACCTACCTCACACCACAGATCAGAATCACAGCTAAGAAACAGATCTGGGGGCCTCTACTCCAACAACTAAGGAGCAGAGCCCACTGCTGACAGGGAAGTGACAACCACAGAACAAAGGGGAAGCCCCACTCAATATCCAGGGCAGGCTCAGGTCACCACAACACCAGTCAAACTGTCTATCTAGGGGATAAAGGCACAAGCCTCTGGACCAAACTCACCCACCAGGGGGCAGACACCAGAAGCAAGATGAACTACAATCCTGTAGTCTGTGGAAAGGAGACCACAGACCCAGTAAGTTAGACAAAATGAGATGACAAAGAAATATGTTACAGTTGGAGGAGCAAGATAAAAACCTACAAGAACAACTAAATGAGGAGGAGAAAGGCAATCTACCTGAAAAAGAATTCAGAGTAATGATAGTAAAGATGATCCAAGATCTTGGAAAAAGAATGGAGGTGCAGATCAAGAAGATACAAGAAACATTTAACAAAGTCCTAGAAGAATTACAGAACAAACAAACAGAGATGAACAATACAATAACTGAAATGAAAAATACAGTAGAAGGAATTAATAGCAAAATAACTGAGGCAGAAGAACAGATAAGTAAGCTGGAAGACAGAATGGTGGAAATCACTGTGGTGGAACAGAATAAAGAAAAAAGATGAAAAGAAATGAGGACAGTCTCAGAGACCTCTGGGACAACATTTAGTGTACCAACATTCAAATTATAGGGGTCGCAGATGAAGAAGAAAAAGAGAAAGGGCCTGAGAAATATACTTGAAGAAATTATAGTTGAAAACTTCCCTAACATGGAAAAGGAAATAGTCATCCAAGTCCAGGAAGTGCACAGAGTCCCATACAGGATAAACCCAAGGAGGAACACATCGAAACACATATTAGTCAGACTAACAAATTTAAATACAAAGAAAAAATATTAAAAACAGCAAGGGAAAAGAACAAATAACATACAAGGGAATCCCCATGAGGTTAACAGCTGATTTTTCAGCAGAAACTGCAAGCCAAAGGGGTCTGGCATGATATATTTAAAGTGATGAAAGGGAAAAACCTACAACCAAGAATACTCTACCCAGCAAGGCTCTCATTTAGATTTGACAGAGAAATCAAAAGCTTTACAGATAATTGAAAGCTAAAAGAATTCAGGATCACCAAACCAGCTTTACAACACATGCTAAAGGAACTTCTCTAGGCAAAGGAAAAAAAAAGGTCACAATTAGAAACAAGAAAATCACAAATGGGAAAGCTCACTGGTAAAGGCAAACATACAGTAAAAGCAGGAAATCAGCCATACACAAACATGATATCAAAACCAGCAACCGTGAGAAGAGTACAAATGCAGGAAAAGGGAACTGCATTTGAAATTAAGAGACAAGCAACTTAAAACAACCTTGTATATACATATAGACTGCTTTATCAAAACCTCGTGAGAAATGCAAACAAAAAACTACAATAGATACACACACAAAAAAGAAAAAGCAACCCAAACACAACACTAAGGATGGTCATCAAACCACAAGAGAAAAGAACAAAAGAGGAAGGGAAGAAAAAAGACCTACAAAAACAAACCCAAAACAATTAAGAAAATGGCAATAGGAACATACATATCCATAATTACCTTAAATGTAAATGGACTAAATGCTCTAACCAAAAGACATACACTGGCTTAATGGATACAAAAACAAGACCTGTATGTATGCTGTCTACAAGAGACCCACTTCAAACCGAGGGACACATACAGACTGAAAGTGAGGGGATAGATAAAGATATTTCATGCAAATGAAAATCAAAAGAAAGCTGGAGTAGCAATACTCATATCAGACAAAATAGACTTTAAAATAAAGACTGTTACAAGAGACAAAGATGGATACCACATAATGATCAAGAGATCAATGCAAGAAGAAGATATAACAATTGTAAATATATATGCACCCAACATAGGAGCACCTCAAATTATAAGGCAAATGCTAAAAACCATAAAAGGGGGAATTGACAGTAACACAATAAGAGTGGGGGACTTTAACACCCCACTTAAATCAATGGACAGATCATCCAGACAGAAAATTAATAAGGAAAAACAAGCCTTAAATGACACATTAAACCAGATAGAGTTAATTGATATTTATAAGACATATCATCTGAAAGCAGCAGAATACAGTTTCTTCTCAAGTGCTCATGGAACATTCTCCAGGATAGATCTTATATTGGGTCACAAATAAAGCCCTGATAAAGTTAAGAAAACAAATCATATCAAGCATCTTTTCTGACCACAACGCTACGAGATTAGAAATCAGTTACAGGAAAAAACTGAAAAAAACTCAAACACATGGGGACTAAACAATATGCTACTAAATAACCAACAGACCATTGAAGACATCAAAGAGGAAATCAGAAAATACCTAGAGACTAAGGACAATGAAAACACGACAATCCAAAACCTATGGGATGCAATGAAAGCTGTTCTAAGAGGGAAGTATATAGCAATACAGTCTTACATCAAGCAACAGAAGAATCTCAAATAAGAAACTAACGTTACACCTAAAGCAACTAGAGAAAGAAGAACCAACAAAACCCAAAGTTAGGAGAAGGGAATAAATCATAAGGATCAGAACAGAAATAAATGAAATAGAGATGAAAGCAATAGCAAAGATCAATGAACCTAAAAGCTGGTTCTTTGAGAAGATAAACAAAATCGATAAACCACTAGCCAGACTCATTGAGAACAAAAGGGAGAGGACTGAGATCAATAAAAGTAGAAATGAAAAATAAGAAGTTACACTGGACACCACTGAAATATTAGGATGGCCAAAAAGTTCATTCAGGTTTTTCCATACCATCTATGGAAAAACCCAAACAAACTTTTGGCCAGCCCAATACAAAGGATCATAAGGGACTACTACAAGCAACAATATACTAATAAAATAGACAACCTAGAAGAAATGGACAAATACTTAGAAAAGGTATAACTTCCAACTCTGAATGTGGAAGAAATAAAAAATATGAACAGATGAATCACAAGTAATGAAATTGAAACTGTAATTTTAAAACTCCCAAGGAACAAAAGTTGAGGACCAGATGGCTTCACAGGTGAATTCTATCAAACATTTAGAGAAGATTTAACACCTGCTTTCTCAAAGTCTTCCAAAAAACTGCAAAGAAAGGAACACTTCCAAGCTCAATCTACGAGGCCACCTTTACCCTTTACCCTTCGTTTGGTTTTGATACCAAAACCAAACGAAGATATCACACACACAAAAAGACAATACAGGCCAATATCACTGGAGAACATAGAAGCAAAAATCAACAACAAAATACTAGCAAACTGAATCCAACAACATATTAAAAGGATTATATACCATGATCAAGTGGGATTTATCCCAGGGGTGCAAGGACTTTTCAGTATTTGCAAATCAATCAGTGTGATACACCACATCAACAAACTGATGAATAAAAACCATATGATCATCTCAGTAGATGCAGAAAACACTTCTGAGAAAATTCAACACCGATTTATGAAAAAAAACTCTCCAGAAAGTGGGCATAGAGGGAACCCACCTCAATATAATAAAGGCCATATATGACAAACACACAGCAAATATTATTCTCAATGTTGAAAAACTGAAAGCATTTCCTCAAAGACCAGGAAAAAGACAAGGATGTCCGCTCTTGCCACTCTTATTCAACATAGTTTTGGAAGTCCTAGCCATAACAATCAGAGAAGAAAAAGAAATAAAAGGAATGCAAATTGGAAAAGAAGTAAAACTGTCACTGTTTGCAGATGACATGATACTGTGCATAGAAAATCTTAAAGATGTTACCAGAAAACTACTAGAGCTCATCAATGAACTTAGTAAAATTGTAGGATACAAAATTAATACACAGAAATCTCTTGCATTCCTATACACTACCAATGAAAGATGAGAAAGAGAAATCAAGGAAACAATCCCATTTTCCATTGCATCAAAAAGAATAAAATACCTAGGAATAAACCTACCTAAAGAGACAAAACACCTGTACTCTGAAAACTATAAGATGCTGATGAAAGAAACCAAAGATGACACAAACAGATGGAAAGATATATCATGTTCTTGGATTGGAAGAATCAATATTGTAAAAATGACTATACTACCCCAAAAAACTACAGATTCCGACTGGTGTGAGAAAAAGAATAGAAAAAAATCTTAAAAAAATTAAAAAATAAATTATACTATATCACATCCATTTTAAAAGGGGGGTTCATTGGAACTTCCTGATCATAACATATAATTAAAAGTTTACTGTATTGGGCTTCCCTGGTGGTACAGTGGTTGAGAGTCCGCCTGCCAATGCAGGGGACATGGGTTCGTGCCCCGGTCTGGGAAGATCCCACGTGCCATGGAGCGGCTGGACCCATGAGCCATGGCTGCTGAGCCTGTGTGTCCGGAGCCTGTGCTCCACAATGGGAGAGGCCAGGACAGCGAGAGGCCTGCATACCACAAAAAAAAAAAAAAAAAATTTACTGTATTTTTGGGTATAATGAGAATAATTTTTGTACATTTGTAGCCTTTAAATGGTTATTTAATGGAACTTTAAATGTATTTTCTAAATAAACCTTGAAAGAAAGAAAAGAAAAGAAAGAAAGAAAGAAAGAAAGAAAGAAAGAGAAAGAAAAGAAAGAAAGAAAGAAGAAAGAAAGAAGAAAGAAAGAAAGAAAGAAAGAAAGAAAGAAAGAAAGAAGAAAGAAAGAAAGAAAGAAAGAAAGAAAGAAAGAAAGAAAAGAAAGAAAGAAAGAAAGAAAGAAAGAAAGAAAGAAAGAAAGAAAAAGAAAGAAAGAAAGAAAGGAGGGAGGGAGGGAGGGAGGGAGGGAGGGAGGGAAAGAAAAGAGCCCACAACTGGAAATAAGAAAATATATGAAAGGAAAGAAATATCACTAGTAAAGGCAAATATATAGTAAAACCAGTGGATTAGCTACTTAAAAAGCTAGTATGCAGGTTAAAAGACAAAAGTTATACAATCAACTATAACTACAGCATGTATTTAAGGAATACACAAAATAAAAAGATGTAAGATATGGCATCAAAACATAAAGCATGGGACAGAGTAAAAATGCATTGTTTTTAGAATGCCTTCAAATTTCAGTGACTGTCAGCTTAAAATATTAGATGGCTATATATACAGGCCAATATATATGAACCTCATGGTAACCACAAACCAAAAAATCTATTATGGATACACAAAAAAGTAAAGAGAAAGAAATCCAAACACAAAACTAAAGGAATCCTTCAATCCACAAGTGAAGATACTAAAAGAAGAAGAAAAGAACAAAGAAGAACTATAAAAACAATCAGAAAACAAGTGACAAAATGGCAATAAGTACATACCTATCACTTATCATTTTAAACATAAGTGGGCTAAATGTTCCAATCAGAAACTTAAGGTAGCTAAATGGATAAAGGAAAACAAAACTAATGTATATGCTGCCTACAAGAGACTCACTTCAGATCTAAAGACAGAAATAGGCTGAACGTAAAAGGATGGAAAAAAAGTTACTCCATTCAAATGGACTATAAAAGAAAGCTGGGGTAGCAACACTCATATCAGATGAAATAGCCTTTAAAACAAAGACTATAAAAAAGACAAGGAAGGACATTATATAATGATAAAGGGGTTAATCCAACAAGAAAATATGACATTTAAAAATTTTTATGCACCCAACATAGGGGCACATAAATATATAAAGCAAATATTAACAGAATCAAAAAGAGACATAGGGCTTCCCTGGTGGTGCAGTGGTTGGGAGTCCACCTGCTGATGCAGGGGACATGGGTTCGTGACCCGGTCCGGGAGGATCCCACATGCTGCGGAGTGGCTGGGCCCATGAGCCATGGCCGCTGAGCCTGCACGTCTAGACCCTGTGCTCCGCAACGGGAGAGGCTGCAACGGTGAGAGGCCCGCGTGCCGCAAAAAAATTAAAAAAAAAAGAGACATAGACAGCAATATAATAATAGTAGGGGACTTTAATACCCCACTTACATCAGTGAATAGATCATCTAGACAGAAAATCAATAAGGCAACACTGGTATTAAATGACACATTAAACCAAATGGACTTAATAGATATTTTTAGGACATAGCATCCCAAAACAGCTGAATACATGTACTTTTCAAGTGCTTGTTGAACATTCTCCAAGATAGATCACATATTAGGCCACAAGATAAATTTCAATAAATATAAGAAGATTAAAATAGTGTCAAACATTCTTTTGACCAGAACATTATGAAACTAGAAATCAAACACAAGAAAAAAACTGAAAAAAACACAAACATGTGGATACTAAACAACTTGCTCATTTATTATAACCAATGAGTCAATGAGCAAATAAAAGAGGAAATCAAAAACTATCTTGAGACAAATGAAAATAGAAACACAACTGTCCAGAATCTATGGGACAAAGTAAAAGCAGTCCTAAGAGGGAAGTTCATAGAGAAACAGGCCTATACCTCAAGAAACAAGAAAAATCTCAAACTACCTAAATGTACATTTAAAGAACAAGCAAAGTCCAAAGTTATTTGAAGGAAGGAAATTAAAAAGAGCAGAGCAAAAAAACATAAAAGAGTCTAAAAATTTAAAGAGTAGAAAAGATCAATGAAACTAAGAGTTGGTTTTTTGAAAAGATAAACAAAATCGACAAACGATTAGCCAGAGTCATCAAGAAAAAAGAGAGCCCAAATAAATAAATCAGAAAAGAGAAATTACAACTGACACCACAGAAATACAAATGATCATAAGAGATTACTATGACCAATTATACACTAATAAAATGGACAACAGAGACAAAATGGATAAATTCTTAGAAATACATCCTCTAAGACTGAATCATGATGAAATAGAAATTCTGAATAGACTGATCACTAGTAACAAAATTGAATCAGTAATAAAAAACCTGCCCCCCCAACACACACAAAGAAGTTCAGAACCAGACGGCTATACAGGTTAATTCTACCAAACATTTAAAGAAGAGTTAACACCTATTATTCTCAAATTATTCCAAAAAATTAAAGAGGAAGGAACACTTCTAAATTCACTTTACAAGGCCAGCATAGCCCTGATACCAAAACCAGACAAAAATACTACAAAAAGAGAAAATTACAGGCCAATAAGCACTAATGAACATAGATGCAAAATCCTCAACAAAATTTTAGCAAAGTGAATTCAACAATACATTAAAAGTATCATATACCATGATTAAATGGGATTCATTCCAGGGATGCAAGTATGGTTTAACATCTGTAAATCAATCTATGTGATATACCATATTAACAAAACAAAGGCTAAAAATCATACAATCATGTCAATAGATGCAAAAAGAGCATCTGACAAAATTCAACATCCATTTATGATAAAAACTTTCAACAAAGTGGGTATAGAGGAAACATAACCCAAATTAATGAAGGCCATATAAAACAAACCCACAGCTAACATGATACTCAATGGTGAAAAGTTGAAAGCTTTTCCCTAAGATTAGGAAAAAGACAAGCATGCCCACTCTTGCCACTTTTATTCAACATAGTACTGGATGTCCTAAATATAGCAATCAAATAAGAAAAAGAAATTAAAAGCATCCAAATTGGAAAGGAAAATATAAAACTTTCACTATTTGAAGATGACATGATACTATATATAGAGAACCCCAAGACTTTACCAAGCAAACTAGTAGAACAATAAATGAATTCAGTAAAGTTGTAAGGTTTAAAATTGATACATAGAAATGTCTGGCATTTCTGTACACTGATACAAACTATGTAAAAGAGAAATTAAGGAAACAATCTCATTCACTATTGCATCAAAAAAAATACCTAGGAATTTAAAAAGGAGTACAGTTCTCAAACCTGTACTCTAAAGGCTATAAGACCTTGTGGAAAGAAACTGAAAATGACACAAATAAATGGAAAGATAGACCATGATCATGGATTGGAAGAATTAATATTAAGATGTCCCTACTACCCAAAGCAATCTACAGATTTAATACAATCTCTATCAAAATACCAATGGCATTTTTCAAAGAACTATAACAAATAATCCTAAAATTTGAATGGAACTAAAAAAGACCCCAAATAGCCAAAGAATTCTTTTTTTTTAAATTGGACTATAGTTGCTTTACAATGTTTTGTTAGTTTCTGTTGTACAACTAAGTGAATCAGCTATATGTATAAATATATCTCCACCCTCTTGGACCTCCCTCCCACTCCCCACCCATCCCACCTATCTAGGTCATCACACAGCACCAAGCTGATCTCCCTGTGCTATACAGCAAGTTCCCACTAGCTATTTATTTTACACATGGTAGTGTATTTATGTCAATCCTAATCTCCCAATTCATCCCACCCTCCCCTTCCCACTCTGTGTCCACATGTCCATTCTGTATGTCTGCATCTCTCTTCCTGCCCTGCAAATATGTTCATCTGTACCATTTTTCTAGATTCTACATATATACATTAATATACATTTGTTTTTCTCCTTCTGACTTACTTCACTCTGTATGACAGACTCTAGGTCCCTCTACATCTCTACAAATGACCCAATTTCATTTCTTTTTATGGGTGAGTAATATTCCACTGTATATATGTAACACATTTTCTTTATCTATTCATCTGTCAATGGACATTTAGGTTTTTTTCATGTCCTGGCTCTTGTAAATAGTGCTGCAATGAACGTTGGCGTACATGTGTCTATTTGAATTATGGTTTTCTCTTGAAAACAAAGAAAAAAGGTGGAAGTATTATTCTTCCAGGCTTGAAATTATACAATAAGTCTACAGTAATCAAAACCATGTGTAACTGGCACAAAAACAGACAGATAAACGAATGGAAGAGTACAGAGAGTCCAGAAATAAACCCATGCTCATGTGATTAATTAATCTATGACAGACAGAGGAGGCAAGAATATACAGTGGGGAAAAGGCTGTCTCTTCAATAACTGGTATTAGGAAAACTGGAAAGCTACATGCAAAAGAATGAATTTGGACCACTTCCATATACCACTTTCATTTCATACAAATTTCATAAACTGTATTTCATACAGTTTATGTACAAAAATAAACTCAAAATGAATTAAAGACTTAAATGTAAGTCCTAAAACCATAAAACTTCTAGAAGAAAACGTAAGCAGTAACCTCTCTGACATCAATCTTAGCAATATTTTTTAGATATGTCCCCTCAGGCAAGGGCAACAAAAGCAAAAAGAAACAAATGAGACTATATCAAACTAAAAAGCTTTTGCACAGTAAAGAAAACCACTAATAAAATAAAAAGGCAATCTACTGAATGGGAAAAGATATTTACAAATGATATATCCAATAAGGGGTTGATATTCAAAACATATAAAGAACTCACACAACTCAATATCAAAAAACACAAACAACCTAATTAAAAAAATGGGCAGAGGACCTGAATAAACATTTTTCCAAATAAGACAAAAAGCCAACCTATACATGAAAAGGTATTCAATATCACTAATCATCAGAGAAATACAAATCAAAACCACAATGAGATACCACCTCACACCTGTCAGAATGGGTATTATCAAAAAAGACAACAAAAAACAAGTGTTATCAAGGATGTAGAGAAAAGAGAATCCTGTGTACTATTGGCAGCAATGTAAATTGGTACAGCCAACATAAAAAACAGTATAGGGCTTCCCTGGTGGCGCAGTGGTTGGGAGTCCGCCTGCCGATGCAGGGGACACGGGTTCGTGCCCCGGTCCGGGAGTGCTAATCATACAACTCTATAGCAAATAAAGCAAATAATCCAATTTGAAAATGGCTAAAGGACCTAAATAGACATTTTTCTTCCACAGAAGACATACAGATGACCAATAGGTACATGAAAAGATTCAAAAAAAAAAAAAAAAAAAAAAAAAAACAGTATAGAGTTTCCTCAAAAGACAAACAATAGAACTAACTTACGATCCAGCAATTCCACTTCTTGGTATTTATCCAAAAAAATGAAAACACTAAGTCAAAAAGATATGTACCTCTATGTTCATTGCATCATTATTTACAATAGTTAAGATATGGAAGCAACTTGTGTCCATCAATAGACAAATGTATAAGGAAGATATGGAATATATACACAATAGAATATTATTCAGCCATAAAAAATAATGAACTCTTGCCATTTGCATCAGTTTGGATGGTCCTGGAGGATATCACAATATCCTAAGTCAGACAGAGAAAAACAAACACTGTATGATTTCATTTGTATGTAGAATCTAAAAAAGAAAACAAAACAAAGGAGAAACAAACTCACAGATACAGAGAACAAACTGGTGGTTGCCAAAGGGGAAGGAGGTGGAGGGATGAACAAAATAGGTGAAGGGGGATTAAGAAGTACAAACTTCCAGCTATAAAATAAGTAAGTTACAGGGACATAAGGTACACACAGGGTATATAGTCAATAATATTGTAACAACTTTGTATGGTGACAGATGATTACTGGTCATATTATAGTGATAATTTCATAATGTATAAAGCTATGGAGTCACTATGTTGTATAATACCTGAAACTAATATAATATTGTATGTTAATTATAATTAAAAAAACAACACAAGAAATATGGGTCAATAGTCCCTGTTGCCCTGTCATGAGTAAATATATGATTCCTATAATTAGACTTTTTGAAGTAATGAGACTATTTCATGGATTTTGCTACTTAGATGGCTCTATGAGCTTGGGAGCCACTGGTCTATGTCAGTGAATCAGAAACATTATACATATGAAAATACATATATTACATATATACACACAGGTATTTATGTATACATACATTTATGTATATATGCATATATATATGTGCTTATGCATACTAGATTTAACTAGTTTCTCTCATACTGAGAGAGAACAGGAAAGTTATGTGCAGTGTTTTCCTTGCCTTCATGGAAAACATGAGTTCATAAAATAGCAATAATAAAAGAAGTCATAAATTGGGTCTAGTATTAATGTCAGTTAGCATCCCAATGACATAATGACTATGGCAAAACACTTAAATTTTATTGACATCAATAGCTATTACCAAGCCAGTTTTACTGATGTTGTAATCAAGAGGGCTGAATTTCACAAAGCTCCCAGTAATTGACAATACCATGTCAGAAAGTCTCTGGAATAGGTTGACTGCACACAAGTATGTAAAATACTATCAGTTCTAGTATAAAATACTATACTAGCTCACAGAGATCTTATTCTGGTATAATTGGTCAAAGCTAATAAAAAATGGTTACTGAGCAAAAACTATGAGTCAAATTTCTATTAGAAATTATGGGGAATAAACAAGGAGTAGACATCATGGTAGACATCATCTCAACTTGGTATGATCTGGTTGAGGAAACAGGAAAGTCCTGCATGAAGAATGTAGTGCTTGTCTTCGCCCCGCATAGTTTCCCCTGACACCCTCTTTGCCAACTGTTCATATCTAGGTCTACTTGAGATCCCCTCTCCATCCATTGCCTAGTTAAAACCTATCTCTTCCCTTTTCCATTCCACTTAATACCGTTCTTAATGCCATCAGTGTAGGTGATCTGAAACTCAAATCTGACCATGTCACTCCCTTGCCTAAAGCATTTCAATGCCTATTTTATTACTAATTCCTTAGCACTGACATAAGACCCTAGAAAACTTAGTTCCTCTCTTATCTATAAAATAATTTCCTAAGGCTCCTCATCTTGCTTTTTGTGAATTTTATTTTACTTGTTACTGTTTATTTAGCTATGGGATATATATCCTACCTCCAAACGAGGGTTCCTAATTAAACCTTGCTACCATGTCTTATAGCACTGTTCTGATCTGCTGAGCAAGAGTAACTTTAATTCAATCTCTTTTTCTGGACCTACATGATACTATATCTATTACGATGCTTCAGGGTATGATGACTGTAAGCTTCTCACTGGAATACAAGCTCTTTGAGGACAGCAACTGAAAAACCTCCTTGTAGTAATTGTCTATACTCAAGTATCAGCAAGTCAATAGATAATAGTTTTTGATACCTGAGAATCATAAATTCATAGAATTACATATTTCAGAGTAATTTTAAGAATTATTTGTTTCAAACTTGTTTTGCAGATCAAGAAACTGAGATCCAGAAATGTAAGTGACTTGACCAAAGTGACAATTACTTATAAGCAAGGTTTGGAGGAGTAGAGACTCACTCTTAAATATCAGTCTTAAGTAGAAGTCACAATTTTTATTACAGGGAAACAAAGAGATGATAGATTAGATAGATAGATAGAGAGATAGATAGATAGATAGGGATAACATAAGGATATAGTTTACTAGAATGGACAGGAATGCAGTGCTGCTAATTACTAGTTATAATTATGGCTTTAAACCATTCATAAGCTCAAAATCAATTATTTATGTGTTAAGCTTCAGCTAAACGATAATACTAGATTATAAAGAAATTTTATAAAATTACAATACTACTGAATCAGGATAGGAGAACAGATTCTTTAGTACTTCAGGTGTCAAAAATTATCAACTCCTACTTAATCCACCAGCAGTTCCTGACAAATGCTATTGGCAGAGTCCAAAGAAATAAGACTAGTCATGTAACGTTAAAATCTTTGGATAAAAAACCTTGAGAGCCCTAATATAAGAAAAACTCCTTATCAGTCAATTATGAGCTGTAATCTCAACCCCACCTCCAGCAGGGGGCCTTATACATCCTTCCTCACAGAATTTTCCACATATCAGCAACTTGCAAAGATCACTGAGCAAAGAACAACCAGACAGTATTTCAGAGATGTGAGCATGGACTAATGACATAAATAATCGATGAATGATCCCCACCATGCCCTGTTATTCAGAGAAAATCTCAGGAACAAAGGGATGTAGGGTTAGAAGTTCCAAACTGGCTGACAGGATTATTTTTTTCATCCTGACAAGACAGCAGGGCACTGCACAGCTCTGGGACACATGTATGGCATGATCTATCTTCACGGCTTGCCTGGAGTTGTGCACTGCTCAGGAGCTGGCAAGGGACTCTGAGAAAGGCTCTCAAATGTAGAATCATTTCAATTCTAGAAAAGAGGCTTTCAGAAATCCCACTTCTCCCATTTACCTGAGAGAATTGAAATCAGGATCTCAAAAAGATACTAACACTCCTGTATTCATTACAGCACTAGGCACAACACAAGAAGCAGAAGATACAGAAACAACTTCACTGTCCTTCAACAGATAAATGGATAAAGAAAACGTGGCATACATGTACAATGGAATATTATTTAGCCTTTAAAAAGAAGGAAAATTCTGCAACATGTGACAGCATACATGAACCTTGAGGACATTATGCTAATAAGTCAGTCACAGAAAGACAGATACTGCATGATTCCACTTATATAAGGTATCTAAAATAATCAAATGTATAGACTCAGAGAGCAGAATGGTGGTTGTCAGGGGCTGGCCAGGAAGGAGAAATGAGGTGTTACTAATCAATAGGCATCAAGTTTCAGTTAAATAAGATGAATACATTCTAGAGCTCTGTTGTACAACATTTTACCTGTAGTCAACTATACTGTATTACACACTTAAAATTTTGTTAAGCGGTATATCTCAAGTTGTGTTCTTACCACAATAAAAATTTAACTTCTGTCCCTTGAGTCTGTAAATGTAAATCCTTACCTGCTACACTTTAGTACTAAATGATTTTTGAACTGTTCTGACTATGTCATCATAAAATCAGTATATACTGTGACCTACAAATGAGCCCAAGTCACTCTCTAAGCCTCTGCCTCTGTTTTGAGGGGCTTGGTCCAGATTGATTTATAAGTTTACTCTTATCTTTCTTGTGTGGTGATGGATAAGTATACGCTAATTACTAGTTATAATTATGCTGCCTTCCAGACAGGTCATGCTATTTGGACTGAATGAGAGCTCAGTATCAGAAGTAGACATAGCTTAAGTGTGTTTCCAAACACAATATTGGACCCACCACAACTGAAAGGAAACAGTGGTACTAATTTTTTCCATCAGCTCCAAGAAACTGATACTGTGTTGGCTTACTATGACCCAGGGGAGAGAGATTCAAATGCCCATGTTTACCTTGAATTGCTTCTAAAACTCCATTTCCAGTTACTTAAAAAGTCTAGTTCATCAGTCTAGCATGGAACATCGATCCTGGATTGTCCATAAACCTGGGCATACCTCCCTTTGTGTTTGTCTTCTCTGTGCACTGTGCAGAGGCTGCTCTCTCCTCTGCTATTTTCTATTCCTGCACTGTTGGATCTGTTACTTTAAACGTACATGCAAAACAGTTGATTTCCTATCTTTCTCTTCTTAAAGGCACTTCAAAGTTATTACTTTATGGAAGTTACCATATAAATCTACTCTCCTGTTACTCTTCTGATTACCTTCTTCTTTAACTGTGTGTCCTTTCCTAATCTTCCACGCCATGTTGAAAATTATCCTCTACTGATAATGTGCTATTGACTGATCTGCACTAGTGTATTCCAAGCCTCTTATAAATCTTACTTGGAATAATGAAAGTATAAGATTGTTTCATGAATATATTACATTTAATCTAAATTTTCTTTTTTTTTTTTTTTGGTGGTACGCGGGCCTCTTACTGCTGTGGCCTCTCCCGCTGCGGAGCACAGGCTCGGGACGCACAGGCCCAGCGGCCACGGCCCACGAACCCAGCCACTCCGCGGCACGCGGGATCCTCCCAGACCGGACACGAACCCGCGTCCCCTGCATCGGCAGGCGGACTCCCAACCACTGCGCCACCAGGGAAGCCCTCATTTAATCTAAAATTTAACTCATTTCTCCATTTTCATCAATCTATTTCTTCAAGTTTAAAAACATTTC
Source organism: Lipotes vexillifer (assembly GCF_000442215.2). NCBI lineage: Eukaryota > Metazoa > Chordata > Mammalia > Artiodactyla > Lipotidae > Lipotes > Lipotes vexillifer. The sequence goes on along the minus strand of NW_006795797.1, from coordinate 38,474 downwards.
AATTTAACTGCAGCAAAAAATGGCAACAAGAACTATTTCATTATCCCCAGATGTGATGTTTCAATTCAATATTTTTGCTTTTTACATTAATAAACACTTTCAAGTAATTATTTTAAGGCTAAATAAAATCTTTTCTAAATTTCTATTATTTTGGACCTCAAATTTTCTATTATATGTCCTTACTTTTATTGTGTTTCAATGCTGTATTCATCATCCAGTTTTCTCACAGCAGTATGTTAATATATATTCTTAATTGTATTTTTCTCACTTAAAACACTGATAGCATTATTTTTGTGCAAGTGCAACAGTAAGGATGATACAGAGCTTTATATTATCCTTGTGCTTTTACAGTTAGCTTGGACTTAAAATTCTACATTTAATAAATTAACCAAAAATATTCAAATCTTAATGGCATAAGATACTCAGAAGTATTCCTTTTAAGTGGATAATAACATTTATGTAATTTCTAGTTCTTTAAGAGGAGAAACAAAGGTAACCAACAAACTACATTATATGATATCCTATATTATTTCCTTCAACCCCTTAAGCAAATCCACTGATATTGATATATCTTTCCTTTTTTTTTTTTTTTTGAAGTATAATTACTTTACAATGTTGTGTTAGTTTCTGCCACACAAAGAAGTGAATCAGCCATACACATACACATATCTCCTCCCTCTTGGACATCCCTCTCTGCCTCCGCCCCATCCCACCCAACTAGGCAATCACAGAGCACCGAGCTGAGCTCCCTGTGCTATACAGCAGGTTCCCACTCGCTATCTATTTTACACATGGTAGTGTATTTATGTCAGACCTAATTTCCCAATTCATCCTACCCTCCCCTTCCCCACCCTGTATCCACACATCCTTTCTCTACATCTGCCTTTCTATTCCTGCCCTGCAAATAGCTTCATCTATACCAGTTTTCTAGATTTCACATATATGCGTTAATATATGATATTTGTTCTATATCTTTTAAGGCTTATTGCTGAAACAGAAATTTTAGAGGAACAAAATTCCATAAGCACTACTATTTTTCATTCACTATACATTAATCACTGACCAGAGTTGTATAGTGTTGAAGAACATGAGCTTGAAGCTAGATGTGCCTGAATCGAAGTGTAAGCTCTCTCTCTTACTAGCTATGAAACTATAAGTCAACCTAAAACTTTAGTTTTTCACCAATGAAATGGGGAAATGGTATTATCTACCTTATAAGATTACTGAAAGGATTAAATAAAATGATATGTGCAATGAAATATTATATATACTAAGGAATAAGTACTAATTAAAAGTTTATATTTCTAAATGAATTTTAAAACATGCCTGCCAAAATATTCTTGTCTATATTGAAAATTAGTAATGGAGGGTTAATTTTCAGGGTGATAATTTTCACAACATTAGGATTTCCCTCTTCAAAAACCCACCACATAAAGGACAGTATGACTTTCATTTAAGTATTATGTTGCCTTTCATTACTTCTAATGTCAAATGTGCTATTCAGTTTTATGTCTTTCAGCAAATTTTATTGCAAGCCACCATAGCCAGAAACATACAAAGCTTTCACACTTACCAACCACATATTTAGTGGTTCAGCATAAATTAGACACACCTCTAACAAAATAATTTTCGTTGAATTACTATGACATCCTTTTAAAATCTAAAGCTGGAACCCAGGGTGAATGCTTTATAGTTTCCAGGACATTTTATTCCATATTTTCAAACTTCAGCGCTATGTAATTGAAGTAATTTTTATGACAAATATTGCTAGATAGGTTCAACTAGTTTACTATCAATGTTTTACCTCAATGCTATCATTGAAAATAATTGACGTTTCAGAGCCATCCACTATCTCAATTTCAGCTTTTGAAAAATGTTAAAATATAGCACAATACAAAGTGCTATATGAAGCCAATAATATTTCAATGACTATAATTTTAAAGCCTCTTCTTCATTAACAAGTATAATCTTAAAAGTATCCTTCTGTTCTACATATCACTAATTTGATCTGGCTCATCTCATTACTCTGAATTGTTGCTACCTGATTATAATCAATTGTTGCTACATGTAATCAACTTGACATATCAGTGGTGCTCTGTTATTATAAAAGTTCAGAACCAAAGCTCCAGAAGTGCAAGACTTTTGTTCATTATAGTACTAAGACTATGGGCTAAAACTATAAATTGTCTGGAAGAAAACAGAAAGAAAATCTTCGTGGTGATGGGACAGGCTGGGATTTAATAAGTAGTCCTGGAAAAGGATAGATCATAAAAGAAAAATTTGATAAATTAGACCTCATACAAAAAAAATGAAAAGACACACATTAAAAGGATGAAAAGCTATAAAGTAGAAGAAAATAATCACATTACATATAAATGACAGATACTTGTATCCAGACTACATAAAGAACTCTATTGAATAAGAATACAATTAACCCATTAAAAATTGGCAAAATTTGAATAGACACTTATCAAAGAAAATATACAAAAAGATGCTCAACATCATTAGTCATCAGGTAAGTGCAAATTAACAATACAATGAGATACTACAAAAACACACATTAGAGTGACTAAAATTAACCTGTCTGACAACAATATGGAGTGCTGTGGAGCAAGTGGAGCTCTCATTCATTGCTGGTAGGAATGCAAAATGGCACCACCACTTTAGAAAACAGTTTGGCAGTTTCTTAACATAGCTAGATATATATTCACCCTATAAAACTCAGCAATCCTTTTCCTAAGCATTTACCAAATAAATGAAACCTATGCTCAAACAAGATTTGTACTTAAATTTTGATAGCAGCTCTATTTGTAATGGCCTTAAACTGGAAACATCCCAAATGTCCATCAACAGGAGGATGAACTTATTTTTTTTAATATTCATACAATAGAATACTACTTAGAAACTTAAAAGAAGCAACTGTTGAACCAAAACACAACACAAATAAACCTAAAATATTCTGCTAAGTGAAAGAAACCAGATACAAAAGACTACATATTATACAATCCCTAGATGAACCTCTAAAAGAAAACAAGTATGACTAAAAGAAATAAGGTGGGCATAGAGGGTTTGAATCAGAAGGCACACCAGGTAACTCTGAAGTGATGGATATGTTCCATATTTTTATTGTGCTGATGATTTCCCTGGTGTGTAAATTTTCCTAAAGCTTATCTAAACGTACACTTTCAATGGGTACATTATATTTTATGTAAATATACCTCAATAAATTGATTTTTAAAAGGGGTTAGAGTGAGCATTATTGCTTATCAGTATACCATAGTCATTAAGAAAAAGGACTTTAGAGTTAAATTGGATCATATTTGAGTTAGGATGCCATCCTTTAAAGTTTTTTGGCCTTGAACATGTTAGTTAATGTATTTAAACTTTGTTTAAATATAAGTAATAGTAGATATCACATATATCTGTGGTAAATATAGAAAGATATAATCATGAACTGACTTGGCACTGTCAGTTATAGTCAATAAATGGTTACTATATCAATAATAATGCCATTATTATCCTCATCATCATCATCTATAAGCCTTCCGGAAATCTAAAATTAAACCGTATTTAAAAAATATAAAACCTTCATACCTTCAATATTATCACTCTTCTCACGACAGGAGTAATAGATGGTTAGTGTTTCTACTCAGAGTGAATATGTGAGTGGCAGACACTTTCTGGATTTAAAATATTGTCTTCTGGGAAGCTGGAGCTATCTCCTAAAGTTACAAAATCTGACTTCCATTCTGTGGAAATCACTCCTGAATTACATGACAATAGTTCCACTTTTTAATTTAAACTCCTCAGAGTAGAATTTTGTAATTTCTTAAGAATAAATGCTTTACAATTATGATTAAGTACCACTCACTTTGAAAAGAGCCAAACTTGAATTTTTATTATCATGAATTGCCAAATTGGGAAACTCATATAAAAGATGGTAAATGCACAAATAATTTTCTCTTTCTGCCTCCATATTTTCTTTTGGTGAATATTAAGAGTGAATAAATTTGCAGTTAGATCTCCATGTGGTTTAATGATTCTGTCTATTCTCCATAATTATTCATAAGCAATGAAGAGCTGACTCCAGATTTACCTGATTGAAAAAGTCTCCCCTGATTCAATTCTTACAGTGTCCCAAATGACACAGGAATTTATTTCTCCATTTGTTGCTGTAGTTTCAAATATTCAATGTGATGCTTAGCCTCTCTACTGCAGGATGACTCTTGAGAAAGACCACAGGGAAACCCACGTCTTAATGGAAATTATGCTTGTAGGCATCTGTTGCCAGCCAGAGGTATGGTGGCAGAACTTATTTTGAAAGCCAGAAACAACAACTCCAATCAGTCGTCTCAGAAGAGCCAAGCCTCATTTCTTTAACTTTCTTAAAGTCTAGCCTCCTAAGATTGGTCAAGACAAACCATCATTTTATGGGCATATCTGTATTCTCAGTCTTATTGGAAAATCTAAAATATATTCACCATGACCAGTAAGGACCAGGTATATATTCTGTTATGATATTCTGTAGATACTGCATTATCATGAACAGAAGGAAGCACTGAAATGGATAACTATGGCTAAACACATGTTATTTGAAGCCATAAAGACCTCATTTTGAACATAATTCTACTACTTTCTAACAATATGGACTTTGGAAACTTACATAATACTACATAAACCTCAATTTCCTTCTGTAATTAATATTTATAATAATAATAATATGATAATAATAACTTTCCCTTGAATTGTTGTGGTAATTTATTGAACACAAATTAGCTTCCTCTGTGTCTGGCATATAATAAGTTCCCAATCATTGCTGGCTATTATGATTATGAAATTACCTAATTTTTTCAGTATTATTTAATATGTCTTATTTTACCACTTTAGAATTTACTATTATCTACTTCAAAGAGCTAATTTTCTTGAGCATTTTCTTCACTATCAACTGTTTCCTTGATACATCACACCCTTAAAATGAATAGTATTAAAAAAAATGTAGAAAGTAAATACATTTTAAAATCAAATTCTCTAATGTAAAATCAACATTTGAAGTTTTGAGGTTGAGTAATATTTTTGTTCTGGAAATAAGGGACAAAAACAGGCTTTAAATACATGATTTGTTAAATAAAAGTCCCAGGGGTGGGGTAGGATTGCTATCTTGAAGCAAGAAAATACTTAGAAGGAAAACAAATAAGATCAAAAATAATGATGAAGATTCATAGCTTATTTTGTCATTTCTTTGCATCATTTCTAAAGGTATTTTCATGTAAATGGCTTTACACTTTGAAAAAATTGTACGAAAACAATGTTTGTTGTCTTTAACAAAATCCATTGGAATGATCAGAGAAAAGCTAACATACAAGTAATTTTTTCAATTTAAACAGAATAATAGGCTTTTCAATTTAAACAGAACAATATACTCACTTCTTGATAGGAAGAGCAAGGAGGAAATAGAATTAATTAGTGGTTGAAGCATTTAAGCAAATTCAGGCCAACTTTGAGTCAAATAATGTTTGCAGTTAGATTAAATACTTGACTTCTTTAACCAAGATGTCCTTCAATAGGTGAAAGGATATACAAACTGTGGTACATGTGTATAATGGAATACTCTTCAGCAATAATCAGGAATGAGTAATCAAGCCATTCAAAAACATGGATGGATCTTAAATGCATATTGTTAAGTGAAAAAAAAAGCCACTTTTTCCACTTTTTTGAAAAGGTTACATAGTGTGTGATTCCATTTATATGACATTCTGGAAAAGGAGAAACCATAGAGATGTGAACAGATCACGGTAACAAGGAATTTGGGAAGGAGAGATTTGAAAAAATGAATCACAGTCTTTTTTTTAGGGCCATACAACTAATATATATGATACTGCAATGATGGACGTATGACAATGCATTTGTCAAACTCATAAAAATGTATAGTAAAAAGAATGAACCTTAATGTATGCAGATGTTTTAAAAAGTCAATTAGGAAGTCAGGAAATCCCAGGAAGGATTGCAGAGTATGACAAAAGATATAACCATATCACAAATATATAAAATAACCTCACAGAAGTGGGTAAAGGAAAGAGGTGCTGATCTAAGTAACTTTAGAAATGAAAGGAGCCTGGAAGAGTAAAGACAAAAGGAACTGTACATAGCATTGTACTTTAGTTGATAAAATTGTTTCCCACAAGGGTATGGATTAACAACTTTGAAACTTCTATACATATATATCAGAATTAAACAATTAAGTAAATGGATGGCAGATGAGGGAAGTCAGGTTTTTCACTGATAGAGTGAGGGGTCACAGACAAGCAAGGGGAGAAGGTTAAAATGCTCCTTGTGGTAATGTATTACATGTGGAGACCTAAAATGAACATACGTTTATCTAAATATAGATACAGATGGATACATATAGAAATATTTATATGTGTATATATATGATTAGGTGTGCACGCATATTATTTCCTTTTTGTGTCAGTTAAGAGATCAATGAACACGTCTAGCACCATCTTGGTTTCTAATATCACTCTTCAACCTAGGGAGCTGGAGCTCCTCGGGGGAAATGACTGACACTAGGACTGGGGGAGGGAATATGCAAGATGAACCTGGAGCATTTTGTAGTGCCCCAAAAGTAAGGAAGTATTTTAAAAATTTACAATAACGGAGGATGTCCAAGGGACACAGAAATCAACTGAAAGAACTCCCAATGGACAAAACTGGAACAATTTTAGCAACAACATAAATAATATAGTATTGAATTATAAAACCTAATGTATAAAAAAATATATCCATGAATCCATACTGATATAAATAAATGGGGGGAAACAAACAAGTTTCCCATGCAGAAGAATTCCAAATAATTGTTGTAGAAATTTCATTCATCCTCAGGGAGGTGAAATATAGCTCCTCATTCCTTAAGTGTGGACTGAAGTAGGACTTCCTTCCAAAGAGTATAGTATGGTAATGAAGGAGAAGAGCAACTATGGACGAACATAATAAACACTACCCAAGCAAGTTGTTCAGATGAAAAACAACAGCGATAAGTCATGTTGATTGTATACATTCTTGATATGATATGATGAGAATGACATTTTATTACTATGATCTTACTTCCAAAAACTCATTAGGCAGTTGCATTCATTTTTTTACTGGTTTTTTTTTCCCCACTAGAAGATCAAGGAAAGGAATGAATCAAATTCTGACATTAAAATAATGGTCTCCTATTACTATAACAATATTTTCTTACTTGATAATGCCACTGATTTTAGATTCTAAATAGTTATAGGTCTTTAGTCATAAAATAATTATGAGAAAAAATTTTCTGTAAACTTAAAATACTCAATAAAGTTTTTAGGAATTTCTAGTTCTCTCTCCTCTCTCCTTTACAGATCATCTCCACTATAACAGCATCCTTTTTTCTGAAGCAAATTTTTTATTTTTATTCTTTTGCTTAAAAGCTTCCATGCTTCTCCACTGCCTTTATTATACAAAACAGTACCTTGACCTGGGATTCAAAGTCCTCTATAATCTGGCTTGGTTGAGAGTTGAATTATATCCTCCAAGAAGATGTGTTCAAGTCCTAAACACAGATTCCTGTGAATGTGGCTCTATTTAGAAGTGGGACATTTGCAGATGTAATCAAGTTGAGATGAAGTCATACTGGATTAACAGGCCCTAATTCAATCAATGGTGTTCTTTTAAGAAGAGGGAAATTTGGACACAGACACAGACACAGATGCAGGGAGAACTCCATGTGACTACAGAGACAGATATTGTAATGACACATCTACAAGCCAAGGAACATTAACAATTGCAACCACCAGAAGCTAGGAAGAGGCAGGGAAGGATTCCTCCCTAGAGTTTTCAGAGAAATCAAGGCCCTTACTGACACCTTCATTTCAGTCTTCTAGCCTCCAGAACTGTGAAATGATAAATTTCTATTGTTTTAAGCTTTCCAAGTTTGTGGTCGGTTGTTATGGCAGCCCTAGGAAATTAATATATGCTCAACTTGGCTTTCTAATCACATCTCCCAAATGGCATAATTTCCTGGCGTTTTAAGACTGTATAATATTCCATTGTATGTCTATACCACAGTTTCTTTATCTCTTCATATGTTGATGGACATTTAGCTTGTTTCCATATCTAGGCTATTGTGACTAGTGCTGCAATAAACATGAGAAGGCAAACAACTCTTTGAGGTCCTGATTTCAGTTCTTTTGCGTGTGTAACCAGAAATGTGAATGTTGGTAGTTTTATTTTTAATTTTTTGAGGAACCACCATTTTGTTTTTCATAACTGCTGCATCACTTTACATTCCCACCAACAATGTACAAGGGTTCCAATTTTTCCAGCTCCTTACTACAATTTTTATCTTTTTTGTGGTGAGGGGGTTATTATAAAATCTATCCTAAGTTGTGTAAGGTGATATCTCATTGTGATTTTGAATCATATTTCCATGATGGGCAGTGATGTTGAGCATCTTTTCGTACTCCTGTTGGTCATTTATATGTCTTCTTTGGAAAAATGTTTATTTGAGTCCTTTGCCCATTTTTAAATCAAGCTATTTGGTTTTTTATTGTTGAGTTGTAAGGGTTTCTTTATACATTTTTAGATATTAACTGCTTATCAGATACATGATGTGCAAATACTTTCTCCAGTTCCCAAAGTTGTCCTTTCACTATGTTGACTGTTTCTTTTACTGTGCAAGAGTGTCTTAGATATACTCCCATTAGTCTATTTTTGCTTTCATTGCTTGTGGTTTTGGTCTCGTCTCCAAGAGGTCATTGTCAAAAACAATGTCATGAGATTTTCCCTTATGCTTTTCTTCTATGAGTTTCACAGCTTGGGGTCTTACATTTAGGTCTTAATCCATTTTGAATTATTTTTTGTCCATGGAATAAGGGTCCAATTTTATTCTTTCGCATGTGGCTATCCAGTTTTTCCAACATCATTTGTTGAAGAGACTTTCTTTTCCCCATTATGTGTTCTTGGCACCTTTGTTAAAGATTAGTTGACCAAATATGTATGAGTTCATTTCTGGGCTCTCTATTTTATTGTTCTGTAGGTCTCCATGTCAGTACCAACTGTTTTAATCCTGTATATCTGTGTGTATTTTGAAATCAGGAAGTGTGATGTCTCCAACTTCGTTGTTCTTTTAAAGATTTATTTGGCTATTTGGAGTCTTTCATGGTTCATTACAAATTTTAGAATGGATTTTCTTGAGTTTTTGCAAATACTGCCTTTGGTATTTTGATAGGGAGTGAATTGAATCTGCAGATCGCTCTGAATAGTGTGTACATTTAAATTATATTAAGTCCTTTAATCCACAAACAAGGTCTGACTTTCCATTTATTGGTGTCTTTAAAAAAATTTTTTAATCAATGTTTTATAGTTTTTGGTGTATTTCCTTGATTGAACTTATTCCTAAGTATTTTATTCTTTTTAATGCTACTGTAAATAGGATTGTTTTCTAATTTCCTTTTCAGATAGTTTACTGTTAGTATATAGAAACACAACTGATTTTTGTATATTGATTTTTTATTATGCACCTTTACTACATTCATTTATTAGTCTAAAAGTTTTTCAGTGGCGACTTTAGGGTTTTCTGCATATAAGATTATGTCATCTGAAAACTGAGACTATCTTACTTCTTCCTTTCTGATTTGGATACCTTCTATTTTTTTTTTTTTTCCTTGCCTGATTGTTCTGCCTATGATTTCCAGTACTATACTGAATAAGAGTAGTGACAGTGGGCACCTTTGTCTTGTTCCTATCTTAGAGGATAAGCTGTCAAACTTTTACAACTGATTATGATATTAGCTGAGAGTTTATCATATTTGGTTTTTATTATATTAAAAAACATTTTTTCTAGATCCAATTTGTTGAGAGTTTTTATCATGAAAGGATATTGTATTTTGTCAATTTTTTGCACCTATTGAGATGATTATATGACTTTTATCTTTCATTTCATTAATGTCATGTATCACATTTATTGATTTGCATATGTTGAGCCAACCTTGCATCCCAGGGATAAATCCCACTTGATCATGGTATATGATCCATTTAATGTACTGTTAAATTCTGTTTACTAGTAATTTGTTGAGAATTTTTACACCTGTGTTCATCAGAGATATTGAATTGTAATGTTTTCCTTGTGTAGTTTCCTTGTATGATTTTGGTATCAGCGTTAAGTCTGGCATTGTAAAATAAGTTTCAAGTATTTCCTCATCTTCAAATTTTTGGAAGGGTTTAAGAAGAATTGCTGTTGAATTCTCTTTGTTTGTATTAACCATGAGTATATGAGTGGTCTGTACAAGTTACTTTGATAAGAGTGTTTTTTCAGGAATAGTTGTGATAGCTCTTCTGTAATACACTTACATAAGTGGTTTAAAAACCGTGTAATAAAGATATTTGGATTTTTGTTGAAATATATTTGACATTTAACACTGTGTGATGTTAATTCTTGTTTACATGTTTGATAAAATTCACCAGTGAAGTCATCTGGTCCTGGGATTTTCTTTCTTGGGAGGTTTTTGGTTTCTGATTCAATTTCCTTATTGGTTTGTTCAGATTTTCTCTTTCTTCATGATTCAGTCTTAGTTGGTTGTGTTTCTAGCAATTTATCCATTTATTCTTGTTTATCCAATTTGTTGGCATATAATTGTTTATAGCAGTCTCCTAAGTGCCACTGTATTTCTGTGGTATCACTTGTAATGTCTCATCTTTTGTTTATAATTTATTTGAGCCTTCACTCCTTTTTTTCTTAGACCTTTCTACCTAAAGATTTGTCAATTTTGTTTGCTTTTCAAAAACTAATTCTTAGCTTTAATTGTTTTTCTATTTCATTTATTTCTGCTCTAATCTCTATTATCCTTTCTTTTGCAAATTTGGATCTAGTTTGCTCTTTTTTTTCTAATTCCTTGGGGTGTAAAGTTAGGTTGTTTACTTGAAATTTTTCTTCTTTTTTAATGTAGGTGTTCATCACTATAAAAATTTTTTAGGGTGATTTTGCTGCATTTCATAAGTTTTGGTATGTCATATTATCATTTTCATTTGTCTCAAACTATTATTTTATTTTCACTTTGATTTTGTCTTTGATCCATTGATTTTTCAAGAGTGTATTAGTGTCCACATATTTATGAATTTTCTAGTTTTCCTTCTATTAGGGATCTCTAGTTTCATTGCATTGTGGTTGGACAAGTTACGTGGTGTGATTTCAATTGTCTTAGGTTTGTTAACAGTTGCTTTGTGGCCTAACATGTGATCTGTCCTAGAGGACGTTTAAAATGTACTTGAAAAGAATGTATACTCTGATGCTGTTGGGTAAAATGTTCTGTATATGTCTCAGGTCTATTTGATCCATGGTGTTTCTCAAGTCTGCTGTTTCCTTATTGATTTTCTCTCTGGATGTTTTATCCTTTGTTGAATATGGGACTTGAAGGACTCCTTTTGCCATTTTTTAAGCAAGTCTAGCAGAGATAAATTCCTTCAGCTTTCATTTGGGAAGTCTTTTTCTCTTCTTCATTTTTGAAGGACAGTTTTACCACATATATCACTCTTGGTTGGCAGTTTTTTCTTTTTTTCCTTTGGCCCTTTGAATATATTATTCTTGTGCCTTCTGAATTGCAAGGTTTCTACTGAGAAATCTGCTCATTGTCTTATGAGGAATCCCTTGTGCATGATGAGTCACTTCTCTCTCACTGATTTCACAATTGTCTTTGTCTTTGAACAGTTTGATTATATTGTCTTGGGATGCAGTGATTTGGATTCATCATATTTGGGCTTCATGAATCTGGATTTCCATTTTTCTCCTTGGATTTAGAAATTTTTGTCCATAATGTATATGTTGGATTTTCTGCTGGTGACCATAGGCTTTCTTCACTCTTTTTTTTCTTCTTACTGGATAATTTTAAATTATCCATATTTAAGATCACTGATTCTTTCTTCTGCTTGATAAAGTCAGCCGTTGAATAACTCCAGTGAGTTTCTCAGTTCAGTTATTGTATTCCTTCATCTCCAGAATTTCTCTTTGGTTATATTTTAGTTTCTCTTTGTTGATATTATTTTGTTCATGTATCATCTTCTTGATTTTGTTTAGTTGTCCATCTGTGTTCTCTTGTAATTCACTGAGACTTTTAAATTCAATTATTTTGAATTCTTTGTCAAATAATACATAGATCTCCATTTCTTTAGGGTTGGTTACTGGAAGTTTTTTTCTTCCTTTGATTGGGTTATGTTTCCCTGATTTTTGTTTTTGTTGCTGTTCCTTTTAGCTTTGTGTTGGTATCTACAAATTTGAAGAAACAGCTGCTTTTCCCAGTCTTTACAGACTGGTTTCAATGGGGCCAGAGATATTCACCAATCATCCCAGCTAGACATTCTAGGAGCCTCTCAAATCTTTTCTACGAATGTATCTTCTCTAAACTTTTCTGTGTAGACTCCTATTAGAGGGATTTACCAGTTTCACTATTTTTTTAGGAGCCCATAATCTCTGGCTCCCTCTGGTGTCTGGACTCCACTGCAGCCCAGAACACTGGAGTAATGCTCCACTACTCTCCCTACCTCTTTGGAAAGAAGCCTCAGGTTCTGCACCTTCTCCCAATCTTGCATGCTAGGCAAAAACCTCTTTCCCCTTTCCTTTGTTTTCAGCTATCCCCAGGCATCCAAACTATGCTGATTCTATCAGCCCTCTATGTGAGGCAAGATAGAAATGAGTCTTTTGGAAGCACACTTAAGACCAGAATGTTGGAGGCATGGTCTACTCCTCTCTCTGAGATACTGTGCCTCAGATTCTGTGTGTTCACAAACTTGCAGAGTGTGCTGGCAGCAGCAAGCCATCACACCTTTCTTTTGTTATTAGTTGCCAAAACTATGCCAGTTCTGTCAGTGTTCCAGGTGAGGTGAGGTAGAAACAAGTCTTTCAGGCAGTGCACTGAGAGTCCAGGGACTTTGGATAAACACTCCTCTTTCTCTTTCTCCTTGAGGGGAAAATCACAGGCCAAATCACTGAGCTGTGCTGGCTTGGAGGACAGGCTGATGGGGGTAAGGTAAAATTCCTCCTTTTACCCATTTCAATGTAAGGTAGGGGTGTGTGTGTGTGTGTGTGTGTGTGTGTGTGTGTGTGTGTGTGTGTGTGTGTGTGTGTGTGTGTGTGTGTGTGTCTAAAGCACTGCAGCTTCTTACCTGGATACAGAACTTCTCATAAAATATTTTGCCTCATATATTGTTGTTAAATCAGTGTTTCTGTGGGGGACAAGGGCTGGAACTTCCTATTCTAATTTCTTACTGACATTACTCCCGAATGAGCATTCTAAATACAGTGAATCACAAAGAAAAGTAAAAGTAAGATGTCTATCCTAAAAATACTTTGGAAATTCAATCAGAGTATTTTTCTCTAATTACTGTAACAAGTTACAACTCTGTTTATGCATTTTCAAGTGGTTTTTTCTCAGAGGATGTCTTCAGAGTGGCTTATTTATCATGTACTTATAACTCTCTCTGTTGTTGCACATTTTTCAAAATTAGAAGTGTTGCCTGACTGCTATGTTGCCCAATTAATATTTATAACCCAAGATGTCCATTTCTATCAGACCCAGAGCCCAGCGTCTGCTTAATGATCTGATTCAAGGCTTTGCTCATTTAGAGCTCATGTCTAGCTCTACAAGTTTTGCTGGGCTATACATGGGAATGGAATACTGTTATCAGATTCCTACAGTTTGAAGAAAAAGGGAATACATAGTGATGCAAATAGATACAGAACAAAGAGTGAGGCACCAGGCCATTTGCCAGCATGCTATGAATAGCTCTTCATATCTAAGACACTATAACTTTAATGCTTGAAGGTACTGCACATCAATTCACTGACAGACACTAGATAAAGGCATTAGTCATTGTCAATATATATTTATTGGACAGCAACTGTGTACAAAGTGCTAAAGATCATTTGTTTTAAAATATTTTGTTCCTAAAAATTTTACAATTTGTATGGAAACACAAAAGACGCCAAATAGCCACAGCAATCTTGAGAAAGAAAAACGGAGCTGAGGAGTCAGGCTCCCTGACTTCAGAATACACTACAAAGCTACAGTAATCAAGACAGTATGTTACTGGCACAAAAACAGAAATATAGATCAATGGAACAGGATAGAAGTCCCAGAGATAAACCCACGCACATAAGGTCACCTTACCTTTGACAAAGGAGGCAAGAATACACAATGGAGAAAAGACAGCCTCTTCAATAAATGGAGCTGGGAAAACTGGACAGCTACATGTAAAAGAATGAAATTAGAACACTTCCTAACAAACACCATACACAAAAAGAAACTCAAAATGGATTAAAGACCTAAACGTAAGGCCATACACTATGAAATTCTTAGAAGAAAACATAGGCAGAACCCTCTTTGACATAAATCACAGCAAGATCCTTTATAACTCACCTCCTAGAGTAATGGAAATAAAATATAAAACAAACAAATGGAACCTAATGAAACATAAAAGCTTTTGCACAGCAAAGGAAAACATAAACAAGATGAAAAGACAACCCTCAGAATGGGAGAAAATATTTGCAAACAAAGCAACTGACAAAGGATTAATCTTCAAAATATACAAGCAACTCATGCAGCTCAATATCAAAAATAACAAACAACCCAATCCAAAAATGGGCAGAAGACCTAAATACACATTTCTCTAAAGAAGACACAGAGATTGCCAACAAGCACATGAAAAGATGTTCAACATCACTAATCATTAGAGAAATGTAAATCAAAACTACAATGAGGTATCACCTCACACCAGTGAGAATGGCCATCAACAAAAAATCTACAAACAATAAATCCTGGAGAGGGTGTGAAGAAAAGGGACCCCTCTTGCACTGTTGGTGGGAATGTAAATTGATACAGCCACTATGGAGAACAGTATGGAGGTTCCTTAAAAAACTAAAAATACAGCTACCATATGAGCCTGCAATCCCACTACTGGGCATATACCCTGATAAAACCATAATTCAAAAAGATACATGTATCATAATATTTATTGCAGCACTATTTGCAGTTGTCAGGATGTGGAAGTAACCTAAATG
The DNA here is from genome assembly GCF_000442215.2 of Lipotes vexillifer. NCBI lineage: Eukaryota > Metazoa > Chordata > Mammalia > Artiodactyla > Lipotidae > Lipotes > Lipotes vexillifer. The sequence continues at coordinate 23,407 of NW_006795797.1, read as the reverse complement.
TCCATTGACAGATGAATGGATAAAGAAGATGTGACGAATATATACAATGGAATATTACTCAGCCATAAAAAGAAACAAAATTTAGTTATTTGCAGTGAAGTGGATGGAGCTACAGTCTGTCATACAGAGTTAAGTAAGTCAGAAACAGAAAAACAAATACCATATGCTAACACACATACATGGAATCTAAAAGAAATGGTACTGATGAACCTAGTGGCAGGGCAGGAATAAACACACAGCTGTAGAGAACAGACTTGAGGACACAGCAGGGAAAGGGGAAGCTGGGACAAAGTGAGAGAGTAGCAGTGACATATATAAACTACCAAATGTAAAATGGATGGCTAGTGGGAGACTGCTGCATAGCACAGGGAGATCAGCTCGGTGCTTTGTGATGATCTAGAAGGGTGGGATAGGAAGAATGGGAGGGAAGCTCAAGAGGGAGGGGATATGGGGATATATGTATACTTATAGCTGATTCACTTTGTTGTACTCCAGAAACTAACACAACATTGTAAATCAATTATATTCCAATAAAGATAGAATAAAATAAAATATAAGAAAATAATTTTGTTCCTGCCTATATTAGTCAAGCTTCTCAACAGAACATAAAACTGGTAGTATATCTATCTATATAGATAAATATTATATAGATATATATCCATATTATATAGAAATGTATCTTATAACTATATATAATCCTATATGTAAATAAATATAAATATATTTATTATATAGAGGTTTATTGGAAGGAATTGGCTCATGCAATTTGGACCATTTTTTTTAAAACTCTTTATTGAAATTGGTACAATATTGCTTCTGTTTTATGTTTTGGGTCTTTTTCTTTTGGCCCCAAGGCATGTGGGATCTTAGCTCCTGACCAGGGATTGAACCCTGCATTGGGAGGCGAAGTCTTAACCACGGGACTGCCAGGGAAGTCCCTGGCTCATGCAGTTTGGAGGATAAGTTCCATGATCTGCCATCTGCAAGCTGGAGACTGATGAAAGCCAATGGTATAATTCAGTCTGAGTCTGAAAGCTTATAAATCAGAACTGATTGTATAAATACTCGTCTGAAGACTGGAGAAGATGAGATGAAATGCCCCAGCTCAATCAGTGAAGCAGAAATAAAGACTGAGTTCCTCTTTCCTTCTGCCTTTTGTTCTGTTCAGGCTCTCAACAGATTGTATGATGCCCACTCACATTGGGGAGAACAATCTACTTTACTGAATCCACAGGTTCAAATGCTAGTTGCATTCAGAAATACCCTTACAAACACACCCAGAAATAATGTTTAATCCAACACCACCATGGTCAATCAGGTTAACACATAAAATTAACCATTACATTGCCCTTACAATATTTTAACTTATAAACCATGCAGATTTTACAACTATGGACAATCATACATCCTTTGAAAAAAAGCATTATCTTTTATATGATACTCCATTTCTAGCTACACAAAATTTGTTTTGAGTTTGGATTGCCACTTTCATTTTCTAGTAAGCACCATTCTTTGGAAAGTATTGTGTATGATGTGAATTCCCTTTAATATGTATTCATATTTTTTTTTCTAACCAACCAGCTTTGCTACTTCTTCACTCTCCTTCACCGTTCAAATCATCCAAACTTATTGGGAAATCTTCCCAAGATCTCCACTCCAAGATAAAGCAAAGGGCAATCACCTGGACACCTATTTGTCACCTAATACTGATTGACTGAAAATAGAGAGAGCTACTCATATTGCAGCTAAAAGAAAGCTCTTTCAAGTTATATCTTTCTCCTACAAGTTTGTTGGCAAAAAAAATAGAAAAAAAGAGGAAGCACTTTTGACAATATATCAGGCATAGTCAGTTTCTAATAATGTCAAGTAACCATAAACACAATAATGGAGGTCTTAATTTCCTTTCTACTGTATTTCTATCCCTGTGAAATAGCTGCATCAAAACTGCATTTCGAGAAAATGAATTTGTTCCAGCTTCCACACTGAGCAAGTAACTGCAATAATGAAATGAATTTGAAAAAGGACCAAAGAAGCTAGTAAAAGAAAAAATATTAGAAAACAAAGAAGAGATGATGCTTCAAGATGGTGGAGGAGTAAGACGTGAAGATCACCTTCCTCCCCACAAATACATCAAAAATACTTCTACATGGGGGACAACTCCTACAGAACACCTACTGAACGCTGGCAGAAGACCTCAGAATTCCCAAAGGCAAGAAACACCCCACATACCTGGGTAAGGCAAAAGAAAAAGAAAAAACAGAGACAAAAGAATAGGGACAGGGTCTGCACTTCTGGGAGGTAGCTGTGAAGGACGAAAAGTTTCCATACACTAGGAAGCCACTTCACTGGTGGAAATGGGTGAGTGGGTGGGGGGAGGAAGCTTTGTAGCCACGGAGGAGAGCGCAGCAACAGGGGTGCAGAGGGAAAAGCGGAGAGATTTCCACACAGAGGATCGGTGCCGACCAGCACTCACCAGCCTGAGATGCTTGTCTGCTCACCCACCAGGGCAGGTGGAGGCTGCGAGCTGAGGCTTGGGCTTCGGAGGTCAGATCGCAGGGAGAGGACTGGGGTTGGCTGCATGAACACAACCTGAAGGGGGTTAGTGTGCCACAGCTAACTAGGAGGGAGTACAGGAAAAAGTCTGGAACTGCCTAAGAGTCAAGAGACCACTGTATTGGGGTACATGAGGAAAGGAGATTCAGAGCACTGCCTAAATGAGCTTCAGAGACAGGCAAGAGCCAGGCTGTCAGTGCAGATACCAGAGACAGGTATGAAATGCTAAGGTTCCTGCTGCAGCCACCAAGAAGCCTATGTGCAAGCACAGGTCACAATCCATTCCTCCCCTCCCAGGAGCCTGAGTAGCCTGCCACTGCCAGGGTTCCATGATCCAGGGACAACTTCCCCAGTAGAACACATGGAATGCCTCAGGCTGTTGCAATGTCACGCTGGCCCCCACCACTGCAGGCTTGCCCTGCATTCCATACACCTCCCTCCCCGCCTTCTGAGTGAGCCAGAGCCCCCTATTCAGCCGCTCCTTTAATCCCCTCCTATCTGGGTGAAGAACAGATGCCAGAGGGCGACCAACATGCAGAGGCAGGGCCAAATCCAAAGCTGAACCCCAGGAGCTCTGTGAACAAAGAAGAGAAAGGGAAATTTCTCACAGCAGCTTAAGGAGCAGCGGATTAAATCTCCATAATCAATTTGATGTACCCTGCTTCTGTGGAATACATGAATAGACAATGAATCATCCCAAAACTGAGGCGGTGGACTTTGGGAGCAACTGTAGACTTGGGGTGTGTTGTATACAACTGACTAGATTCTGATTTTTTTGTTTATATTAGTATAGTTTTTCACACTTGTTATCATTGGTGGATTTGTTTATTGGTTTGGGTGTTCTCTTTTTTTTAATAACTATTTTATGTATTTTTTTCTTTCTTTTTTTTCTCCCTTTTCTTTTGAGCTGTGTGGCTGACAGGGTCTAGGTGCTCTGGTGGGGTGTCAGGCCTGAACCTCTGAGGTGTGAGAGCAAAGTTCAGGATATTGGACCACCAGAGACCTCCCGGCCCCATGTAATATCAATCAGTGAGAGCTCTCCCAGAGATCTCCATCTCAACACTAAGACCCGGTTTCACTCAACCACCAGCAAGCACCAGTGCTGGACACCCTATGCCAAACAACTAACAAGACAGGAACACAACCCCACACATTAGCAAAGAGGCTGCCTAATATGATAATACAGTCACAGACACCCCAAAACGTACCACCGGACATATTCCTGCACACCAGAAAGACAATATCCAGCCTCATCCACTAAAACACAGGCATCAGCCCTATCCACCAGGAAGTCTACACAACCCAGTGAACCAACCTTAACCACGGCGGGCAGAAACCACAAACAACCAGAACTATGAACCTGCAGCCTGTGACAAGGAGACCCCAAACTCAGTAAGTTAAGCAAAATGAGAAGACAGAGAAACACACAGCAGATGAAGGAACAAAGTAAAAACCCATCAGGCCAAACAAATGAAGAGGAAATAGGCAGTCTACCTGAAAAAGAATTCAGAGTAATAATAATAAAGATGATCCAAAATCTTGGAAAAAGAAAGATGAAAATGCAAGAAACGTTTAACAAGGACCTAGAAAAACTAAAGAGAAAACCAACAATTCTGAACAACACAATAAATGAAATTAAAAATTCTCTAGAAGGAATCAATAGCAGAATAACGGAGGCAGAAGAATGGAAAAGTGACCTGGAAGATAAAATACTGGAAAAAACTACCACAGAGCAGAATAAAGAAAAAAGAATGAAAAGAATTGAGGGCAGCCTCAGAGACCTCTGGGACAACATTCAATGCACCAACATTCAAATTATAGGGGTCCCAGAACAAGAGGAGAAAAAGAAAGGGACTGAGAAAATATTTGAAGACATTATAGTTGAAAATTCCCTAATATGGGAAAGGAAATAGTCAATCAAGTCCAGGAAGCACAGAGAGTCCCATACAGGATAAATCCAAGGAGAAACATGCCAAGACACATATTAATCAAACTAGCAAAAATTAAATACAAAGAAAAAATATCAAAAGCCTCAAGGGAAAGCAATAAACAACATACAAGGGAATCCCAATAACGTTAACAGGTGATCTTTCAGCAGAAACTCTGCAAGCCAGAAGGGAGTAGCATGACATACTTAAAGTGATGAAAGGGAAAAACCTACAACCAAGATTACTCTACCCAGCAAAGATCTCACTCAGATTCAAAGGAGAAATTAAAACCTTTACAGACAAGCAAAAGCTAAGAGAATCCAGCACCACCAAACCAGCTTTACAACAGGTGCTAAAGGAGCTTCTCTTGGCAGGCAACACAAGAGAAGGAAAATACCTACAATAACAAACCCAAAACAATTAAGAAACTGGTAATAGGAACATACATATTGATAATTACCTAAAGCATAAATGGATCAAATGCTCCAACGAAAAGACATAGACTGGCTGAATGGATACAAAAACAAGACCCATATATATGCTGTCTACCAAAGACCTCCTTAGGACCTAGGGACACATACACACAGAAAGTGAGGAGATGGAAAAAGATATTCCATGCAAATGGAAATCAAAAGAAAGCTGGTGTAGGAATTCTCACATCAAACAAAAGAGACTTTAAAATAAAGACTATTACAAGAGACAAAGAAGAACACTACATAGTGATCAAGGGAGCAATCCAAGAAGAATATATAACAATTGTAAATATTTATGCATGCAACATGGGAGCACCTCAATACATAAACCTAATGCTAACACCATAAAAGGGGAAATTGACAGTGACACAATAATAGTAGGGGACTTTAACACCCCACTTTCACCAATGGACAGATCATCCAAAGTGAAAATAAATAAGGAAACACAAGCTTTAAATGACACATTAAACAAGATGGACTTAATTGATATTTATAGGGCATTCAATCCAAAAACAACAAAATACACTTTCTTTTCAAGTGCTTGTGGAATATTCATCAGGATATATCATATCCTGTGTCACAAATCAAGTAAAAAAAATTGAAATCATATCAAGTATCTTTTCCAACCACAGTGCTATGAGACTAGAGATCAATTACAGGAAAAAAACTGTAAAAAATACAAACACATGGAGGCTAAACAATACACTACTAAATAACCAAGAGATCACTGAATAAATCATAGAGGAAATGAAAAACTACCTAGAAACAAATGACAATGAAAAAAAGATGACCAAAAATCTATGGGATGCAGCAAAAGCAGCTCTAAGAGGCAAGTTGATAACAATACAATCCTTCCTAAAGAACAAGAAAAATCTCAAACAACCTAACATTACAACTAAAGCAATTAGAGAAAGAATAACAAAAAAATTCCCAAAGATAGCAGAAGGAAAGAAATGATAAAAATCAGATCAGAAATAAGTGAAAAAGAAATGAAGGAAACAATAGCAAAGATTACTAAAAATAAAAGCTGATACTTTGAGAACATAAATAAAACTGATAAACCATTAGCCAGACTCATCAAGATAAAAAGGGAGAAGACTCATTTTAATAGAATTCAAAATGAAAAAGGAGAAGTAACAACTGACACTGCAGAAATACAAAGGATCATGAAAGATTACTACAAGCAACAACTATATGCCAATGGACAACTTGGAAGATATGGACAAATTCTTAGAAAGGCACAACCTTCCCAGACTGAACCAGGAAGAAACAGAAAATATAAACAGACAAATCACAAGCACTGAAATTGAGACTATGATTAAAAATCTTCCAACAAACAAAAGCCCAGGACCTGATGGCTTCACATGAGAATTCTATCAAACATTTAGAGAGGAGGTAACATGTATCCTTCTCAAACTTTTCCAAAACATAGCAGAGGGGGGGACACTACCAAACTCATTCTAGGAGGCCACCAAAAGTAGAAAAAGATGTCACAAGAAAAGAAAACTTCAGGCCAATATCACTGTTGAACATAGATGCAAAAATCCTCAACAAAATACCAGGAAACAGAATACAACAGAATATTTAAAGGAACATACACCATGATTAAACGGAGTTTATCCCAGGGATTCTACAATACAGGCAAATCAAATCAATCAGTATGATACAGCATGTAAATAAATTGAAGGAAAAAAACAATATGATAGTCTCCATAGATACAGAAAAAGCTTTCAAGAAAATTCAACACCAATTTATGATAAAAACTCTCCATAAAGTAGGTATAGATGGGAACCTACCTCAACATAATAAAGGCCATCTATGACAAACACACAGCCAGCAACATTCTCAATGGTGAAAAATTGAAACAATTTCCTCTAAAATCAGGAACAAGGCAGGGTTGCCCACTCTCACCACTATTATTTAACATAATTTTGGAAGTTTTAGCCACAGCAATCAGGGAAGAAAAGGAAATAAATGGTATCCAAATTAGAAAAGAAGTAAAACTGTCACTGTTTGCAGATGACATGATACTATACATAGAGAATCCTAAAGATGCTACCAGAAAAGTACTAGAACTAATCAATGAATTTCATATAGTAGCAGGATACAAAATTAATGCACAGAAATCTCTGGCATTCCTATACACTAATGATGAAAAATCTGAAAGAGAAATTAAGGAAACACTCCCATTTACTACTGCAACAAAAAAATAAAGTACCTAGGAACAAACTTACCTAAGGAGACAAAAAACCTGTATGCAGAAAACTATATGACACTGATGAAAGAAATGAAAGATAATATAAACAGAAGGAGAGATATACCATGTTCTTGGATTGGAAGAGTCAACATTGTGAAAATGATTATATTACCCAAAGCAATCTACAGATCGATCCAGTCCCTATCAAACTACCAATGGCATTTTTCACAGAACTAGAAGAAAAATTTCATGTATGGAAAAGATCGATCCAGTCCCTATCAAACTACCAATGGCATTTTTCACAGAACTAGAAGAAAAATTTCACAATTTGTATGGAAACACAAAAGACCCTGAATAACCAAAGCAATCTTGAGAAAGAAAAATGGAGCTGGAGGAATCAGGCCCCCAGATTTCAGACTGTACTACAAAGCTACAGTAATCAAGAGTGTATGGTACTGGCACAAAAACAGAAATATAGATCAATGGAACAGGATAGAAAGCACAGAGATAAACCCACACACATATGGTCACCTTCTTTTTGATAAAGGAAGCAGGAATATACAGTGGAGAAAGGACAGCCTCTTCAATAAGTGGTGCTGGGGAAACTGGACAGCTACACGTAAAAGAATGAAATCAGAACACTCCCTAACACCATGCCCCCAAAAAACTCAAAATGGATGAAAGACCTAAATGTAAAGCCAGACACTATAAAACTCTTAGAAGAATACATAGGCAGAACCCTCTATGACATAAATCACAGCAAGATCCTTTTTGACCCACCTCTTAGAGAAATGGAAATAAAAACAAAAATAAACAAATGGGACCTAATGAAATTTAAAAGCTTTTGCACAGCAAAGGAAACCATAAACAAGATGAAAAGACAACCCTCAGAATTGGAAGAAAATATTTGCAAATGAAGCAACTGACAAAGTATTAATTTCCAAAATATACAAGCAGCTCATGCAACTCAATATAAAAAAAACAAACTACCCAATCCCAAAATGGGCAAAACCTAAATAAACATTTCTCCAAAGACAATATACAGATTGCCAACAAACACATGAAAGGATGCTCAAAATCACTAATCATTAGAGAAATGCAAATCAAAACTTCAATGGGGTATCATCTCACACCAGTCAGAAAGGCCATCATCAAAAAAATCTACAAACAATAAATGCTGGTGAGGATGTGGAGAAAAGGGAAGCCTCTTGAACTGTTGGATAGAATGTAAATTTATACAGCCACTATGCAGAACAGTAAGGGGGTTCCTTAAAAACCTAATAATAGAACTACCATATGACCCAGCAATCCCACTACTGGGCATATACCCTGAGAAAACCATAATTCAAAAAGAGTCATGTACCACAATGTTCATTGCAGCTCTATTTACAATAGCCAGGACATGGAAGCAACCTAAATGTCCATCAACAGATGAATGGATAAAAGAGATGTGACACATATATACAATGGAATATTACTCAGCCATAAAAAGAAACGAAATTGAGTTATTTGTAGTGAAGTTGATGGACCTAGAGTCTGTCATACAGAGTTAAGTCAGTCAGAAGGAGAAAAACAAGTACCTTATGCTAACACAGATATATGGAATCTAAAAAAAAAAAAAAAAAAAAAAAAGGTTCTGAAGAATGTAGGGGCATGACAGGAATAAAGACACAGATGTAGAGAACACATGGAGGGAGAAGTTTAAGCTGGGATGAAGTGAGAGAGTGGCATTGACATATATACACTACCAAATGTAAAATAGATAGCTAGTGGAAAGCAGCCACATAGGTCAGGGAAATCAGCTCAGTGCTTTGTGACCACTTACAGGGGTGGGATAGGGAGGGTGAGATAGGGAGGTTGGGTTGGAGATGCAAGAGGTAGGGGATATGGAGATATATGTATACGTATAACTGATCACTTTGTTATACAGCAGAAACTAACACAACATTTTAAAGCAATTATACTCCAATAAAGATGTTAAAAAAAGAGAAGAATGAAGATAAAATACAGATAAGATGTATTACTATCTCAATAAATATGGAATAATTTGGTTAAACATGGTTCTTTGTAGAAATATAGACACAATTACAATATAAAGGAAAAATCATGGGGTTTACAATCAGAATCCTTATAGTTTTCACTGGGAGACATGGAAAAGATAATTAGCTTCTCTGTTTCCATGTTCTCTTGTATAAAATAGAAATAATACTTGGACTTAACCTGGTGGTTTAGTGGCTAAGCCTCCGGGCTCCCAAAGCAGGGCCTGGTTTGATTCCTGGTCAGGGAACTAGATCACACATACCACAATTAACCCTTCGTGTGCTGCAACTAAAGATCCCACATGCTGCAACTAAAGATCCCGCATGCCACAACAAAGATCTCACATGCAGCAACAAAAATCCCATGTGCTGCAATTAAGACCTGGTGCAGCCAAATAGATAGATAAATATTCAAAGAGAGAGAGAGAGAGAGAGAGAGAGAGAGAGAGAGAGAGAGAGACAGAAGTAGGATCAGAGAGTCCAGAGGAAAAAAATGGAAATAATACCTATCACAAAAGTTGTTTTGAGAATCCATTAATCTAATATAGATGAAAATGCTATGTCAAATACTATCTAATATATGTATAAAAATCTGTAACAGATTCAGTTGAATGGTAGAAGTTCAATTAAGTTTAGTTTCCTTGACAGTATATGAATTTAAAATATGAGATTAAAGATTTTAATATATGAAAAACATCTTTTTATTTTTGCATTTCTCTATTCCTTGTGCTTATAATTACACTGGAAAAACTGGGATAAACTGAAAGACTCCTCAATATATGCTTCTTTCTTTAAAAATAAATTTGTTCATTATTTAGAATTTAGAGATGTACACATTGAAAGGAAGTTTACTACAATGAATTCCAAAAATTGAAAGAGATGAGTACTATAATAGTATTTGTCTCAGATTTCTGTATATATTGATTATCCTCTAATACAGGGGTCTCCAACTCCCCAGGCCACATACTGGTACCAGTCCATGGCCTGTTAGGAACTGGGCCACACAGCCGGAGGTTAGCAGCGGGCAAGCAAGCAAAGCTTCATCTATATTTACAGCTGCTCCCATCGCTTGCATTACCACCTGAGCTCCGCCTCCTGTCAGATCAGCAGTGGCATTAGATTCTCATAGGAGCGTGAGCCCTGCTGTGAACTGTGCATGCGAGCTGATGCCTGATGATCTGAGGTGTAGCTGAGGTGGTGATGCTAGCTCTGGGGAGCGGCTGCAAATACAGATTATCATTGGCAGAGAGGTTTGACTGCACAGAGACCATAGTAAATCAGTTGCTTGCAGACTCATATCAAAACCCTATCAGTGAGTGGCAAGTGACAATTAAACTACATCTGGTGGCAGGCTTTATAGTGGCAAGTGAGTTGATGTAATTCAATTGTCCAGCTGTATCTTGTGGTAGGCTTTAAGTCAGAATCTGACACTTACTTTAGTCTGTGCATGGCCTGCCCATTATTTTATTTACTACTTCTGTCCTCACCTCTTTCCTGCACTTTGCACTTGTCTCAGTTTTGGTAAATCCACAAACTAACCTTAGCCAAAATGAGTAAAAAACAAATGTCACTGGAGAGCTTCTTTGAAAAGGGGGAAAGAACCAATGATGAGACAGCAGAAGAGTCTAAGACTGACAACAAAAAGAAAGCTGCATTTAAAAGAAAAAACCAAGAGTCCTACTTAAATTACAGGTTAATTGCAACAGGTGATCCACATTCACCAAGCCCGCTTTGTATAATAAGTGCTGACCAGCTATCCAACGAAACCATGAAACTTTCAAAACTGCTTCGCCACATGGAGACCAAGCACTGTGCATTCAAAGACAAGCCTTTGGAGTTTTTCAAAAGAAAAGAAAGGGAATACGAAAAACAGAAGCAATTATTGAACGCCACCACTTCATCAAATTTGTTTGCACTGAGAGCATCATTCTTAGTGGCTAACTGCATTGCTAAAGCTAAGAAGCCCTTTATTATTTGTGAAGAATTGTGCTGCTAAGGACATTTTTCGTGTACTTTTAGGAGAGACTGCACTTCAAAAGATGGCACGTGTTCCTTTTTCTGCTAGCACCATAACTAGATGAATTGGCAGAAAAGCAGAGGATATTAAGGCACAATTGTTAGAGAGGATTAATGAGTCACCATGATATGCAATCCAGGTTGACAAGTCTATCAATGTTGACAACAAGGCAACAATGCTTGTTTTGGTGTGATATATTTTTCAGGAGGATGTGCATGAGGATATGTTCTGTGCACTTTTGTTGCCAACCAGCACCACAGCTACAGAACTGTTCAAGTCTTTGAATGATTATATAACAGGAAAACTGAATTGGTCATTTTGTGTTGGTATATGCATGGATGGAGCGGCTGCCATGAGTGGATGGCTTTCTGGTTTCACTACTTGGGTCAAAGAGGTCGTTTCTGAATGTGAGTCTACGCACTGTGTCATCCACAGAGCAATGCTGGCTAGCCAAAATATGTCACCTGAACTTAACAACGTTTTGCAGGATGTGATTAAAATTATCAACCACTAAAGTACATGCCCTTAACTCACATCTGTTCGCTCAGCTCTGTGAGGAGATGGACGCAGAACACACGTGTCTTCTCTCATACACAGAAGTGAGATGGCTTTCTAAAGGTAGATAACTGGCCAGAGTTTTTGAGTTATGAGAGCTGCTCCAGAGATTTCTTTTAGAAAAACAGTCACCACTGGCAGCACATTTCAGTGACACAGAATGGGTTGAAAACTTGCTTACTTGTGTGACACATTCAACCTGCTCAACGTACACAATCTGTCACTTCACGGAAGAACAACAACTGTGTTCAAGTCAGCAGATAAAGTGGCTGCACTCAAAGCCAAACTGGAATTATGGGGGTGATGAGTGAACATTAAGATTTTTGACATTTCAAACATTAGCAGAGATTTTGAAAGAGACTGAGCCAGGGCCTTCTTATTCCCAGCTGGTGTATGATCACCTATCTCAGCTTTCAAACGAGTTTGAGCATTACTTCCCAACCACAAAAGACCCCCAAACCAGGAAGGAGTAGATTTGCGACCCATTTATGAATAAATAAATAGATTTGCCAGGCAAATCAACTTTGTCCGTGCTAGAAGAGGATCAACTGCTTGAGATTGCACATGACAGTGCCCTTAAAAGTATGTTTGAGGCAACTTCAAATTTCCATACGCTCTGGATTAAAGACAAGGTGGGATATCCTGAGATTGCCACAAAAGCAATGAAAAGCCTGCTTCCATTTCCAGCATCCTATCTTTGTGAAGAAGGGTTTTCTGCAGTGACAGGAACCAAAACGATATTACGGAGTAGACTGGGCATAAGCAACACACTTCAGGTGTCACTGTCTCCTGTCACCCCCAGGTGGGACCGTCTAGATGCAGGAAAACAAGCTCAGGGCTCCCACTGATTCTGCATTAGGGTGAGTTGTACAATTATTTCATTATATATTACAATGTAATAATAAAGTGCACAATAAATGTAATGCATTTGAATCATCCCGAAACCTCCACCCCCCCGGTCCATGGAAAAATTGCTTTCCACAAAACTGGTCCCTGCTGCCAAAAGCTGGGGATCGCTGCTCTAATAGACATCATATTATAATTGGTGAAGTCAGTAGTGATTTTGACAATTCTCTGTCAATGCTATTTTGGTGATGTACATTTTATTTGGAAACATCTAAATTTACAAATAGCCTGACACTACATTAAAGTTACCAGACCCCTCTATGCCTTCCACAATTGAACGTTGAGATTTATAAGATATTTAAATTCTCTAACTTTTTATTTTGAAATAGTTTTATATTTGAAAGAAAGTTACAAAAATAGTACCAAATAATTCTAAATAAATAATTGAATAAATAAGCTAAAGAGAGGAAGGGAATGCTCTTTCTTACAGCAGAATTCCAATTATTAAATGTAGAAACAGTGACAGAAATAGAAAATCAACATTTGCCAAACAGCACGATAATAATTATCCTAAGATAAAATTAATGAGCAAACATATGATCTGAAATAGGATATCTGCCTAGTCTCAAAATACTTATTAAATTATAAAGTGAAAAATAATAACTTTATATTAGAAAAACCTGGAACATACAACCTCAACTAAGTGATCAAAGTTAGCATCACCAACAGTGAGACATATGGATGTGATCCTTGATATGATACACTGAGAAGAACACAGATCATTTTTGTGGAATTCTTTCCAAGAATATTATATTTAAGTAGAGCAAAAGGATTCTCCCAGCACTAAGGGAAGAAAGGCCATTTACACAAGAATCTCTCATGATCTCTTTCTAACAATCTCTAAAAAGATAATTTGTAAGTATCTGAGATTATGTAAAGGTAAGATAAAGTGAGATCATTTAGAATGTATCAGTTAGGGTGCTTTCAGTTAAAGCAACTTAAAAAATAACCACCACACTTCATTTTTATAACAGAGACAAGATTTAGCTAGAAGGGATACAAACTTGTCTCAAGGCTCTTCTAAGATATTTCTTGAACCATATGCAAAACCCAAACATTTATTTTTAAAAGATGCAGTAATTAAGTTGGCAGAAGATTAGGGCCCAAAAGACTCCTAACTCAAGTGTAGAAAAAACAAACATGGAGGTCAATGACTGTATTAGTTACCTATTGCTGAGTAACAACTTTTACCTCAAAAGTCAGTGTCTAAAACAACACACATTTATTATCCTGAGGTTTCTCTAGGTCAGAAATCTTGAAAGCATTTAGCTGGTTGATTCTGGCTCAAGATCTTGCATGAGGTTGCAGTTAGATAATTGACTAGAGGATGATTCACTTCCAAGTTCTTAGAAGGCCTCGGTTCCTCACTGGCCATCAGTGGGAGACTTCAGTTGTTTGACACATGGACTGCTGCATAGGCTACCAGAGTTTCCTCACAGCCTAAGAGATTCCAGAGAGAGCAAGTCAGAACAACCAAGACAGAATCTACAGAGGCTTTTGGTTACCTAGTCTCTGATGTTGCAAACTGTCACTTCCTCAAGGAGCTAAGGCAAGACCACACTCAGGGGTAAGTGAATAATGCTCTGCCTCCTGAATGAAGAGAATCAAAGAATTAGTGGGCAAATTTTAAAACCACAGAAATAGCATTATGTGTTTGCCCAAAGGTCATTCTCTTCTTGGAAATCAAAAACCCTTTGGTCAGATTCTTTCTTTCACACTCCCATCTTTCCAAGCTGCTTGGAAGGCCTTTACATTACAAGCTTTATTTTTCTACCTAGTGGGCAGCATATAAACCCTCTTGATTCTTTTTTTTTTTTTTTTTTGCGGTACGCAGGCCTCTCACTGTTGTGGCCTCTCCCGTTGCGGAGCACAGGCTCCGGACACCCAGGCTCAGTGGCCATGGCTCACAGGCCCAGCCGCTCTGCGGCATGTGGGATCTCCCCACACCGGGGCACGAACCTGTGTCCCCTGCATCGGCAGGGGGACTCTCAACCACTGCGCCGCCAGGGAAGCCCCAACCCTCTTGATTCTTATACTTCCTCCACAATAAATGCTGGCAAGTTTTCCTGTGTCTAAATTTCCATTTTCTCCCCTCTAGAAGTAAAAGAAAATGACAGTGTATGCTGATAAATTGGTTTTGCTCCTGATAAATAGAAAGGATTTCTGAATGTTTCCTTAGTTTACTTTAGTTCACCATATTTTTCTTCATTTTGCAAAATCAAATTTCTGACACTACCCTAGATTTGACTCAGTTACCACAGAAATAAAATTGACAAAAAGTCAGAAGCACAAAGATCCGTAGATGGTTACTGTAACTTAGCTTGTAAAATAATAATTTAAAAGTGGATGTTTCTGCTAACAGCCATCAACTCCACAGTCTGAAATGTCAGAGGTTAATTTTTTCTGAATCATACAAAAATATATATCCTGAATTATGGATTCATAAATTGCTCAAACTTTAATAGTTTATACTTTGCAGACTAGTATTTTTTCAACCTTGGGATGTCATTTAAAAAGGTATCCATCATATTAACTAGCAAGATATACCTTTATTTTCATGGAGTGACATACAGAAAAATCTCATCTTAGAGTATGAAAATATGTACATCTTTAAAAAAAACTGAATACTGATCATTAAATTATTCCTAAGCTTTCTAAAAATATTTTCACATCTTAAGATAAAATACCTTCTCCATGCTGGTGTGTATATTATGTATCAAATTAATAAGTATTGCATAAAATGTTACTACAACAATCACAATAACAGTCAATCACTAAGTCTTTTGAGATTCTACCAGAAATTTAAAATGAATCTTCAGCATCATAGAAACAATTCTCCCATCAAAATCAAGAACCTTCCTACTATAGCTTTAGCAGATGAACAGCAAAGGCTTTCCCAAACGTTCTTGCTCATAAAAATTTCATGATATGCTGGCTAAAAATTACATGCCTTTTCCCTGACCTCTTGAATCAGAACTCCAGGGGAGAGTCAAGAAGTCTGTATTTTGCACCAGACGTCAAACAGAAAAAGCAAGAAGAACTACAATCCTGCACCCTGTGGAACAAAAACCACATTCACAGAATGATAGACAAGATGAAAAGGCAGAGGGCTATGTACCAGATGAAGGAACAAGATAAAAACTCAGAAAAACAACTAAATGGAGATATGCAACCGTCCAGAAAAAGAATTCAGAATAATGATAGTGAAGATGATCCAGGACCTCGGAAAAAGAATGGAGGCAGAGATCGAGAAGACGCAAGAAGTGTTTAACAAAGACCTAGAAGAAGTAAAGAACAAACAAACAGAGATGAATAATACAATAACTGAAATGAAAACTAAACTAGAAGTAATCAATAGCAGAATAACTGAGGCAGAAGAACAGATAAGTGACCTGGAAAACAGAATGGTGGAATTCACAGCTGCGGAACAGAATAAAGAAAAAAGAGTGAAAGGAAATGAAGACAGCCTAAGACACCTCTGGGACAACATTAAACGCAACAACATTCACATTGTAGGGGTCCAAGAAGAAGAAGAAAGAGAGAAAAGACCCGAGAAAATATTTGAAGAGATAAGAGTCGAAAATTTCCATAACATGGGAAAGGAAATAGCCACCCAAGTCCAGGAAGCACAGTGTGTCCCATATAGGATAAACCCAAGGAGAAACACACTGAGATACATAGTAATCAAATTGGCAAAAATTAAAGACAAAGAAAAATTATTGAAAGCAGCAAGGGAAAAAATGACAAATAACATACAAGAGAACTCCCATAAGGCTAACAGCTGATTTCTCAGTAGAAACTCTACAAGCCAGAAGGGCATGGCATGATATACTTAAAGTGATGAAAGGGAAGAACCTACATCCAAGATTACTCTACCCAGCAAGGATCTCATGCAGATTCGATGGAGAAATCAAAAGCTTTACAGACAAGCAAAAGCTAAGAGAATTCAGCACCACCAAATAAGCTCTACAACAAATGCTAAAGGGACTTCTCTAAGTGGGAAACACAAGAGAAGAAAAGGACCTACAAAAACAAACCCAAAACAATTAAGAAAATGGTCATAGGAACATACATATTGATAATTACCTTAAACATGAATGGATTAAATGCTCCAACCAAAAGGCACAGGCATGCTGAATGGATACAAAAACAAGACCTATATATATGCTGTCTACAAGAGACCCAGTTCAGACCTAGGGACACATCCAGACTGAAAGTGAGGGAATGGAAAAAGATATCCCATGCAAATGGAAATCAAAAGAAAGCTGGAGTATAAATACTCATATCAGATAAAATAGACTTTAAAATAAAGAATATTACAAGAGACAAGGAAGGACACTACATAATGATCAAGGAATCAATCCAAGAAGAAGATATAACAATTATAAATATATATGAACCCAACATAGGAGCACCTAAATACATAAGGCAACAACTAACAGCTCCAGAAGAGGAAATTGACAGTAACACAGTAAGAGTGGGGAACTTTAACACCTCACTTACACCAATGGACAGATCATCCAAAATGAAAATAAATAAGGAAACAGAAGCTTTAAATGACAAAATAGACCAGATAGAATTAGTTGATATTTTTAGGACATTCCATCCAAAACCAGATTACCCTTTCTTCTCAAGTGCGCACAGAACATTCTCCAGGATAGATCACATCTTGGGTCACAAATCAAGCCTCAGTAAATCTGAGAAAATTGAAATCATATCGAGCATGTTTTCTGACCACAATGCTATGAGATTCGATATCAGTTCCAGGGAAAAAAAACGTAAAAAAACACAAACACATGAAGGCTAAATAATACATTACTAAATAACCAAGAGATCACTAAAGAAATCAAAGAGGAAATCAGAAAATACCTAGAGACAAATGACAATGAAAACATGACAATCCAAGACCTATGGAATGCAGCAAAAGCAGTTCTAAGAGGGAAGTTTATAGCTATACAAGCCTACCACAAGAAACAAGAAAAATCTCATATAAACAATCTAACGTTACACCTAAAGGAGCTAAAGAAAGAACAAACAAAACCCAAAGTTAGCAGAAGGAAAGACATCATAAAGCTCAGAGCAGAAATAAATGAAATAGAAAGAAAGAAAATAGCAAAGATAAATAAAACTAAAAGCTGGTTCTTTGAGAAGATAAAAGTAATTGAGAAACCTTTAGCCAGACTCATCAAGAAAAAGAGGGAGAAGACTCAAATCAATAAAATTAGAAATGAAAAAGGAGAAGTTACAACAGACACTGCAGAAATACAAAGCATCCTAAGAGACTACTACAAGCAACTCTATGTCAATAAAATGGGCAACCTGGAAGATATGGACAAATTCTTACAAACGTATAACCTTCCAAGACTGAACCAGGAAGAAATAGAAAACATGAACAAACCAATCACAAGTAATGAAATTGAAACTGTGATTAAAAATCTTCCAACAAACAAAGGTCCAGGACCAGATTGCTTCACAGGTGAATGCTATCAAACATTTAGAGAAGAGGTAACACCCATCCTTCTCAAATGCTTCCAAAAAATTGCAGAGGGAGGAACACTCCCAAATTCATTCTATGAGGCCACCATCACCCTGATATCAAAACCAGGCAGAGATACTACAAAAAAAAGAAAATTACAGAGCAATATCACTGATGAATATAGATGCAAAAATACTCAACAAAATACTAGCAAACAGAATCCAACAGCACATTAAAAGGATCATACACCATGATCAAGTGGGATTTATCCCAGGGATGCAAGGATTATTCAATATATGCATATCAATCAATGTGATACACCATATTAACAAATTGAAGAATAAAAACCATATGATCATCTCAATAGATGCAGAAAAAGGTTTTGACAAAATTCAAAACCCATTTATGATAAAAACTCTCCAGAAAGTGGGCATAGAGGGAACCACCTCAACATAATAAAGGCCATATACGAAAACCCCACAGCAAACATCATTCTCAATGGTGAAAAACTGAAAGCATTTCCTCTAAGATCAGGAAGAAGAGAAGGTTGTCCACTCTCACCACTATTATTCAGCATAGTTTTGGAAGTCCTAGCCATGGAAATTAGAGAAGAAAAAGAAATAAAATCAATACAAATTGGAAAAGAAAAAGTAAAACTGTCATTGTTTGCAGATGACATGATACTATACATAGAGAATCCTAAAAATGTCACCAGAAAACTAGTAGAGCTAATCAATGAATTTGGTAAAGTTGCAGGATACTAAATTAATGCACAGAAATGTCTTGTATTCCTATACACTAATGATGAAAAATCTGAAAGAGAAATTAAGGAAACACTCCCATTTACCACTGCAACAAAAAGAATAAAATACCTAGGAATAAACATACCTAGGTAGACAAAAGACCTGTATGCAGAAAACTATAAGACACTGATGAAAGAAATTAAAGATGATACCAACAGATGGAGAGAAATACCATGTTCTTGGATTGTAAGAATCAATATTGTGAAAATGACTATACTATGCAAAGCAATCTACAAATTCAATGCAATCCCTATCAAATTACCAATGGCATTTTTTATGGAACTAGAACAAATAATCTTAAAATTTGTATGGAGGCACAAAAGACTCTGAAGAGCCAAAGCAGTCTTGAGGGAAAAAAACGGAGCTGGAAGAATCAGACTCTGGCTTCAGACTATACTACAAAGCTACAATAATCAAGACAATATATTACTGGCACAAAAACAGAAACACAGATCAATGGAACAAGATAGAAAGCCCAGAGATAAACCCACGTGCCTATCGTGAACTAGTCTATGATGAAGGAGGTGAGGAAAAACAATGGAGAAAAGACAGTGCCTTCAATAAGTGGTGCTGCGAAAACTGGACTGTTACATGTAAAAGAATGAAATTAGAACACTCCCTAACACCATACACAAAAATAAACTCAAAATGGATTTGAGACCTAAATGTAAGACTGGACACTATAAAACTCTTAGAGGAAACATAGGAAGAACACTCTTTGACATAAATCACAGCAAGACCTTTTTTGATCCACCTCCTAGAGTAATGGAAATAAAAACAAAATAAAGAAATGGGACCTAATGAAACTTAAAAGCCCAGCAAAGGAAACCATAAGCAAGACGAAAAGACAACCCTCAGAATGGGAGAAATTATTTGCAAACAAATCAATGGACAAAGGTTAGTCTCCAAAATATATAAACAGCTCATGCAGCTCAATATTAAAAAAACAAACAACCCAATCCAAAAATGGGCTGAAGCCCTAAATAGACATTTCTCCAAAGAAGACATACAGATGGCCAAGAAGCACATGAAAAGCTGCTCAACATCACTAATTATTATAGAAATGCAAATCAAAACTACAATGAGGTATCAACTCACACCAGTTAGAATGGACATCATCAGAAAATCTAGAAACAACAAATGCTGGAGAGGGTGTGGAGAAAAGGGAACCCTCTTGCACTGTTGGTGGGAATGTAAATTGATACAGCCACTATGGAGAACAGTATGGACATTCCTTAAAAATCTAAAACTACAATTACCATATGACCCAGCAATCCCACTACTGGGCATATACCCAGAGAAATCCATAATTCAAAAAGACACATGCACCCCAATGTTCACTGCAAACACTATTTACAATAGCCAGATCATGGAAGCAACCTAAATGCCCATCGACAGACAAATGGATAAAGAAGTTGTGGTACATATATACAATGGAATATTACTCAGCCATAAAAAGGAACAAAATTGAGTCATTTGTTGAGATGTGGATGGGTCTAGAGACTGTCATACAGAGTAAAGTATGTCAGAAACAGAAAAACAAATATCATATATTAACGCATGTAAGTGGAACCTAGCAAAATGGTACAGATGAACCAGTTTGCAGGGCTGAAGTTGAGACACAGATGTAGAAAACAAACGTATGGACACCAAGGGGGGATAGCCACAGGGGGTTGGGGATGGTTATGTGCTGAATTGGGCCGTTGGGATTGACATGTATACACTGCTGTGGTTAAAATTGATGACTAATAAGAACCTGCTGTGTAAAAAAGTAAATAAAATAAAATTTAAAAATTAAGCAAAAAAAAGAAGTCTGTATTTTTGTTAGGAAGCCTCAGTTATTCTTTTCATGGAGTAAGTTTGAGAGAAACTGATTTAATTATAAATAAGCATTTCTGGTGAAAGCATATTACTCTACCCAAAAACCCTTTTAGAAGAGCTTTAATTGTTTATAATTACACTGCTGATTAAGTCAAATTTTTCTTCTTGAAATTTCCACCAGTGGTCCCAGTTCAGCCTCCTAGGGCTGCTCTGAGGATATCTAAACACTCTGACATATAGACGTGTTTCAGATGTTTGAAGAAAACTCCCTGCTTTTGCCTCTTGCCATCTCTTGAATTTGTCCTTTTCCTAGATTGACATGCTCTGATTTCCTCAAACATTCTACACACAACATGATTCCCAGAACCTTCACCATTCCAGCGTTCCTCTTCTCCCTGTCTAGCTGTCACACCTGGCAACATTGTTCTTGCATATGTCCTTACCCAGACCTGGATGCAGCCTCCACAAGGGCTCTGATCAGGAAGACGACATAATGGTCTATGTAAAGTTAAAGTCCCATTAACTCTTTAACAAACTTGCCACATTTTTTGGTTCACGATGAACTTAGTCAATTTAAAGACCTCTACCTTCTGGACTTGAACTGCTCCTAACACCATCACCTCCTCTGTCCTGCCACACTCGCCTGATTAATTTCTTGGATTTAAAGACTTGTTATTGAATTCTATGAAATTTCAGCTTGTGAATATTCTTCAAATTTTCCAGTAGTACAGAATTCTAGAGCCTGTTGGAAAGGCAAATGAGGTAGCTACCAAAGGGAAATCATTTAAACCTTCTGACCTTGAGTTTTCTTATCTATAAAATCAGAATAACAGTATCTACTCATCACTACAAATGTAATGTCTGTAACATTTAAAGCAAAATATTCACACAGGAATGTTAGATGTGATGATGATGATCATGATGGCATCATGCCAAACCAGGGAGCATTACACAGTTATCCACGAAGGATAACACAGGAATACCAGCCACATTATGTTTTTTGTTCAAGGCATGAGTGAATTACTTTAATAAAAGGTAGTATGTTGAGATGTTTAAGAAAGATCTCTCATAAGACTTATCATAGAAGTGATGTTCTAACAATAATATCTCAAAACTAGATTTTTAAAGTTTAACATGAATAGTTCCACAGTCAAATATTTTTCAAAACAGACTAAGCCAAAAGACTGTTACTTACTTGAATTATTGTAATATCCTTCCTGTTCCTAATTTCACAATTACCCAAATACATAAAATAGATTGTATTAGTCTGCACAGAATGTCATAACAAAATACCATATGCTGGCTGGTTTAGACAACAGAAATTTACTTTCTCACAATTCTGGAGGCTGGGAAGTCCAAGATCAAGATGCTGGCCAATTCAGTTCCTGAGAAGGACTCTCTGGCTTGCAGATGGTTGCCTTCTTGCTGTGTCCTCATGTGGCAAAGTGACAGCAAGCTCTCTGGTGTGGCTTCTTATAAGGGCACTAATCCCATCAAGAAGGCCCCACCCTCATCATCTTATCTAACTCTACTTATCTCCCAAAGACCCCATCTTCAAATACTATCACATTGGGAGTTAGAGCTTCAACATATAAATTTGGGGGAAACACACACAATTCAGTCCACAGCAGAGATAAATAACATTTTTAAACATCATCCTCAAAAACTGCTACCAATGATTGCTCCAAAATCCAAATCTAATCAGATCCTTTCCTACCTAAAATTCCCTAATATTTAGCGTAGTTTGGGAATAGGAATTGAACTGTTCAGCACAGAATAAGGAGTCCTAATGATGTAGCCTTCAACCACCTCTCCAGGTTTATGTCATATCAATTCCCACATTTACCCTAAGCTATGTTTAAAATAAACTACCTGTCACTCCCAGCATGCACCACACTCTCCTTTTGACTTCCACCTTTAGACTGAATATTTCCTACACTAGAATATTATGCCTCTAAATTGCCAGGCTTATTTCCACTTATCCTTTTCTTTTCTTTTCTTTTAAAGATGGAGTAACTTTAATATATTCTAAATATTACATCTTCAGAAGCCTTCACAGTACCTTTTATGTTAAAGGTGCACAATATATGTTTCTTATATAAATGAATGAAGTCAAGCAACATAACCAATCTCAGTGAACTATGTAACTCAACAGCTATGTAACTATTACAGTTGTTACATTCTGCCCTTAAACTCCAACCTTTTTTTTAAACATCTTTATTGGAGTATAATTGCTTTACAATGATGTGTTAGTTTCTGCTTTATAACAAAGTGAATCAGCTTGACATATACATATATCCCCATATCTCTTCCCTCTTGCATCTCCCTCCCATACTCCCTATCCCACCCTCCCTATCCCACCCCTGTAGGTAGTCACAAAGCACCGAACTGATCTCCCTGTGCT
Organism: Lipotes vexillifer; assembly: GCF_000442215.2. Classification (NCBI taxonomy): domain Eukaryota; kingdom Metazoa; phylum Chordata; class Mammalia; order Artiodactyla; family Lipotidae; genus Lipotes; species Lipotes vexillifer. The sequence goes on along the minus strand of NW_006795797.1, from coordinate 235 downwards.
ATGCAGTTGCTTCCAACTAGCTATCTATTTTACATTTGGTAGTGTATATATGTTCATGCTACTCTCTCACTTCATTCACCTTACCCTTCCCGGCCCCTGTGTCCTCAAGTCCATTCTCTATGTCTGTGTCTTCATTGCTATCCTACCTCTACGTTTGAGAACCATTTTCTTGTTTCTTTAGATTCCATATATATGTGTTAGCATATGGTATTTGTTTTTCTCTTTCTGACTTACT
>NW_006795795.1:0-1068 GCF_000442215.2 Lipotes vexillifer | reverse complement strand
ATTATTTCACCAGGCAGCCCAAATCGAGTACCAATCCTTGTGTTTGAATCGGGCAGAAGAAATTGTGTCCAGAGCGCGCCTCCATCTGCCTGGCGACGTACACATTTGCTCCATGAGATGCAAGCACTACCTCCAGTGTGAAAGGCCTCGACGCCTCTTGGCGCTAATGGCACTGAGGTGCCACCGGCTCTGAAAATCTTCCAAAGGCAAAGTGTCACAGAACGTGTGAACTACCGGGCGAGCGCAGCACACACCTAGGTCTTCTCTGTCGTCCTGAGGACACCCACCGCACAGCGCTCCTTTGGCGCACACACGTGGTAGTGGTCGGTGATGCATTCTGCTCCGTGAAGCCTTCTCTCCGTAACGTCGAGTGAGCGCACGTAGATTAGCCCTACACCTCTTCCCTGTTTCCTTGAGTAAGTTGTACTGCTACCGAGCAAAACTCCCTGCTGGAATCTCGGTGTGGCGTAAGTATCCTCCGGGGAGCGATCGCTGCTAGAGACACTGTGCTGGTGTCTAGGGTAACGGTGTGTGCCTCCACTGCACTGCAGCTGTCTCCAGGCCGTCTGCGAAGGCTTTCTGGAAGAGGTTGCTCACAGTGTTGTTTCTTTAGAGTAACCGACAGGCACACGAGGATACCGCTTCTGTGAAGTACAGTGCTACCTGCGTCAGCACTTGGGCGCGAAAGGACACTCTGCCTTGAAGGCTCTTCCTTCCAGGTTGCCATTTGCAATTGCCATGTCTCCTAAATCTCGCAGGGTTTCCATGCCGTCACAAGGCCCGTATCTCAGGCCTAGAAGGGCAGAGCGTCCGGCAGCTATAAAAGAGATCTAGGGCATTCCATCGTTTTGGCTCCCTCCACGAGGTACCAGCTCCTCAGCACCATGCAGCTTTACTTCTTTCATGTCAGAACCTCGGGGGCATCCTCATTCCGCCCCCCACGTAAGAGACACACAGACCTGCCATTAGGGGAGGAAGCCTTTAGAATCCAGAAGGGAGGCTCTTGCTCCCACTCAACATTCCTACACGGAACTGAGCCCGGGTGCATGAGACCGTGAGAGGGGGCAA
>NW_006795794.1:0-219 GCF_000442215.2 Lipotes vexillifer | reverse complement strand
GTTATTAAGTAGTGTATTGTTTAGCCTCCATGTGTTTGTATTTTCTACAGCTCTTTTCCTGTAATTGATATCTAGTCTCATAGCGTTGTGGTCGGAAAAAATACTTGATAAAATTTCAAGTTTCTTAAATTTACCAAGGCTTGATTTGTGACACAGGATATGATCTATCCTGGAGAGTGTTCCATGAGCACTTGAGAAAAATGTGTATTCTGTTGTTTT
>NW_006795793.1:0-205 GCF_000442215.2 Lipotes vexillifer | reverse complement strand
TTTTTTTTTTTTTTTTGCAGTACCCGGGCCTCTCACTGTTGTGGCCTCTCCCGTTGCGGAGCAACAGGCTCCGGAAGCGCAGGCTCAGAGGCCTTGGCTCATGGGTCCAGCCGCTCCGCGGCATGTGGGATCTTCCCGGACCGGAGCATAAACCCGTGTCCCCTGCATCGGCAGGCGGACTCTCAACCACTGCGCCACCAGGGAA
>NW_006795792.1:0-2348 GCF_000442215.2 Lipotes vexillifer | reverse complement strand
GCGTCCGGAGCCTGTGCTCTGCAACGGGAGAGGCCGCAGCAGTGAGAGGCCCGCGTACCGCAAGAAAAAAAAAGGTTCCTCTCTGATGGAAACAGGGAAGCAGGCTCTCAGAAGAGGAAGAGGTCATGCAGTGAGGGGACCCCTCAGTGGGTCCTGGTTCCACCCCAGTCACGCCCAAAGCACCCATCTCCCCCTGTTCAGGCAGAAGAAGGGATCCGATTGGACGCTACAGATTGAGTCTTGTGGCGGCACAAACGGCCGTGTTGGGGGCCAGGAGTTCAGTCTCCTTCAGAGAAAGAAGGGGAGCAGGTCACTTACCCAGCCCTTCCAAACTCAGGCCCAGCACCCTCAGAGCCAGCTCTCGAGAATTGAAATGCACATCAAAATGCAGAGCTAGTGAATAACTGGGCTCAGGTCCCAGAAATAGGCTCTGCCCTTTCTACGGGGTGACGGGAAGATCCTCCCTGCTTCCTGTTGCCATGGTTTCCACTCGGCTACCAGGCAGCGGGTGCGGTGGAAGCCATTTCCCGCAATGGGATACTGGTGCTGCCTGGGTGTGCAGCTGTGGCAGCCAAAAGCGAGCGAGACGGCGAGAAAAACCCAGTCCCAGAGATCTCCCCCTGCGGCAGAGAGTAAGCGTCAGGGCATGGTATACTCCTTGAGCGCCCAGATGGAGGGGCCTTGCAAAAAGAGTACACAGAAAAGAATGGAAATGCTAAAGCCATCACATGCTTGGGCAGAAGGCGCCACTGGCCTGGGCCCTGGGCCTGGGCTCTTGGGACGGAGGAACCCATTTCTCTTTTGGCCAGAAGAACACAGTGAGGGGGAGAGCCCCTCAGTTGTCCTCCCCACGGAGGGACATCTTGGGGGTCCCCAGCCTGCACAGCACCACAGACTCCGGGGTCCCGCTCCTCTGCACCCTGCAGTTTGGAACCTAGGAAATCGCTAGTACCTCTGAGCTGGGAGCCCCATGGGCTGCAGCTTCCCTGCTGGGCCCGGTCTGTTCTCCACAGGCCCAAGGATGCCCTGTAGGCCTGCCCACCCCTGGTAGCCCGCCACCCTCTCAGGAAAATAGGTAAGAATTTGAGCCCCTCTGGTCTCCAAACCTGCAGGCAGCCACTGTGCTGACTCAGGGACCCTCTCTCTACTCAGTTTTCTGAGACTACTCAGGGGTCCCACCTTGCCCCCATAGCCTCAGTTCTGGGAAAGGTCTCTTGGGGTAGGAAGGGATCACGGTCAACCAGGCTTGGCTTTCAGAAACTAGAGGGCCCCATTGGGGTGCTGCCATCCTGCCCCCGGGCCCCCGTCCTGCCTGCTGCTCCCTGCTCTGCCCTGTGCCAACACCAGCCGAGGCTCACCCGCTGGCCCCATCTAAGGGGAAGGCGGAGGAGGCCACCTCAAGGCCTGGCCTGGGGCTGGGCACCCAGAGCCTGGAACAGGAATCCCATCTGGGCCTGCAGCCCCTCTGGCACTTCCTGGGGCTCCACCGGCAATTGCAGACCTTTCCCCGCTGGTGTAACTCAGTATAAAGGTTTATTTATGCCACTCACGGTGTGTTCTGGCACCTCCCCCCACCCCCAGCCCCTCACCCCTGACCATTAACTTTTCTGGTCCTTTTGGGCAATTAAAATTCAGCCCAGCCTCACGTCCCATTTGAAGCTCCCCATGCCCATCCCCAGGACTGGAACGGACCGGAATGGAGACAAGGGCGCTCTGACCTCCCTTCCGGTCCTAACCCCCCGTCCTGAGGCTGGGGCCAACCAGCCTTGTCTTGTGCCACCAGCCCAAGGTCAAGGTTGGAAGCGTGCTCCATCCCTGACTGTGGCTCCTGCCGAGGGGGTCACCCCTTTCCCAGGGCGGGCTCAGCCCCTCCTTGCTAAGGACCGTCTGGGGCCAACCAGCCCTGTCCTCTTGGGGTCCCGCCCGTGTCCACAGCCCAGCCTCCTCTCCCAACCTCGGCCCTCTGGCCCCCAAGCTTCCTGCTCTCAAGGCAGAGGAGAGTGGGGTACAGGTGACCCAGCCTTTCCTTCTCAGCACACACCCTCAGTCCCTCCTGGTCCAGCTGGGGGCCCCTCCAGCCAGCCTCCTGCCTCCAGAAATCCCAGTGGAGAGATAGAGGTACCCGCTGTGAGTCCAGTGTGCATCCCCATTCCCGGGGCCACGTACCCAGCTCTCCCCACACCTCACTTCCTGCTTGGAAGGCAGCTGGGAAGAGCTTCTGAGTGAGGGAGGGGGAGGCTGCAAGAGGGGCACAGGCCCTGCCCTCCAAAGATGGCAGAGGCTCATGGTGGGGTGCGGAGCAGGGGACTCAAGGAAGGCTTCCGGGGGGGGGGCGGTGCTGATGGAGA
>NW_006795788.1:0-447 GCF_000442215.2 Lipotes vexillifer | reverse complement strand
AAAGGAACTTCTCTAAGTGGGAGACACAAGAGAAGAAAAACACCCACAAAAACAAACCCAAATTAATTAAGAAAATCGTAATAGCAACATACATATCGATAACCAGCTTGAATGTAAATGGATTAAATGCCACAAACAAAAGACACACACTGGCTGAATGGATTCAAAAACAAGATCCTTATATATGCTGTCGACAAGAAACCCATATCAGACGTAGGGACACATACAGACTGAAAGTGAGGGGATGGAAAAGGATATTCTATGCAAATGAAAATCACAAGAAAAATGGAAGAGCAATACTCATATCAGAAAAAATAGACTTTGAAATAAAGACTATTATAGGACATAAGGAAGGACACTATATAATGATGATGGGATCAATCAAAGAAGAAAACATAACAATTATAAATACTTATGTACCCAACATAGGAGCACCTCAATACATAA
>NW_006795787.1:0-567 GCF_000442215.2 Lipotes vexillifer | reverse complement strand
GCACCGAGCTGATCTCCCTGTGTTATGCGGCTGCTTCCCACTAGCTATCTATTTTACGTTTGGCAGTGTCCATGCCACTCTCTCACTTTGTCAAAGCTTACCCTTACCCTTCCCCCTCCCCATATCCTCAAGTCCATTCTCTAATAGGTCTGTCTTTGTTCCCGTCTTACCCCTAGGTTCTTCACGACATTTTTTTCCTTAGATTCCATATATATGTGTTAGTATACGATATTTGTCTTTCTCTTTCTGACTTACGTCACTCTGTATGACAGACTCTAGGTCCATCCACCTCACTACAAATAACTCAATTTCGCTTCCTTTTATGGCTGAGTAATATTCCATTGTATATATGTGCCAAATCTTCTTTATCCATTCATCCGATGATGGACACTTAGGTTGCTTCCATCTCCTGGCTATTGTAAATAGAGCTGCAGTGAACATTTTGGTACATGACTCTTTGAATTATGGTTTTCTCAGGGTATATGCCCAGTAGTGGGACTGCTTGGTCATATGGTAGTTCTATCTGTAGTTTTTTAAGGAACCTCCATACTGTTCTCCATAGTGGCT
>NW_006795786.1:0-338 GCF_000442215.2 Lipotes vexillifer | reverse complement strand
TGTATGTGTCCCTAGGTGTGAAGTGGGTCTCTTGTAGACAGCATATATACGGGTCTTGTTTTTTTATCCATTCAGGGAGACTGTGCCTTTTGGTTGGAGCACTTAATCCATTTACATTTAAGGTAATTATCAAGATGTATGTTCCTATTACCATTTTCTTAATGGTTTTGGGTTTGTCATTGTAAGTTCTTTTCTTCTCTTGTGTTTTCCACTTAGAGAAGTTCCTTTAGCGTTTGCTGTAGAGCTGCTTTGGTGGTGCTGAATTATCTTAGCCCTTGCTTGTCTGTAAACCTTTTGATTTCTCCATTGAATCTGAATGAGATCCTTGCTGGGTAGAG
>NW_006795785.1:0-7727 GCF_000442215.2 Lipotes vexillifer | reverse complement strand
TGCTCCCACCTCTGTCCAGCCCCACCTGGCTGCTGCTGGAGAAGGCGTACAGGGCCAGGGGCTTCTCCCGACGGTGGATGAACTCGATGGCCTCGTCCAGGCTCCTCAGGTTCATGATGGGCAGGATGGGCCCGAAGATCTCCTCCTGCATCACCGGCTCCGTCTCCTGCACGCCCACCAGCACCGTGGGCGCTGCCCGGGCACAGGGCACGGCTCAGCCCCCGGGGCGGGGCCTCGGGCAGGCAGGGCCCAGGGACCCAGGGCTCCAGGCTCAGGGACGTTCTGGGGAAGGTGATCTCCCCACAGCCCCCTGGAAGTGACCTTGAGGGGCTCCCCAGCCTGAGCGGGGCCCGTGGGGCCCAGAGAGCCCCTCAGCCTTGGTCTTACAGTCAGAGGGTGACCGGACCTGAGGTCCCAGGTCCCAGCCTGCTGGGGAGCAGCGTCACCCTCTGAGTCGTTCGGCCCAGGAGACTGGGACTGCTTTGTTCACAGCATAGCGGGTGCTCAGGACGGGCTGTTGAAATCCAGAACCGGGAATCGTGGGCTCATAGGACCTGGGGTCATGGCCCCGTGGAGCAGCAGACCTTGGGGCTGAAGTTTGGAACCTGAACGCTAGAACTCTGGGGTCTGAGCTTGGAGAATCCAGAGCCTGGGCCAGAGTGCTGAGTCGTGGGGTCACAGGCTCAGACACGGCAACGCGGGACACTAGTGTCACAGAATCGTGGCACCAGAGCCGTGGACCAGGCTGGGCTCTAGCAGTGGGGTCGGGGAGCCTCAGGGCCCGAGGTTACAGGCTGGGCCCAGACTCGGGGCCCAGCTGTGGCCCCCAGTGTGGAGGGGCTGGGCTTAGCTGGGGTGGGCTGGGAGTCGGGCACAGTGGCAGGGAGGGCGGGACTCACCGATGTAGCGATCGCTTTCATCACTCTGGCCCCCGATGGCCACGCGGCCACAGCTCAGCAGGCCCCGGAGCCGCTGGAAATTCTTCTCACTGATGATGCGGCCCAGGTCTGGGGAGCTCTGGGGGTCTTCGCCATAGAAACGGGTGATGGCACTCTGCAGGGCGGGCAGCAGTCGAGCCTGCATTTCGGGGCTGCACAGGACATAGTCGGGGGCCACGCAGGTCTGGCCGGAGTTGAAATAGCGGAAGGCCACGCGGTTGGCCACAGTCTGGGGGTCGCAGTTGTCGTCCACGTAGCAGGGGTTCTTGCCCCCCAGCTCCAGCGTGACGGGTGTCAGGTGCTTGGCGGCAGCAGCCATGACGATCTTGCCGACTCGGGGGCCACCTGGGGACATGAGAGTTGACCCCAAGCCTCAAATGCCCTTAGCCAGATGGTTCAGGCACCACCTTCCCAGCCCATCCTGGCTCACCCACTGGGTCATGCCCCCTGCCCGGCTGCCCCCGGATCCCACCGCGCCAGGCCCTCCTGCCTGGGTTGATTGCCACCTGGGATGCTTTACCCCACTGGCCACCACTTCCTCCTTCCCCCGCCTTCTCCACCCCATTCTCTATGTCCCTCCCCCCCAGGACACTGGCCGGGGCCACCCTCACTCGTGAAGAGGATGTAGTCGAACTTGTGCCCCAGCAGCTGCCCCGTCTCCTCGGGCCCGCCCAGCACCACGGCAAAGCAGCTCTGCAAGGGGGGCAGACGGCTCAGGGGACACTGCAGACCTCCTACCGGCAGGGGTGCGGGTGTGGGACGCAGATGCTGAGGGAGCAGGCCCCCCCTCACCTGGTCCAGGTATCGGGGCGGCACCTTGGCCAGGACCTTCTCAGTGCTCTTGCTGACCTCCGAGGGCTTCAGCAGCGCGCAGTTCCCTGAGGGGCGGGACGGGGCGGGGCGGGGAGAGGGGGGGCCAGTTGTAGCCGCTCCCCGTCTCCATTCAGTCCTCACACCTGCAGGGCAGTTGCCGGCCTCACTCCACCTTCAGGGGAAGAATATGGCTCAGAGAGGTGCCCTGCTGGCCCCAAGGCCACACAGCCTGGGGATGGTGGGCCAGATGGGAACCAGGCCTTCTTAGCCACCTGGTGCCCCTCTTTCCTGGCTCTGTGGGTAGCTGTGAGGCCACGAGGCTGGGGGGACTGGCAGGGGGCAGGAAGGAGGAGGCTCTCTTTCACCTGCTGCAAGGGCGCCCACCAGGGGCACCAGGGATAGGTACAGGGGTAGTTCCAGGGGGCGATGATGAGCCCCGGGCCCAAGGGCTCCTTCCGGATGAAGGCCGAGTCCAGCGGCATGAGCTGGGGTTTGGGACAGTGAGGCCCCACCGAGGGTCACCCCAAAGCCCAGTCCCCCAGAGTCCTCGAGCTGCCTGTGCAGTGGAGTCCCCACAAGGAGACAGAGGTCCCGAGAAAGTCAGCGACTCTCCCTGGGCCTGGGCCGAGCCGCCCTGGAATTGCCCCCCGCCTGGCCCGCGGGCTCACCCTGGCGGGGCATCCATGGGAAGGCCTGCGGCACGGCTGACTGCGGCCTGGAGCTCATCCGGGCTTTGGCCTGACGCCCAAGGGAGCCCCAGTGGGGCTGAGGGCGGAGGGGGATGGGGCATGGGTGTGGGAAGGAGCCCAGCAGGGCCTCTGGGCGGGAACTGCCTGGACCCTGAGCAAGGAAGCGCTCTGAGCACCCCAGCTGGGGCCACGAAACCGTACCATTGCCTGTTCCTCCGCGTCTCTGTCTGTCTGTCTGTCTGTCTCTCTGTGTCTCTGCGTCTCTGTCTCTCTCTGTGTGTGGACGTAAGTCGTCCTCAGAGTCCAGCAGCATCCCACAGGCCTGAGCCCAGGACCTCTGCCTCAGAGTGTTGGCCATGGAGTGAGATGGGTCTCAACGTCCCCCGTGGGCACCCTGTGGGCCGGGGGCCCCATCGGCACCTCCCCCTCCTCCTGTCTGAACCTCAGTCTCTTCATCTGGGACGTGGGGACAGCACTCCTCCATAGGCATGTACAGCACAGGCCTGTACTGTACACTGAGGTTATTATTCTTAGGAACCATAAGACGGGGAAAGCACTGGTGCCTGGCTCAGGGGGCCACCCAAGCTGAGGAGTATGGGGAGACAGGAACAGAGACTGGGCACGTTCCTGGGCAACACCTGCAGAACGACCTCCCTCCGCCTGGCAGTGAGGCCCTCATTCCCGGCACTGTCCATCCCCTCCCCCCATCCCACGGCCTCGGGGAGGACGTGGCCCACAGTAGGTGTTCAGTAAGGACTTGTCCACCATGTCTTGGGCTGGAACGGGCCCTAAGCTGTGCCCACCCACAGCCAGCCCAGGGGTGGCCCCACCTAGACCCCTGCCCCAGTTTGCAGAGGGACAGAGGGCAGTCAGTCCTAGGCCCCGGCTCCGGGCCAAGACGGGCAGGGGGCTGTTTCCTCCTGAGTGCGTCCTGGAGGAGCTGGGCCTGGCTGGGGCTGCTTTGGGCCCAACCCTGACCACTGGCAGCGCCCACCCTCAGTCCAGGGTTGCCTGGAGCCCCTTCAGGCCTCCAAGTTGCAGGGCTGACCCAGAGCTCTGCCTGCAGTGCCAGCATCACCTTTCTCACCCGGCTTTCCCTGCGGGGTTCAAGTGGCTCGTGGTCCGATCAGCCCTGCTCTAACTTTGTCCATGGCTCCCTAGAGCCTCTCTAGGGCTGAATCAAGGCCCGGAGTGGAGGAGTCTGGGGTGAGCTATGGCACCCAGGTGTCCTGAGTTCTGTCGAGGGACCCTGGCCCCAGCTCAATCATACGTTTCCCAGGTGAGGCAAGCAGGTCAGGGGTTCCCTGACTTTCTCCACTGTCACTGTCTGTGTCTTCACTGTGCACACCTGGAGTGCCTGGGGACAGCCTCAGGCTTAGCTTTTGCATGGCCAAATCCCAGCCCCACCATTGCCCAGTCAAATGAGGAGGCAGACGGCTGAATGGGGCTGAGGTCAGCCGCATCCCCAGGGGCCCTGGAGTGGGACGGCTGGCCCTTGCTCCTTATCCCAGGTGCTCGTTGAGGTGGGGCTGACTAGGGACCCTGGCTGCTGACCAGGCAGGGCCTGGCTGGACCTGGGCCACAGAGGTGACCACGGCAGACCTAGCCAGCCTGTGCAGAGCTCACGGTCTAGACATGGAACGATAATGACACTGAAAACAAGATAATTATAAACATGAGCTGGTGGGGTTTCCTTGGTGGTCCAGTGGTTAAGACTCCATGCTACCAATGCAGGGGGCCGGGTTCGCTCCTTGGTCAGGGAATTAGATCCCTCATGCTGCCACTAAAGGATTCCGCGTGCAGCAACTAAGACCTGGTGCAGCCAAATAAATAAATACTAAAAACAAAACAAAACAAAAACAAATAACTGAATTGGTGCCGCAGGCCCTGGGAGAGGCCGGCTGGAGACCCAGCAGAGGCCCCGACTGCAGTGGGAAAGGGGCAGGGGAGGGCCCTCGGAGGGCAGGCCTCGGGATAGAGGGGCCGGCACAAGCAAAGGCCCTGTGGGGGCAGATTTAGAGAAACAAGATGCAACTGGGCAGGTCAGCAGCCTGACAGGACCTTCACATAGGGATTTGGGATCTATTCTGTGGGCCCAGGAACACAGGTGGGAGGGGAAGCAGAGCTGGCACCTGGGGCCCAGCGCTCAGCGAGCATCGTCTCATTTAAGCCTCAAAGGTCTTTTTGTTACCTCGTTGTAAGGAAGAGAAACCCGAGGCTCTGAGAGGTGATCCGATTTGCCCTCTTCACAGCTGCTACTTGGTGGCTTCAGTCCCAGGTCTGGTGGCCCTGCAGCACCTTCCTCACCAGCATCAGTGTGTGCCCTGCACTTTTTTTGACTTCTCAGCATCTTTCTGCAGATTCCAAATTTTCTACAGCGAGCATCCAATGCTTCCAGAATCAGAAATGAACAGTGAGTATTCCTTCTACAAAACCTCCCAAGAAGCTTCCCTCGTCCCAACTCCCCGGTACATCCCAATCACAGCCCGGGCCACACCTGGCTGGCCCCCGTCTGCCCACACGCCGCCTCCTCCCCCAGCCTGGGGAGCCTCTCGAGGGAGGACAGGGTCTGCCTCTACCCCCGGGGCCAGGCCAGCAGAGGTCAGGGATGGACGGTTCCTCCGAGCGTACTCCTGGGTGTCACAGGGGTTGCGGGGCGGGGGAGTGAGGCTTAGACAGCATGATGGGCCGGAGGTCACGTGCACAGCTGGGGCAGGGCAGCACCCACCTCCCTGCACTGAGCCAGGCCCCAGGACCATGGCCCCCCACCCTGTGTCCTCACATCCCATTCCTCTCCCCACACCTCGTGCTGCTGGCCCTCACCCCGGGACCCCAGGTACCCCGCAGGTGTGGGCTCCGACCCTGGATCCTTTTGCTGAGCCTTTGCTCTCTGCCTGACATGCTGCCTTCACATGTGCCGACTCTGCTCCTGGCCCGTCTCACCCCTGCCTCTGCTGACGGCCAATCCTCCCAGGAGCCTGCGCAGCCCCCCACCAGATGCCGTGGGCCCACGTCTGGCACTGGAGTGGCACCCGGACTGACCTAACCGAAGCTCCAGCTAGTCTGGCCTCCTCCTGGTTTACACATCGACACGTCCGGCAGCTGCCTCACCCGACCTGGCACAGCTGGCCTGGGAACAGGTCTGGCAACTCCAGGCTGCTCTGTGATTGCTGGGAGGGCCTGGCAGAAAGTTACCTGATAAGGAGAAAGGTTACAGGATGAAAATATCAGTGGGACCCTGGCAGCCTCCTCCAGGACGCCCTCAGCCTGCAGGGCTCTTCGGCCCACAGAGGCCCCCCGCACCAGGTCCTCATGTCTATGCCCCCATCCCCACCCTGCAGGGCTCCTTCTTTGCACTCTCCTAATGTGCCCGACTGGCATCCTTGGGGCAGAGGGAGGGGCCCTGGCAGCTGCAGAGAGAGCCTGGACGGGCTGGGGAACTTGTGGCTGCAGGGCGGCACACCTCGTTCCTTTTTTCCCTTATTCTCCTGTTTACTGTGTGACCCTAGGCAAGTTACTTAACCTCCCTGAGCCTCCCTGGGGTAACATTTGCACTTAATTGTCATGGTTCTTGAGAGGATCACATGAGAAGATGAAAGAATAGACAAGACATTTCATAGCTCCTGGCGCAAAATCGGTGTCGGTGCTCTTAAGTGTTGGCTACTAATGTTTCCACGAGCCTTTCTTGAGCACCTGCTAGGTTCTGGGAAGCAGAAGAATGCGCTCAGGCCCCACCGCTATCCCTCATGTATGGTCTGACCCTGTCCCCACACCAACCCCCAGCCTGTCCCAAGGGACCAAAACACCCATGGCCAAGGGCTGTGGAGAGCCGTTCCAGGCAGAGCGTGAGAACCCCCTTGCATTGTGGGCAGGTGGGGTGTCTGAGGTCATCCCTGGCTGTGACTGGAACCAGGCCAGCGGGAGCCACACAAGACACCAGAAGGGAAGACAGGGCCGGCAAGTCCAGTCTAAGAGCAGGGCGCGGGAGCTAGTGACCAACGAGGCCCACCTCCCTGGAACCATCGGATTATGCACTTCAAAGGGGTGAATTGTATCTCAGTAAACCTGTTAAAACTAAACAAACTAGGGAATCCCCTGGCAGTCCAGCGGTTAGGACTCTGCGCTTTCACTGCCGAGGGCGCGGGTTCAGTCCCTGGTCGGGGAACTAAGATCTCGAAAGCCTCACTTCGCGGCCAAAAAACAAACAAACAAACAAAAAAACGAAACAAACTAAACTGAATGGAACCGGTAAGCAGCCTGAATAGCCCTCAAGCAAATGAAAATATGTCCAACCTCCAGAGCAATTGTGAAATGCAAAATAAAACAATTGTAAATGCTTTGCAAACCCATTGGATGAATTTCCTGTGGCTGCCCTAACAAACGGCCGCAACCGTGGTAGCTGGAAACAGCAGGGTTACTGTCTCCTAGTCCCGGAGGACGGAAGTCCGAAATCCAGGTGCCGCCAGGGCTGCACCCGCTCTGCAGGCTCCAGGGGAGGGTCCTCCCTGGCCCCTTTGGCTTCTGTGGTTGCTGGCACTCCTCGGCTCCTAGCACACCCCTCCCAGCTCTGCCTCTGTCCTCACATGGCCTTTGCTGTGTGTGTTGAATCTCCTTCTGCCTCTCTCTTATTGGGACACACCTCCTCAAAAACCCGAAAGGTCTCCAGACACTGCCAAGTGTCCCCAGGGGAATGACGTCGGCCCGGTTGAGAGCCACCACCCTAGCTGATTCTTTCAAGAAGCTCTGCTGCTCTAGGGAAGCAGAGAATGGGTGACGGCTGATGGGCGGGGTGGGGTGGAGAGGGGTGGTCCAGGGTCACACTGGGTTCTTACAGGATGATCCCCTTGATGGGGATGTCACCGGGGGTGGCGCGTGTGGATGTGGGGTGGGGCGTTGCAGAGTTGGGGGTGGGAGAATGAGGGGCGATTTCCTCTGGGGGTTTCTGTGTTTTCCAGGAAGTAACCACCAGCCAGGGTAGGGGAGTGAGGGATTTGCTGTGACAAATCTGAGAGCAGAGCAGCAGACTCTGGTCTAGGCCATGACCTTCCAGTGAGATCTGACAGACTCCTGTGGTCTGAATGGTGTCTCCACAAATTCATATGTTGAAGCCCTAACCCCCAGTGTGTGGTATTTAGAGCTGGGGTCTTTGGGAGGTGATTAAGGTTAGATGAGGTCAGGAGGTGGGGCCCCTGTGATGGGATCGGTGCCCTAATAAGAAGAGACACTGGGCTTCCCAGGTGGCGCAGTGGTTGAGAGTCCACCTGCCGATGCAGGGGACACGGGTTCG
>NW_006795784.1:0-1284 GCF_000442215.2 Lipotes vexillifer | reverse complement strand
TAATTTCTTGGCCCATTTCATACCAAGGTCCTGAAACTGTCACTAAGTAAGCCCTGACGCTGTACCTAAGTGAGGCACTGAGGCAATCCCTAACACTGGCCCTGCTAATGGCTTTAGCAAATCCAGTGAGGTTGATCCTACAGAGTCCCTGATGCTGCTCCTAAGTCATGCCCTGCTACTATCCCTAGCTAAGGCCCTGACGGTAGTCGTCACTCAGGCCATGTCATTCTCACTACGTCTGGCTCTGACGCTGCCCCTACCTGAAGCCTTGACACTGGTCATAAATAAGGCCATGATGCTCTAAGTAACTAAGGTCTTGGCACTATCCCTAATTTATGCCTTGCCACTATCCCTAGACCATAAGCTAACCTTGTCTTTAACTAAAGTCGAGCCTCTTATGTTAACTATATCCCTGATGCTGTCCCTAACTAAGACCCTGAAATTAGACCCGAGGCCATGACACTGCCCCTATCAGAGGGCTGGAAGGTCATCCTAACTCAGGCCCTGACACAACGCCTAACAGAGTCCCTGACACTGTAACTAACAAATGCTCTGATGCTCATCCTAAGTCAGGCCCTTACAGTGTCTCTAAGGCCCTGTAGCCATCAATACCTAAAGTCCTGACATTATCGTGAGCTAATATCCTGACTCATGTCTTTCCATGATCCTGAAACTGTCCCAAAGTAAGCCCTGACGCTGTCCCTAAGTGAGGCCCTGAGGATGTCCCTCAGAGAGACCATGAGAATGTCTTTTATGAAGACCCTAAGGCTGATCCTACAGAGGCCCTTATACTACTCCTGTGTCATGCCCTGACACTGTCCCCCAATCAGGCCCGAAATATAGACCTCACTTAGGCCCTGTTGCCATACCTTAGTTAGGATCTGACAATATCCATACATCAAGGCCTGGCACTGGTCATGATTAAGCCCCTGACACTGATCCTCACTAAGGCCCTGATGCTATCAATAACTAAGGTCATCAAGCTACCCCTAGCTCATTTCCTAACACTATCCCTGGCCTGGAAGCTGACTCTCTCCCGAGCTAATTTCCTGCCTCTTGTCCTCACTGAAACCCTAATGCTTTCCGAAACTAAGGTCCAGAATAGTCCTAACTAAGGCCCTGACACTGTCTCTAACTAAGGCCTGGAATTTATCCCTAATATAGGCCCTGCTGTTGGCAATAACTAAAAGCCAGATACTATCCTGAGTTAATTATCTGACCCATTTCTAATCAAGGTCCAGACACTGTCCTTAAGAAAGCCCTGTCTCTGTCCCTAAGTGAAGG
>NW_006795783.1:0-1614 GCF_000442215.2 Lipotes vexillifer | reverse complement strand
TAGAGAACTCTCAGCTGTTAATATTTCTGAAACATTGTTTTCATCCCAATCTCTCTCTCCTTTTTTCTTTTGACTCCAGTTTACACATATGATAAAAATGTTTACTGTGGCCCATATGTCTCAAATGCGCTTTTGTGTACTTTTTATTCTTTTCGTTTCCCGTGCTTTAGTCTTAATATTGTTACTACTCTATCTTCCAGTTCACTTGCCTCTCTTTACCTCTGTCCAATCCACTACCGAGTTTTAAATTTCGTATAATTTTTAATTCTATCAGTTCAACTTCAATCAGTTTATAGTTTCTAGTTGTCAAGTTAAATTCTTCACCTTGTCCTCTATTTTCTTGAACTTGATAATATTTACGAAAATATGTATGAACTTTAATGTTTAGGTCATCTATGATTCTGATTCTGTTTTGGTTTTTATTCTAGTTCTCCTTTCCTTGTTAGTCTTGGTGGTTCTTCAGTGAATACCAGACTTGGGATATGACAAGTTGTAGAGAATCTGAATTGCATGACAGTTGCCCTTTGAACAACCTGGGTTTGAACTGCACAGATCCACTTATACATGGATTTTTTTTTCAGTTAGTAATACAGTCCTACATGATCTGTGGTTGGTTGAGTCCTCAGATTCAGAACCACAGATAAAAAGGGCCAACCATAAAGTTATACATGGATTTTTGACTGCACAGGGAGTCAGCGTCTCTAACCCCTGCATTGTTCAAGGGTCAACTGTATTTTCTTGAGGAGAGTATTTCCTATTCTTCGGTAGGGAGCAGAGGGCAAGATCACCTCAGTCACTGGACCAACTGCGTACTCATTTTCCTTCTTTATAAAGTCCAATGTAGATGTTGCATCAACCTTCCTAACACAGACACACACACAGACACACAAACACAGACACACACAGACACACATATGTAGAGTCTTCCAATGTCCTAATTCATATCATTAGTTTTCCATTGGGCCACAAATCTTTCATAGGTTCTGAACCCCAATTTTGTCTCTTCAGCATCATGAGCCAACTAAGTCTTTGCTTTGACTTCAGTTAGCTTTTGTTTGACTTCTTAGCATCTTGCCTTGTCTACCTATTATACATGGAAAATACTGCAAGGGAACACTGTTGCTGAATCCAGTTCCGTTCTCTGAATCTTTACTCTCTCTATGATTTTGGTCCTTAAAATTGTAGCTGCCTTGTTATTTCTCAATGCCAGCTCTGGTTTCCGTAGTCCTATGACAGTCAATGTCCTAAGATCTACTGGCTTTTCTACCTCTTAGGAACCACATTTGGTTTCTCAGTCTTTTGCTCTTCATCAGTAGTTTCTAAATGACTGGGCTAGAAACGCATGTGCAGAATATTGTTCTCACTTCAGTGAGTTTCCTTCTCTATTTTACTTTCATAGGTCATGGCTACCTCAGTAGCTTTCTAACGCTCACAGTCAAATGTTGCTTATGATTTATCTGACCTTTCTAGTATGTTTTCCTAAGGTAAACTGATAGAGTTGGAAACAAAAGTTCGTACCCACCATTTAAAGAATTCTGTTTTGTCTTTCTGTGAATTCTCTTTTTGTCCCATCTTCTGTCACTTTTTCCTACCCAAAATTCCTATTCTCATAGA
>NW_006795782.1:0-204 GCF_000442215.2 Lipotes vexillifer | reverse complement strand
CATGGTGACTGTGATTATGGTGACAATGACCCTTGTGAAAATAACCATGGTGACAGTGCCCAGGATGAGAGTTCCCATGGTGAGATCCCTCATGCTGACAGTGCCTGTGGTGATATTACTCAGAGTGTTAATGCTCATGGAGACAGTTCGCATGGTTGCTGTGCCAATGGTGACAGTGCCTATGACAACATTTCCCATAGTGAC
>NW_006795780.1:0-431 GCF_000442215.2 Lipotes vexillifer | reverse complement strand
TCCCACCTCAGAGGCACAGCACTGACTCCTGGCTGCAGCACCAAGAACCTTTCATCCACACAGTGCAGAATAAAAGGGAGAGAAAGTAGAGAGAATTAGTAGAAGTAGGAAGAAAGAAATAAAGGAAGAAAGAAAGAAAGAATGAAAGGAGGGAAGGAAGGAAGGAAGGAAGCAAGGAAGGGAGGAAGAAAGAAAGAAAGAAGAAAAGAAGGAAAGAAGGAAAGAAGGAAAGAAAGGAGGGATGGATGGAGGGAGGGAGGAAGGAAGGAGGGAAGGAAGGAAAAATGAAAGAAAGCAAGAAAGAGGATACAGTGGAATAAAATTAAGTAAAATATAATAAAGTTATTAAATTAAAAATAATTATTTAGAAAAAAAAGGATGGATAGAACCTTAGGACAAATGGTGGAAGCAAAGCTATACAGACAAAATCT
>NW_006795778.1:0-224 GCF_000442215.2 Lipotes vexillifer | reverse complement strand
AATGTTTCTTGTATTTTCTCCATTCTGTTTCCGAGATTTTGGATCATCTTTACTATCATTACTGTGAATTCTTTTTCAGGTAGGTTGCCTATTTTGCCTTCATTTATTTGGTCTTGTAGGTTTTTACCTTGCTCCTTTGTCTGTAACATATGTTGTTGTCATTTCTGTTTGTTTGTTTTTTTTTTTTTTTTGATGTGTGGTGCTGTATTCCTGTCTTACTGGTT
>NW_006795777.1:0-3145 GCF_000442215.2 Lipotes vexillifer | reverse complement strand
GGAGCAGCAGGGCCCGTGAGCCATGGCCGCTGAGCCTGCGCGTCCGGAGCCTGTGCTCTGTAATGGGAGAGGCCACGACAGTGAGAGGCCTGTGTACCGCAAAAAAAAAAAAGATTTAACCTTTCTACAGTGATACACTCTGGTATTTTCCATTCTTTTATTCTATCTCATTTTACATGAAATATTGGCCATGACTAAAGGAATTGGTTTTATAACTAATGGGTTGCAACCAGCACTTTGTAAAACATATTAGCTCTACTATAGATCTTTCAGTTTCTGTAAAACCCTTCATTTCTCCTCTCCAGGAACTTTTTGTCATATATCTCTATCAGTAGTCTCTCATCTTTCAGGGCTCCACTCCAGGAAGCATTTCCTGATCACCCCTCTTTTATACTCCATTTATTTACTCACTCTGTCATGTAATTCTCTGTTTACTTACATTTTCCAATGCATTGTAAGGTCCTCAAAGCCAAGAGATAGGATTTTTTGATCATCATCATAACTTGAATGCCTGGCACATAGCAGGCACTTATCAAATATTTGTTGAATGAATGAACTGTGTGTGTGTGTGTGTGTGTGTGTGTGTGTGTATACACACACACACATACACACATATATACATGTATACACACATGTATAGATACATTTATTATAGCACTGTTTATCTATATATACACACAAACACATATATGTGTCAATATTTATCCTTCTAATATTATAATATTGGAAACTGATTAACTAGCCAACATTTGGGCATTTAAGAACATGGAATATTGTTGTGATACAATATAGGAAATGATTTAGATGAACACCTATTGATATGAAACAATGTAATTGGTTACTGGGAAGATTAAATGAAATAGAGCAGACAAAGTGCTCCCTGGCACATTGCAAGTACTCATCTAATATCCAACAGCCACTTTTGTTATGAATTAATGAGATGCATTCATAACAGACAGAATAGAATAAAAGAAAAGTTGGCAGTAAGGAAAGGAAGACAGCTCCAAGAGTCCAGAAAAGCAGAAGGAAGGAAGGAGAGTCAACACCTCTGGAAGGTGTCTTTGTGATTGTTAGCTCTACCTACCCATTCCACAGATGGAAAAATAAAGTCCAAAATGAAGAGAGAGCCCATCTTTTGACACATACCTAAAACCTAGGTCCTGATCTCCAGTCTGAGATGCTTTAAAATACCAAACAGAAGGGTATCTGTGAACATATCTTCAAACAAAAATTATTTCCGAATATGCCTGAGAGAACTGAGAGGAACCTCCTGGGAGGGCTTTGCAGGAACTTCATCTTTATTAGGACTCAGAGATTTGCAAGGTTCAGTGCATTAATATCCAGATTAACTTACTCGTACTCAGATGGAATACAATGCAATTATTTTGATTTAAGCTTTCTTGATTATAATCACACTTTAGTTCTGCCTTCTTGAGGTCAATTTGATTATGTTTTGCACGCTCTTTTAACCACATATTACTGACTTGTTTTGGGATTGCGTTACCAATGACTCAGCTCATCTTTTAAAATTTGATCCTTTCTAATTTCAATCTGAAAGGGTTCTTATTCTTAATTTCAATTTGGAGTTACTTTGCTGATGCCCCGTTTATAATATAAACACTATAGTATAATATCACCTGTGTTGCTTTTAAACAAAGCCTGATAAATGGCAAAGATTATGTCATTCTATCGACATGAGCTTATTAAACATTTATATTTCTGAGACTAGAAATGTAATTAAATCCACCAGTATAATGTGTGAAATATTTGAGCTGGGTATTTTAATTTAGTTTTTTGTTTGTTTGTTTGTTTTGTTTTGTTTTTTAAACTTTGGCAGGACCTAAAAGGCTGTTTTACATAGTTTTTAAAATCCAATCTGCTACTGATAAGAAAGCAGCAGCATTCAGAAAATGTAGGAAAGTTTAAAATCAGCTTTAAAAATTATTTAAGTTCTGAGTTTTATATTATTAAAGTAATATAATGGGAGCAAATAGTAGTCATATGAAAGGGGTAAGGTCAAATGCAATAACAATTTCATTCAAGCAGATACATACAGTGTAGACTCTGAGGATACCTTCTCTTGCTACTCATAATTCAGGACTGGCCTGTTTCAGTATCTCCTATTTTCCTCGCTCTCCTTGTTCTCATTTCCTTTGTTTCCATGCTGCCCCTACAACCATTCCTTCATTACTTACTTTGTCTCTCTTTGCACTTTTTTTTCTTGTTTCTTCTTAAATTTCCCTTCCTCTTCCCTTTGTTCCCTTCTTCACTTGCTCTGCCCCTCATCTCCCTCCTGGTCTCCTCTTACCTTGGTGTTTTTTGGCAGAGAGAGCCCTTGCCTGATCCTTAATACAACCCCAGCCTAACCCCGGGCTCTTATCTCAAGTCCTAAGACCCCCAACCAGCAATCTACTTCCCTTGTTCAGACATAAAGACAGGTGGTTTGGTCCTTTAACGAGAGGACTTTTTGGCACTATAGGATAAAGCAATTTGGCAGACAACCTTTTCAATCTCCATGTGCGTATTGTGAATGGGGATGAAGAAGCAGGAGTTTAAGAACTCAGGTCTCTGTCTTGGGGCTAAGAAGGGATGGTTCATCGCTCCATTGCATGTTTCTCCTTAGGTTCCTGTCTGGAACTTGAAACTGGGCTGCTCAGGGTAATCAGCTTCTCTATGAAAAGAGGCAACTCTGCATTCATTCAAACCTTTAGCAAAAATGTTTCAAGGGCCCACTGTGAACCAAGCTGTTAGGGGTTGTACAGTATAACTGTGCTGTCCTTGAGCAGTTCTCAGGCTCTCTCTGTTTAAGAGAGAGAGAGAATGGGGTTGCCTCCCCCAGTCCAATATAATCAGCTTGGTGGAATCTTCTAACTAGCAACGATGGAAATATCATCTCCCTGGAAGCTCTCAGCCAAGAGAAGGGAGAATGTGGACCCCACGTGGGGATTAAGTCTTGAGGTCCTCATAGGAATCTCAGGACATCCTCCAACATCCACCTCTTAGCTCCTTGTCTTCCTCCTTGTTCTCAGTTGACCCCCAAAATGCTAGGTTTGGTTTTTTTTTGTTTTTTTTTTTTTTGCGGTACGCAGCCCCCTCACTGTTGTGGCCTCTCCCATTGCGGAGCACAGGCTCCGGACGCGCAGGC
>NW_006795776.1:0-250 GCF_000442215.2 Lipotes vexillifer | reverse complement strand
ATTTCCCACCAGCAAGAAAAATGTACCAAAGCCTCAGCATGCCGTGCCTGAACCAGACTAGGGGAAGAAGCAATCCTGCGGGATGGTGGCTAGCTCAGAAGAAAGCGAGGGGAGGAAAGGAGCTCAGGGCCACTGTATTTCACAAACCTGCAGAGTTATAGATGACAGCTGTCGTGCAAAAATATAGTGAAGTTAGGCTGCGAAGAGAACTTAAAAGTGAGGCAGAATTGCAGGAAACCGATTTCAGGAG
>NW_006795775.1:0-512 GCF_000442215.2 Lipotes vexillifer | reverse complement strand
GCGTCTAAATATTCAACGCAATCATCACCACCCTCATCAATGTACTCAACTTTGCAGACAACGCTCAGTTGCTCAATAATCAATCGATCCTCTTCATCCTCGTCAAACGACATGGAAGGATTGAACGCAGTGACCTCAACTATTTCCAGATATCGCCCATCACCTTCGTCATAATTGTCATCGTTGTCGTACATAAACACCCCTAATTTTGATTGAGATACATTCAATCAAGCACGGATCGCAACATTGTCAAGCACATAACGCTCGATACTTTGAAATGCTTACGCGATGCGCCTCCATAATTGACCTGCGCAGTCAAACATTTATCTCCAAACTTGCGGCATCGAGCAATCACGTTTCTTTTTATTCTTCCATACACTTATCGAGGTGACATTTGTCGCGCCCATGTACCCCTCAATCATCGCCGCCGCCTCCCACGAATGACAATATAGCTTGGTGCCAATCCAACTGACCAACTCAAAGACAGAAAAAACCAGACCGGCGTCAATCAT
>NW_006795773.1:0-229 GCF_000442215.2 Lipotes vexillifer | reverse complement strand
AGCTCCGACCGAAACCGAAACCGAGCCTCAGCTCGAAGCCCCGCCCGCCTCGGCGGGTGAGCAGACAAGCCTCTCGGGCTGGTGAGTGCCGGTCGGCACCAATCCTCTATGCAGGAATCTCTCCGTTTTGCCCTCCGCACCCCTGTTGCTGTGCTCTCCTCCGTGGTTCCGAAGCTCCCCACTCCGCCTCACGCAATCTCTGCCCGCGAAGGGGCTTCCTAGTGTGTGG
>NW_006795772.1:0-251 GCF_000442215.2 Lipotes vexillifer | reverse complement strand
CATTTGCTTTTTGTCCATCTGTTTCTCTTCTTTGGAGAAATGTCTATTTAGAGTTTCCATCCATTTTTTGATTGGGTTTTTTTTATATATATATATTGAGCTGCATGAGCTGTTTGCTTGTTTGTGTACTTTGGAGATTAGTCCTTTTTTTTTTTTTTCTTTTACCAAACACCTATCACATTTTATTGCTACTCTTTTTTTTTTTTTTAACATCTTTATTGGGGTATAATTGCTTTACAATGGTGTGTTAG
>NW_006795771.1:0-667 GCF_000442215.2 Lipotes vexillifer | reverse complement strand
AATCTTCCCACAGAGGAGAACCCTTATGTCTTTTTAGGCTCCTTGGATCATTGGTAAGTATTCATTTTTTACTATATGCTGGTCCAGAGCGTGACCAGAAAGATGAATCTGTTTTCTAGAGTAGAAGTAGGAGGGCTTGAGCTGGAAGGTCACCAGCCATCCATTTCAGAGCAAGTTTGGTTCCCTGTGAAATCTGTGAAGCCAGATACAATGTAAGCCAGACCTCACATAATTCCTGTATGGGCCAGATGGAAAGATGAATGTTGTAATGGATGGGATATTATAAGCAAAGACAGAGATAAGAAAGAAGGTGATGTGAAGGAAGAAGTGAGGCAAGTGGTCTTGCACGGTGTTCAGTAGTGGTGGATGGGCTTCCCTCCTCCACGGTCACAATGGAAATATTCTCTCTCTCTGCAGGCTTGCCTTTCTCTGGAGAGACCCAGTCTGAGGGGCAGAGAATGCCAGCTAGCGTGTCTCCCTCCTCTTTTCATTAGTTACCCCAGCAGCCAGATACCTGTTCTATAAAATGGAAAGGTTGCACTGTCTCAATATTCCTTAGAGGCTTAAACAGTGAAAGAAGTTGGACAGAGGAGTCTTGAGTACGGGGTTCCCCAGCTCTGCTTCCTTGAGCAGTTGTAGTTTTCATCGGGTATATATCAGGCTTCCC
>NW_006795770.1:0-476 GCF_000442215.2 Lipotes vexillifer | reverse complement strand
CTTTCTCTAGTTGCGGCGAGCGGGGGCCACTCTTCATCGCAGTGCGCAGGCCTCTCACTATCGTGGCCTCTCTTGTTGTGGAGCACAGGCTCCAGATCAAAGCAGATATTTTTGTCTCTTTCATTGACTGCTATATCTCCGCCATATTGGAATAATGCCTGGCTTGTTTTAGGTACTCAATGAGAATTTTCTAGTAAACAAACGAATGGAAAATATTTATGTTAAGGACATTTAATCTGGGATCTATCCAGGTCCATAGATTAGCTTCATGAGTTCAATGAATCTCTTGAAACTGATTACAAAATATTAATAGGTCTCCCTGTATGTATTCTAAAAAGTATGTGGCTAGCTATCCTCATTCTGAGGCTTAACATAATGTACCTTTCAATGCTTAACACATAGGAAGTACTCAAAATTACAGTTAATACTAGTACTATATTGAATGGCAAGTACCTGTTCATGCTTTTTTTTTTTTT
>NW_006795769.1:1324801-1360423 GCF_000442215.2 Lipotes vexillifer | reverse complement strand
TCAGTCACATTCCCCCAAATTCACATGCTGAATCCCTAACCCCCAGGACCCCAGGACATGGCTGTATTTGGAGAAGGAATTTTTAAAGAGGTTATCAAGGTAAAAATGAGGTCACTAGGGTGGATCCTAATCCAATAGGACTGATGTTCTACAAGAAGAGATTGGGACACAGATAGGCACAGGGGGAGACCATGTGAGGACCTGGGGAGAAGATGGCTGTCTAAGCACCAAGGAGAGAGGCCTCAGGAGAAACCAGCCTGCAGACACCTTGATCTCATCCAGAAAGCATGGGAGAGGTATGTTATTCAAGCTGCCCAGTCTGTGGTATTTGTTACGGCGGTCCTGAGCAGACCCACACGCAGCGTAACTCAGTGCTCAGACTGGACAGAGCCCACTCTCCATCCCCCTGTACGTGAGTTACAAGAGCCCCAGGAACTGAGGAGGGGGTCCCTGAGGAGAGGCACAAGATAGATTTTCGGCATAACACAACTGCATTCACGTTAAACATGCCTGAACTACATTCGTACGAGATGGTTTTGTCCTGTATGTACATCGGCACCTTCAGTCTGAACTGCAGATCTTTGGCTTCACCACCTCCACTGAGAGCATTAGCTTTACCTGCTGTGGACCGTCTCCTATAAGATTTCCAGAACCACAAAGGATCGAAGCTTCACAGTCCCCTGAGTCTGTGCGCTACCGTCCAGGTGACCCTCACAGCAGGGCCGCGCAGCTGCCCATCAGAACCCATTTCCCATTTTCCTGTTCACAGCTACCCTGCACCTCCCAGCCTTCCCACCCCTTACAGCTGGGGCACAGTGTCTTGTGTTACCCAGGGGAAGGGGTGGAGGTGGTGAGGGCCTTGGCCAGCCTGCATCCTAGGACGGAGGGCATGATGCCCACCTGGTCACCCCACCCTGCAGGTTGGAGGCCTCACCTGGAAGCAGGGAGGAGAAACAAGGGGCCAGAGCCTGGGACCTGACACTCACCTGCCCTGGACTCTCACAAGAAGGGGACAGACACATCTTGAGCTCCAGACCAGTTTTGGGAGACACTTTGTTCCAGCAACAAACTTTGCCCTAAAAGCCAAGGTGCTTTACAAACCCCTCCCCACCTGTCACAGAAAGTCAGGCTTCATCTCATCACACTTTTCTCAAATCCCAGCTCACGCTGAGACCACCTCTCAGGTGATGGTGCTTCAGAGAAGGCCCTTTAAAAGATCCCTGGAGTTCAGCTCTCCCAGCCCTGCCTTCAGTTTAAGGGAGAAGTTTCCTTGACAAACCTTCTCAGTTGCCTTGACAACCAAGCTTCACAATCTCCCAAACTCTTCCCCTTCAAACATTCCTATTCTAGGCTGGATGAGCCTAAAGAGACAGTGCCGTCATCACGTGCCAGAAACCGATTTCCCCAGGCCCGCAGTTATTGGTTACATGATGCTACTGATGACGAAATCCCAGAAGAGCCAGCTTTGCAATATAACCATTTCTGGACTCGGCACTGGGTCCCTTTCCACGGACAGAGTGGAGTGGCTGTTTCCACGGACCCCGTAGTGGAAGAGCTCACCTAATGATACCAGGCCTTGATCCTTTACAGGTGATTCTAGGGTCCTCACTCTGCCCAGACCCCACCCACATGACTGCTGTCTGTGCCAGTCTATATGGGACCCTGCTAATCTCCTAAAATGAGGGTTATTTTATACACAGGTAATGGGTTGAATGCTGGCCCCAAAAGATGTGCCCCTCAGAACACGCGAACAGGACCATATCTGGGAAAAGCATCTTTGTATATGTAGTTAAGGATCTCAAGGTGAGGTCATCTTGGGTTAGGGTGGCCCCCAATCCAACTGAGAGTACTTATGAGAGACAAAACAGGAGAGACTCAGACACAGAGGAGAAGCCACAGGAAGACAGAGGCAGAGACGGGAGGGATGCAGCCCCAAGCCTGGGAAAGCCTGGAGCCCCCAGAAGCTGGAAAAGGCAGGAAAAACCCTATTCTGGAACATTTGGAGAGACTTCTGTCCTGCAACACCTTGATCTCAGATGTCTGGTCTCCAGGACTAGGGGAGGATGAATTCCTGTTGTTTTAAACCACCCACCTTGTGGTCATTTGTTACAGAAGCCACAGAACAGTCACACAGACCCTGCTCTGTAGGATGCCGGAAGTGCGGGTCTCATTAAAGGCAGACAGAGGCTGGATTGCAGAACACTTAGAGTCAGCACCGGGCCCCAGAAATCCTAAAGCAGTGCCTGGACACCAGAATGTTGAGGGGTCAGTTGGAAGCCCATCCCTAAGGGTGCCGGCTGCACACGGCCTCCCCAGGTTTTTACGCCTCTACCTGTTGGGGATAAATATTTCCAACCTAATTCAGGACTTCTGAGGTCACCCTTCACGTTGCTAGTTAAGAACCCACTAGTTACACAGATGAAAACCCTATCAGGACACTTGCTCCAGTGGTAAACAATTCTGAAGTTGGTCAGAGGTGGGGAATCGTCTCCTGTGCAGAAAGCAGCTCCCCGGCAAGGAGTGTCCTCATTGCAAGGCTGGGGGACAGTGCCGAGGCGTCTGTGAGTAAACGTGAGCTAAGCCCCAGGCCAGCTGCTGCTGAACTGTTCCCACCCTTCCCAGGTAAAACACCGGAATGTGTGCAAGGACTTGAAAGCCTAGAGAAAAGGGCTCGGAGTCACACCAGCCACAGCACGCAGGCCGAGTTGGTGCCTGCAGGCCAGCCAGGATGGTCCTGGCCCTGGGCGCTCTTCTGGAATCTTTCCATTTCCCTGCCTGAGGTACCCCTCCTGTCCCGGCCCCCACTGCATTTTTCCTTCCTCACCTCTGCCCAGGGAGAAATTCCAGCAGAAGGTATGGGTGACACATCCTCTTTAGCAGGTGGCAGCCCGGCAACTCCTGCAGAAAGTCCAGCAGAGCCCCACTCATACCGGGCCACCCACAGAGCCGTGGACCCTCGCTCCCTCCCACCAGCTCAGCCCTGAGACTGCTGACGGGAAAGAGAATATGGTGTCAGACCCAGCTACAGGGGCTCTTGCTGCCTGGAGCGGTGTTTATATTGACCTCAATGCAGGCACACCTGGAGAGGGCTGGCCGGCAGGGTCAGGCTGCCCAGGTCAGCCAATCCTTGCCCATCAGGGACTCAGAGTTGCAGAAAATGGGCCTTGCTGCACCGGCCAGGTCCAAGGAACAGGTGTGGGCTCCTGAGAGTCACGATAGACAAGGGGCTGCAGCTCTGGCTTGTTTTCTAATCATTTTATCTGGCCCATGAGTGGGAGATAACTTCAAGAAAACCCTCTCCTAATGCGAGAAGCCCAGGAGTCAGGGAGAGGGTGGGTGGTGGGTGGAGACAGAGGCCTGGTGCCCCGGCTGCAGTGGAAGCCTCTGGAAGACCCGGTGGAAGGAGGCCGCACAGAGTGACGCCCAGGGTCACAGACCTGTCCCAGAGCTGTTGTTTGTTAGTTCAGGTCCTGCTCTGAGGTGCTCAGGGTCAGCTCTGACAGGTGAGCTGGGGGTGCTCTGCAATGAGGGCTATGTGTACAGTTCCTGTGTGCCCAGCCTTGCTGGGTGCCTGCCCAGTTGAGCTCCATATCCTGGGAGGGGCCTGACCACGAGAGCCCCGTGGGCTGCTGGGTGCCTGCGCAGGTGACCTCCATACCCTGGGAGGGGCCTGGCCACGAGAGCCCTGTGTGCTGGGAGTGGGTTGTGTGTATGAGCACACTCTCTGTGCAGCCAGCACAGAGTTGCTTAGCAACTTCTATGTGGGCAGTGCTGGGTGAAACGAGAATCAGGAGATGCCACGGGCCCCCTGAACCCCAGTCCATCCAGAGTGATGAGGTGAGTAGGCGGTTGCTGGTCACTGTGCTGCGTGAGGGAGGCCCCACAGGTACCTCTTGCGTCATCCACCTGACACCACGGAGGCCTCCCAAGGACAGAGCAGACAGCCTGCCTGGGACAGGTGGGAGCTCCTGATGATGCTGCAGGGGACATGAGAGGGACGGACCAGGCAGGAGGAGGTGGGAGCCCAGGCAGAGCCGTGGGGCTCGGGGCCGAGGGGGCCTTTCTAGGTCTGAGCTGAGAGTGGACGTGCAGGTAGTGAGTGTGATTCAGGAAAACTGCCCTGGTGACGTGAAGCTGAACCTGCTTCAGAGTGACAAGCTTCCGGGTGATCCCAGAACAGGACAGTGAGACGGATCCTGTTAGAAGAAGTAAGTGAATCCCCCCAAGAGGAGACTGTGAGCTGGTCCCGGGAGGGGGGTGAAGGGAACAGGCGTGGAAGCTGCGGGGAGTAGGCAGCCCTCCTGGGCGGGCGGTGGGTGCAGACCCCACTCTGTGGTCCCCCATCTGTGCTTATGGCTGGATTACTTGGCTTCTCGGAGCCTCAGCTTCCTAGT
The DNA here is from genome assembly GCF_000442215.2 of Lipotes vexillifer. Taxonomy (NCBI): domain Eukaryota; kingdom Metazoa; phylum Chordata; class Mammalia; order Artiodactyla; family Lipotidae; genus Lipotes; species Lipotes vexillifer. Next base: position 1,356,029 of record NW_006795769.1, on the reverse strand, counting down.
CTTCTCGTGGGGTGATGGTAGCATGGACAGACTAGTAATTTGCTCAGAACAGGGTAGGAAGGGGTCTAGTGGAAATTCCACAGAACACCGTCAGTATGGGAATTGCAGGCCCTGTTTCCTGTACGTCTGTCTTCAGGATCAGGAGAGCAAATCCGAGCAGAATGGAAACAGAGCCTGGGGAGAGGCTCCGTTTGGTGTGTTCCCCTGTTTCCTGAATCTCGGAAGGAGCAGCTCCAGCGGGCATTGGCAGCTTCATCCCACACCTGGGAGCATCCAGACCTCAAGGCCCAGCAGCCCCCCAGCCCTGTGTCTGGGACCCCGGGAGGCAGACGGGACAGGCCGGTGGCCGCCTCTGCCCTCTTCCTGCCCAGAACATTCGGGATCCAGGCTCTCATTAGGGAGAAGCAGGGATGGGGGTGTCCCATGTGGGAACAGGACATGAGGCAGCTTGTGCATGTGGACATCCACACCGGGAATGGGAGTCGGTGGGACGTGGGCACTGGGAGGGGTAGGCGGTGGGCCTGAGGAAGCAGGGTGGGGCCGGGGGTCTCGGGGGGGCGGGTTGCGAGCTTCACCTGTGCCGGGCCTCAGATTCCACGGGGCTTCCCTCCCCTGGTCACTGGGCAGGAGGGGCCAAGCAGCGTTGGTGGAGGGACCCCTCGCGTCCCCAGGCCCTGGCAGCATCAGCCCTCCAGGCTCTGGGTCAGGGAGCCTGAAGAACACAGGACTAGCTGTGCCCACAGGGAAGCCTGGAGGGGTACGGCGGGAAGCACGGGTGTGGGCTCGCCTGTGCGGAAGCTCCTGAGCCAGGGTCCAGTGGGAGCCCTCACCTCGCACGTGAGTTTCAAGTCCACAGCTCAGATCACCTTCTAACCGCTTGGTTTGTTTTCTAGACACAGAGTCCTAGTATCTCCTATGTCCCCTGCCCGTGAAAAGGCACGTCTCACCTGGCACCAGGTGCTGCCTCTGGTCCCTCCTGACTGGACGCCCAGCAGCCAGTGTCACCGCGTCACGACTATCAGGGGGTGTCAGGCGTTGGGGGATGAGAGCACACAGTCCAGGCCCACGAGGCGCCGTGCCATCCACGGAGCCGGTGCTGTGGCTGTAGGTGTCCCCTCCCCACCTCGCGGGCACAGACCACAGTCCCCTTACAGACTGTTACCAAGTGAAGTCACATGGACCCTGCTCGGGCCCCAGCCTGCGAGGCGCTCTGCCTCAGCGGGGAAGGTTTCCTTTTTCCACGTGAGTTCAAGCAGTCAAATAACAGAACCAAAGCTGAGACCACCACAGCACAGGCTCTATTCAGTGGCCAAAGAATGGAGAAGCGGGAACTGAGTTCACAGATCACCTTCTCACCCTCCTGGAGAGAGTGGTTTAATTTTGAATAGTAATGACAAAGGGAGGAGCAGTGAGGCTAGTGATGGGATGAAGAGGCCTCGGGGAAGGGGCGGGGCTTCTTCCAAGGGGGGTCCACGGGTTTGGGCAGGGCCTGGAGCAGCTCTGACAACAACAGGAGGCTGAGACGGGCAGTCAGTCTGACGCCTGCACTGGGGCCTGTGGTCAGCATGCGGAGGGGGGGGGGTCAGCCGGGGGCACGTGTCAGGGAAGGTTCTCGATGTTTATACAGAAGATGTGAACATGGGCCCAGATGCAGAGCTGCCTGCAGACGCTGCTACAGAAACCCGATTCTTTCTTGAGAAAACTGGTGGGCGGTCATTCAGGCAACAGGGCAAACAGCTTGCTCTGGAGGCTCTTGTGGGGAAGCGGGGACTTAGCAACAGGGGCTCAGTCTGCATAACCCCAGAAGCCCTCCCAGGACAGCCTCAGAACCGCTTCTGGAATGGCAGTGAGAAGCGGGTCTTCCACCTACTAGACGTGAAGGAGAGGGCTGGGGTCTGCAGGGCCGCCCTCACCTTCAGAGACTGGCTGGGAGGCTCACAGGACCCAACATATGCTTGTGGCTTGTGTCCTCACAGGTGATATGGGTCACAGCACGCAGTAGGTGTTACCTCGAGGCAAGTGCTCACACTGAGCATCCTGTTAGCGAAACAGCATGGTAGCATGCTTTCTCCTCGAGGAGGGTGACTTCAGGTACGAGGTCCTCAAAGAATTCTAAGCAGTGTGTTTTCTCATGGCAGCTCAGACGAGGGCCATGACAAAGACTTCCATGTCACATCGGACTAGCCAGATATGTGGTCCTGAAGGCTGTTCATGGGCTCTGGAAATGTAGTTCTCCTTAAGGAACATGCAGTGTGTTGCCCATCACTTGGCATACACAGAGAGCCTCCGAGGAACCGACCTATGGGCCTCGATGTTGCTCAGCAGGCCCACAGGTGTCTGGAGGTACTCAGTGATCCTGGAGGGAAATAATGCACACCAGAGGGGCCTAGTAGTCCTGAAAAGGGTACTTCCTTTAAAATAAAGAGGAACAGCGACTAAGACCTCATGGAAACGGCTGCAGGCCTCCCTTTCTGCATGGATACTCAGGGCCATACCTCGAGTCAAGTACTCACATTTAACTTTAAACTCTAGAGCATGTCAGGCTGAGTTCCACCCTGGTCATAGGAGCACCTGGTTTAGATACAGGAAACTCATTTTCTTCCCATGACCAGGCGTATAGTGGCTAGGGGCCTGTCCACAGCAGTGAATTTCATGTAGCCTTAATGCAGCATGAATGGAGCTTTCAAAATGGGAAAGCAAGGCTAGTTCCATCAGGACCCCATTTCCACGAACACACGCACCATACATTCCTGTGCTTTCCAACAAGTCAAAAGAGACACAGGTTACCCAGTGGTTCCTTCCCTGAATCAACTCCTCAAAGAAGGGTGTTCTGCATCTAGTGAACTGCCTCAAACATGGTACACCCTAGCTAGGCCTCCAGGCCTGTGGCTCTTCAAAAGCCTGCAGTATTACACAAAGAACTGTGCTTTAGTGGCAGTCAGAATTCAAGCTGACTTTCTCCTGGACACAGGGTGACTTCAGGCAGGTGGTCCGAGGTGGAATGCGAAGCCAAGGGTTTTTCTCAGTGCAGCTCACACTAGGGCAATGTGTCAGATTTCCACGGCATGTTGGACGTGCTAGAACGGTGTTCGTGAACCTGTGGGAAGTCTGGGGATTTCAAGCTGTCCCAAGCAGAAGTGGAGTGTTTTGCCCTACACTCGGCATACACAGAGTGGCTCCGAAGGGCTATGGGCCTGGAAGTTGCTTCACAGGCCCAGGGGGGCCTACGGGTACTCAGTGTTCCTGCAGGGAATAGGGTGCATACGCAAGGCTCCTAGGTGTCCTGAAAAGCATACTGCCTTTAAGAAAATGCAGTGCAGTGGCTACAGCCTCATGGAAACTTCTGCACGCCTCAGATCCCTGGGGCCTTCCGAGCAACATCGAGGCCCATAGGTCGGTCCCTTGGAGGCCCTCTGTTTATTCCGAGGGATGGGCAACACATTGCACGTTCCATAAGGAGTGCTACATTTCCAGAGCCCTCGAACACCGTCAGGACCACATTTCTGGGCAGTCTAACATACCATGGACGTCTTTGTCATTCCCATCATCTGAGCTGCCATGAGTGCTGGGGATTTCAAGCTGTCCCGTGAAGGAGTGCAGTGTAATGCCCTATACTCGGCCTACACACAGAGGCTCCAAAAGGCAATGGGCCTGGATGTTGCTTACCAGGCCCAGGGTGGCCTGGGGGTACTCAGTGTTCCTGCCGAGAATAGGGTGCTAACGCGAGGCTCCTAGGGGTTCTGAAAAGTGTACTGCCATTAAGATACTGCACAGTAGCGGCTACTGCCTTATGGAAACAGCTGCACGCCTCCACTTCTGCTCGGCAACTCAGGGCCTTACCTTAAGGCAAGCGCTCACGCTGAGTGTCCTGTTAGCGACACAGCATGGTAGGATGGTGAATTTCTCCTCGAGCAGAGTGACTTCAGGTATGAGGTCCTCAAAGAATTGTAAGCAGAATGTTTTCCCATGGCAGCTCAGAGGACAGCCATGAACAAGACTTCCATAGCACATGGGACTGACCAGAAATATAGTCCTGAGGTTTTTCGAGGGCTCTGGAAATGTAGCTCTCCTTAAGGAACATGCAGTGTGTTGCCCATCACTCGACATACACAGAGAGCCTCCGAGGAACCGACCTATGGGCCTCAATGTTACTCAGCAGTCCCACAGAGGTCTGGAGGTACTCAGTGATCCTGGAGGGAAATGATGCACACCCGAGGGGCCTAGTAGTCCTGAAAAGGGAACTTCCTTTAAAATACAGCAGAACAGTGACTAAGACCTCATGGAAACAGCTGCATGCCTCCCTTTCTGTACAGATACTCAGGGCCTTTCCTGGAGGCAAGTACTCACGTTGCGTTTCCATTTATATCTAGAGAATGGCAGGATGAGCTCCACCCTGGCCATGGAAGCACCCAGTTTAGCTAGAGAAAAGTTATTTTCTTCCCAGAGCCATGCCTACAGCGGCTACAGGCCAGTCAACTGCAGTGAATTTCCGGTAGCTTAAAGGAAGCATGAATGAAGCTTTCAAAATGGGAAAGCATTGTTAGTTCCATCAGGCCCCCAATTCCATGGGCACACTCAGCATGTATCCCTGTGGTTTCTAACAAGTCAAAAGAGACACAGGTAACCCAGGGGTTCCTTCCCTGAATTAACTCCTCGAAGGAGGGTGTTCTGCATCTAGCCAACTGCCTCAACCAAGGTACGCCCTAGCTATGACTCTGGGCCTGTGGCTCTTCAAAGCCTGCAGTGTTACACGAAGAACTGGGCTTTAGTGGCAGTCGGAACACAAGCCGACTTTCTCCTGGAGGCAGGGTGACTTCAGGCAGGAGGTCCTAGATGGAATGCAAAGCCGAGGGTTTTCTCAGTGTAGCTCAGACTAGGGCAATGAATAAGACTTCAGCGGCATGTTGGATGTGCTAGAACGGTGTTCATGAAATTCTGGGAGTGCTGGGGATTTCAAGCTGTCTCATAAGGGAGTGCAGTGTGTTGCCTTATACTCGACATACACAGAGTGGCTCCGAAAGGCTACGGGCCTGGAAGTTGCTTAACGGGCCCAGGGGTGCCTGGAGGTACTCAGTGTTCCTGCTGGGAATAGGGTGCCCACGCGAAGCTCCTACGTATCCTGAGAAGTGTACTGCCGTTAAGATAATGCACAGCAGCGGCTATCGCCTCATGGAACCTGCTGCACGCCTCTGCATCTACACGGCAATACAGGGCCTTACATTGAGGCAACTGCTCACGCTGAGTGTCCCGTTAGCGACACTGCATGGTAGGATGGTGAATTTCTCCTCGAGCAGAGTGACTTCAGGTACGAGGTCCTAGAAGAACTGTAAGCACAGCAATGACGAAGACTTTAATGGCACGTCGGACTGGCCAGAATGTTGTCCTGAGGCAGTTCGAGGGCTCTGGAAATACAGCTCTCACTAAGGAACGTGCCCATCACTCGGGATACACTGAGGTCCTCTGAGGGACTGAACTATGGGTCTCGATGTTTCTCATCAGGCCCACAGGTGTTTGGAGGTACTCAGTGATCCTGGAGCAAATGATGCACACCCGAGGGGCCTACGAGTCCTGAAAAGGGTACTTCCTTTCAAATACAGCAGAACAGCCACTAAGACCTCATGGAAACAGCTGCATGCCTCCCTTTCTGTACGGATACTCAGGGCCTTTCCTCGAGGCAGGTACTCATGTTGAATTTCCGTTTAGCTCTAGAGCATGGCAGGCTGAGCTCTATACCGGCCATGGATGCATCTACTTTAGATAGAGGAAACTCATTTTCTTCCCAGAACCAGGCCTACCGTGGCTAGAGGCTGATCAACAGCAGCGAATTTCAGGTAGCTTCAAGGCAGCATGCATGGAGCTTTCAAAATGGGAATGCAAGGCTGGTTCCATTAGGCATCCATTTCCATGGGCACACGCAGCATACATCCCTGTGGTCTCTAACAAGTCAAAAGAGACACAGGTTACCCAGCGGTTCCTTCCCTGAATCAACTCCTTGAAGCAGGGTGTTCCAAATCTAGCAAACTGCCTCGAACATGGTACAACCTAGCTAGGCCTCCAGGCCTGTGGTCACCAATACCTTGCAGTGTTACATGAACAACTGGGCTAAAGTGGCAGCCAAAATGCAAGTTGAATTTCTCCTGGAGACAGCGTGACTTCAGGCAGGCGGTCCTAGTTGGAATGCGAAGCCGAGGGTTTTTCCCAGTGCAACTCAGACTAGGGCAATCAGTCAGACTTCCCCGGCATGTTGGACATGCTAGAACGGTGTTAGTGAACCTGTGGGAGTGCTGGGGATTTCAAGCTGTCCCATGAAGGAGGACAGTGTGTTGTCCTATACTCAGTATACTGAGAATGGCTCTGAAGGGCTACAGGCCTGACAGTTGCTTAGCAGGCCCACGGGATCCTGGGGGGACTCACTGTTCCTGCCAGGAATAGGGTGCCCACGCGAAGCTCCTAGGTATCCTGGGAAGTGTTAAGATAATGCAGAGCAGTGGCTACGGCCTCATGGAAACTGGTGCACTCCTCCGCTTCTGCACAGCCAATTCAGGGCCTTACCTTGAGGCAAGTTCTCACGCTGAGTGTCCCATTAGCGTCACAGCATGTTGGGACGGTGAATTTTTCCTTGAGCAGAGTGACTTCAGGTACGATGTCCTAGAAGAATTGTAAGCAGTATGTTTTCCCACGGCAGCTCAGACGACGGTCATGACTAAGCCTTCTATGGCATGTCGGACTGCTCAGAAATGTGGTCCTGAAGCAGATCGAGAATTCTGGAAATGTAGCTCACCTTAAGGAACATGCACCGTGTTGCCCATCACTCGGCATACAAAGAGGGCCTCCGAGGGACCGACCTATGGGCCTCGATGTTGCTCAGCAGGTCCACAGGGGTCTGGAGGTACTCAGTGATCCTGGAGCAAATGATGCACACCCGAGGGGCCTAGGATTCCTGAAAAGGGTACTTCCTTCAAACTACAGTACAACAGCAACTACGACCTCATGGAAACAGCTGCATTCCTCCCTTTCTGTACGGATACACAGGGCCTGTCCTCGAGGCAAGTACACACGTTGAGTTCCACCCCGGCCATGGAAGCACCTGATTTAGATACAGGAAACTCATTTTCCTCCCATAACCACGCCTACAGTGGCTAGAGGCCTGTCAAGAGCAGTGAATTTCAGGTAGCTTAAAGGCAGCATGAATGGAGTTTTCAAAATGGAAAAGCAAGGCTAGTTCCATCAGGCCCTCATTGCCATGGGCACAAGCAGCATACATCGCTGTGCTGACTAACAACTCAAAAGAGACACAGGTTACCCAGTGGTTCCTTCCCTCAATCAATTCCGTGAAGCAGGGTGTTCTGCATCTAGCAAACTGCCTCAAAGAAGGTATGCCGTAGCTAGGCCTTGGGCCTCTAGATCTTCAAAATCCTGCAGTGTTACAAGAAGAACTCGGCTTTAGTGGCAGTCGGATAGCAAGCCGACTTTCTCCTGGAGGCAGGGTGCCTTCAGGCAGGAGGTCCTAGATGGAATACGAAGCCGAGGGTTTTTCTCAGTGCAGCTCAGACTAGGGCAATGAGTCAAACTTTCCCAGCATGTTGCACATGCTAAAAGGGTGCTCATGAAACTCTGGGAGTCCTGAGGATTTCAAGCTGTCCCATAAAGGAGTGCAGTGTGTAGCGCTACACTCGCTATCCACAGACCTGCTCCGAAGGGATACTGATCTGGAAGTTGCTTAGAAGGCCCAGGGGGGCCTGGGGTACTCAGTGTTCCTGCCAGGAATAGGGTGCCCACGCGAGGCTCCTAGGTGTCCTGAAAAGCCGTTAAGATAACGCAGAGTAACGGATACGGCCTCATGGAAACTGCTGCACGCCTCGGCTTCTGCACGGCAATTCAGGGCCTTACCTTGAGTTAAGTTCTCACGCTGAGTGCCCCGTCAGTGAAACAGCATGATAGAATCTTGAATTTCTCCTGGAGCAGAGTGACTTCAAGTATGACGTCCTAGAAGAATTGTAAGCAGAATGTTTTCCCATGGAAGCACAGGTGACAGTCATGATGAAGACTTCCATGGCACATCGCACTGGCCAAAAAAGTGGTTCTGAGGCAGTTCGAGAATTCTGGAAATTTAGCTATCCTTAAGAAACATACAATGTGTTGCCCATCACTCGGCATACACAGAGGGTTTCCGACGGTGCGACCTACGGGCCTCGATGTTGCTCAGCAGGCCCACGGGGTTCTGGAGCTGCTCAGTGATCCTGGAGGGAAATGGTGCACACCCGAGGGTCCGAGCAGTCCTGAAAAGGGTCCTTCCTCTAAACTACAGCAGAACAGCGACTAAGACCTCATGGGAACCGCCGCACGCCTCCCTTGCTGTACAGACACTCAGGGCCTAACCTCGACGCGGGTACTCACGTGGAGTTTCCCTTTAGCTCGAGAGCGTGGCAGGCTGAGCGCCACACCGGCCATGGAAGCACCTGGTTAAGATGGAGGAAATGCACTTTGTTCCCCAGAGCCAGGCCTACAGTGGCTAGAGGCCTGTCAACAGCAGAGAATTTCAGGTAGCTTCAAGGCAGCACACGTGGAGGCTTCAAAATGGGAATGCAAGGCTGGTTCCGTTAGGCATCCATTTCCATGGGCACACGCAGCATACATCCCTGTGGTTTCTAACAAGTCAAAGGAGACACACGTTAATTACCCCGTTTTTCCTTCCCTGAAACCACTCCTCGAAGCAGGGTGTTCTGCATCTAGCAAACTGCCTCAACCCAGGTATGCCCTAGCTAGGCCTTGGGCCTGAGGATCTTCAAAAAGCCTGCAGCGTTACACGAAGCACCGGGCATCAGTGGCAGTCAGAACGCAAGCCAACTTTCTCCTGGAGGCAGGCTGACTCCAGGCAGGAGGTCCCAGATGGAATGCGAAGCCGAGGGTTTTGCTCAGTGCAGCTCCGACTAGGGCAATGAATCGGACTCCCCCCCCCGGCATGCTGGACGTGCTAGAACGGCGTTCGTGAACCTGGGGGAGTATCTGGTAAAGCAAGCTGTCCCAAAAAAACAGGGCACTGTGTTGACCAACACGCGGCATACACAGAGTGACTCCGGAGGGCTACGGGCCTGGATGTTGCTGAGCAACTAGGACCCTATCGCTGACCCAAAAAAGACCCGGAACCTGCTCCGACATCGTGCCGTGACAGTGTCCCCAGCTAAGGGCCTGACGCTAGGCCTCACTCAGACCCTGTTGGTGCTCTCCCTAAGTCGGCCACTGATGCTGGCCCTACCTGAAGCCCTTGTACTGGTGCTAATTAAGGCCCTGATACTCTCAGTGGCTAAAGCCTTGACACTACCCCTAGGTCATTTCCTGACACGATCCGTATACTTTACCCTAAGCCTGTCCCTAGCTAATGTCCTGCCTCTCATGCCAACTGAAGACCTTACGCTGTGTCTAACTCAGGCCCTGAATTTGGTCCCAAGGCCGTGACACTGTCCCTAACTGAGGCCTACATGGTCTTCCTAAATCCGGCCCAGAACTGTCCCTAACTAATGCCCTAACACTATTCCTAACTCTCAGGCCCTGACACGGTACCTAACAGAGGCCCGGATGCTAGCCCTAAGGCAGGCTCTCTCACTGTGTCCAACTAAGGCCCTGCTACCGTCAATATCTAAAGTCCTGACATTATCCTTAGCTGATATCCTCACCCATGTCTTACCAAGGTCCTGAAACTCTCCCAAAGCAGGCCTTCATGCTATCCCTAAACGACGCCGAGGCCGTCCCTAAGAGAGGTCCTGAGCAGGTCTTTAACGAAGACCCTAATGCTGATCCTACAGAGGCCCTTAGCCTGCCCCTAGGGCCTACGTCATGCCCTGACGCTGTCCCTCGCTCAGGCCCTATTATAGGCCTCACATAGGCCCTGTTGCCGGACCTCGGTTAGGCTCCGACGCTGTCCTCGCATCGAGCCCTGACGCTGATACTCACTAAGGCCCTGACGCTCTCAGTGACTAGGGACTTCACGCCACCCGTAGCTCATCTCCTGACGCTATCCCTGGCCTGGAAGCTGACTCTGTCCCGACCTAATGTCCTGCCTCTTACCGTCACTGATGCCCTCACGCTCTCCCTAACTAAGGCCCAGATTAGTCCTAACTAAGCACCTGACACTGACTCTAACTGGGGCACAGAATCTGTCCCTAATATAGGCCCTGCTGCCGGCCATAACTAAACTCCGGACACCATCCTGACCGAATATCCTGACCCGTTTCTAACCAAGGTCCTGACACTGTCCCTAAGAAAGGCCTGTCTCTGTCCCTAAGGGAAGGCCCGAGGCTGTGCCTAACTCAGGCCCTGAAGCTATGCCCACCTGAGGCCTCCACGCTGTGAGCACCTCAGGCCCTGCTCATGTCTTTAACTAAGACCCTATCGCTGACCCACCAAAGGCCCCGATGCAGCTCCTCCATCATGCCCTGACAGTGTCCCCAGCTAAGGGCCTGACGCTAGGCATCACTCAGGCCCCGTGGCTCTCCCGAAGTCAGGCTCTGACGCTGTCCCTACCTGAAGCCCTGACACTGGTTCTAATTAAGGCCCTGATACTCCCAGTGACTGAGGTCTTGACGCTAGCCCTAGGTCACTTCCGGACACGATCCCTCAACTTCACCCTAAGCCTGTCCCTTGCCACCGTCCGGCCTCTTATGCTACCTGAAGCCCTTTCGCCGTGCCTACGTCCGGCCCTGAATTTAGTCCCAAGGCCGTGACACTGTCCCAACCCGAGGCCTAGATGCCCGCCCTAAATCCGGCCCAGAACTGTCCCTCACTAACGCCCTAACACTATTCCTACCTCAGGCCCTGACGCGGTACCTAACAGGGGCCCGGATGCTAGTCCTAACGCAGGCCCGGACACTGTGTCTAACTAAGGCCCTGTGGCCGTCAATATCTAAAGTCCTGACATTATCCTGAGCTAATAGCCTGACAAATGTCTTACCAAGGTCCTGAAACTGTCCCAAAGTAAGCCCTGACGCTGTCCCGAAGTGAAGGCCCTGAGGCCGTCCCTATCAGAGGCCCTGAGAATGTCTTTAACCAAGACCCGAATGCTGATCCTACAGAGGCCCTTATACTAGTCCTAAGTCATGTGCCCTGACACTGTCCCTCACCCAGGCCCTAAAGAGAAGCCTCACCTAGGCCCTGTTGCCGTACCTCGGTTAGGCTCTGACGCTGTCCCTACGTCAAGCCCTCACGCTGGTCCTGATTAAGGCCCTGACACTGGTCCTAACTAAGGCCCTGATGCTCTCAATAACGAAGGTCTTCACGCCACCCCTAGCTCATTTCCTGACACCATCCCCGGCCTGGAAGCTGACTCTGTCCCGAGCTAATGTCCTGCCTCTTATCCTCACAGAAGCCCTAATGCTCTCCCTAACTAAGGCCCAGACTAGTCCTAACTAGGGCCCTGACACTGTCCCTAACTAAGGCCCGGAATCTGTGCCTCATATAGGCACTGCTGCCTGCCGTAACCAAAATCCGGACACTCACCTGAGCCAGCGTCCTGACCCACTTCTGATCAAGGTCCTGACACTGTCCCCAAGGAAGCACTGTCGCTGTCCCTCGGCGAAGGCCTGTGTCCATGCCTAACTCAGGACCTGAAGCTAAGCCTACCTGAGGCCTCGAAGCTGTGACTACCTCAGACCCTCATCACGTCTTGAACTCAGACCTTAATGCTAATCCAACGGAGGCCCCGAGGCAGCTCCTCCATCATGCCCTCACAGCGTCCCCAGCTAAGGGCCTGACGCCAGGCCTCACTCAGGCCCCGTCGCTCTCCCTAAGTCGGGCACCGGCACTGCCCCTACCTGCAGCCATGAAACTGGTTCTAAAGAAGGCCCTGATACTCGCAGTGACTAAGGTCTTGACACTATCCCTATCCCTAGGTCATTTCCTGACACGATCCAGAAACTTTACCCTAAACCTAGCCCTAGCAAATTGGCCTGCCTCTTATGCTAACTGAAGCCCTTACTCTGTGCCTAACACAGATACTGCCTTTAGGCCCAAGGCCGTGACACTGTCCCTGACGCCTGGATGCTCGCCCTAAATCCGGCCCAGAACCGTCCCTCGCTAAAGCCCTAACACTATTCCTAACTCAGGCCCTGACACGGTACCTAACAGAGGCCCAGATGCTAGCCCTAACACAGGCCCTGAGACTGTCACTGAGGCCCTGCTGCCGTCAATATCTAATGTCCTGACGCTATCCTGAGCTCATTTCCTGACCCATCTCTTACCCAGGTCCTGAAACTGTCCCTAAGTAAGCCCAGAGACTGTCTCTAAGTGAGACCCTGAGGCTGTCCCTAATAGAGGCCCTGATAATGGCTTTATCAAAGCCCCTGAGGCTGATCCTACTGCGGGCCTTGTGCTGCTCCTAAGTCATGCCCTGATACTGTCCCTAGCTAAGGCCCTGACACCAGGCCTCACTCAAGCCCTGCCGCTTGTCCCCAGACTGGCTCTGATGCTGTCCCTACTTGAAGTCCTGACACCGGTCCTAAATTAGGCCCTGATGCTCTAAGTAACTCAAGTCTTCGCACTATTCCTAGGTCATGTGCTGACACTATCCCTAGACCTTAACCTAACCTTGCCTTTAACTAATGTCGAGCCTCTTATGCTAACTAAATCCCTGATGTTGTCCCTAACTAAGGCCCTGAAATTAGTCCCGAGGCCGTGACGCTGCCCGAAACTGAGATCTGGAGGATCGACCTAACCCAGGCCCTGACACACCACCTAACTCAGTCCCTGACACTGTACCTAACAAATACTCTGATACCAGTCCTAAGTCAGGCCCTGACACTGTCTCTAAGGCCCTGCAGCTCTAAATATCTAAACTCCTGACATTATCCTGAGCTAATATCCTGACCCATGTCTTACCAAGGTCCTGAAACTGTCCCAAAGTAAGCCCTGACGCTGTCCCAAAGTGAGGACCTGAGACCGTCCCTAGTAGAGGCCCTGAGAATGTCTTTTACGAAGAACCTAAGGCTGATCTTTCAGAGGGCCTTATACTACCCCTACGTCATGCCGTGACACTGTCCCTCACTCAGGCCCTAAAGATAGGCCTCAGTTAGGCCCTGTTGCCGTACCTTAGTTAGGCTCTGATGCTGTCTGTATATCAGGCCCTGACAATGGTACTGATTAAAGCCCTGACACTGGTCCTAAGTAAGGCCCTGATGCTCTCAATAACTATGGTTTTCACGCTATCTCTAGCTCATTTCCTGACACTATCCCTGGAGTGGAAGCTGACTCTGTCTCGAGCTAATGTCCTGCCTCTTATCCTCACTGAAGCCCTAATGCTCTCCCTAACTGAGGCCCAGACTAGTCCTAACTAAGGCCCTGACACTGTCTCTAACTAAGGCCCTGCTGCCATCAATATTTAACGTCCTGACACTATCCTGAGCTCATTTACTGACCCATCTTTTACCAAGGTCCTGAAACTGTCCCTATGTAAGCCCTGATGCTGTCCCTATTGAGATCCTGAGGTTGTCCCTAACAGAGGCCCTGATAATGGCTTTTGCAAAGCCCCTGCGGCTGATCCTACCGAGGCCCCTATGCTGCTCCTAAGTCATGCCCTGATACTGTCCCTACCTAAGGCCCTGACACTAGGCTTCACTCAAGCCCTGTCGCTCTTCCTAAGTCCGGATCTGACGCTGTCCCTACCTGAAGTCTCCACACTGGTCCTAAATTAGGCCCATATGTGCTCAGTAACTGAAGTCTTGGCACTATTCCTAGATCATGTCCTGACACTATCCCTAGACCTTAACCTAACCTTGCCTTTAACTAATGACGAGCCTCTTATGCTTACTAAATCCCTGATGTTGTCCCTGATGTTGTCCCTAACTAAGGCCCTAAAATTACTCGCGATGCCGTGACGCCCTGAAATCAGGCACAAGGCCAGCACGCTGGCCTCCACCGCTGATAATAGTGTACTGGAAATTCTACCCAGAGTTTTGAGGGAAGAAACAAAAGGCATCCATATGTGAATAATAAAATTAAAACTGAGTCTATTCACAGAACACAGATCACACCATCTTATATATAAAACTTCCTATAAAAACAAAAAATTATTTGACTAATCAGTAATTAAGCGAAGTTATAGAAAAAAATATCAATTCACAAAAATCTATATTATACATATATACTAGCAATAAATAATCTGAAAAAGTAATTATGAAAACAATTCCATTTTAAATAATGTCAACATTAAATTTTAGGAATATATTTAATCAAGATACAAGACTTGCTTTTCTGTATGTAAAGCTGTCTGTAGGTTTTAAATTACTAGAAAGTCAAGTACTTTTCAAAACACCATGTCAAAACCATACCAGAAAGACAGAGGAAACATCAAACTTCCATACAGAGGCCAAGCCTTACCCAGATCCAGGTCACCCCAAGTCCACATGTCATTTAGAGGCACTGTGGAAAGACTTATTAGGACTTCCCAATATAAAGGACTTCCCTTTCTTCCCTGTTGTGGATGACTTGGATGTGGTAGAAACAGCAGGATTTTGGAAGTTCAATTTTCCACATCATTCCACCAAAAAACCCTGTTAGAAATAATAAATGAATTCAGTAAAGACGCAAAATCAGTACACACAACGCAACTACATTTCTAAACACTAATAATGAACAATCAGAAAAAGAAAATAAACCCTATTTACAACTGCATCAAAAAGAACAAAATACCAAGGAATAAATTTAACCGAGGATGTGAAAGACCCGAAAACTTTAAGACACTCATGAAGACACTGACGAAGACACAAGTCGGTGGAGAGACTCCCCGTGCTCACGGGACGCAGGAATTACTGTTGCTACAATGTCCGTTCCACCCAAAGCGGTGCACACAGGGAAGGCAGGCCGTCCTGAAACTCCAACGGTGTTTTTCACAGAAATGGAGCAAATCCTCCTAAGATGTGTGTGGAGACACAAAGGACCCCGAAGAGCCAAGGCGACCCTGAGAAAGGAGAACGGGCCGCAGGCGTCTCCCTCCCTGACTTCACACTTCATCACGAAGCTACAGGCCCCAAAACAGTGCGGAACTGGCTCAAAACGGGCGCACAGACCAGAGGGACGGGACGGAGGGCCCACAACCCACCCCGCACGGTGCGGGGGGAGGGGGCCGTTTAGTTACGACAAGGGGGCCAAGGACACACCGAGCGGAAGGGCAGCCCCACGGTAAACGGTGCGGGGAAGACGGCACACCCCACAGCCCACGCGGCTCCACCGCGCACCAGCCTGACCAAAAACCCAGCTGTGCACACCAAGCCCTTCCTGGGTCGCACGAAGACGGGCCCCCGCAGCCGTCAGTCGCCCCCAGGAAGCTTCTCCCCTCTTTTCCTCGCTGTCTCCTCACCTTTTCTCCGGCGTCGCCTGCGTCCTCAGGAAACCCAGCTTCCGAGAGCGTGGACGCAGCCCCACGCTGTCCTGAAGCTGAAACCCCAGCGAGTCCTGAGGAGACCGAGCGCCCGTCAGCAGCCGCAGCCCGGCGGTGCCTGAGGAGACACAACTCCCCTCAGCCGCGCTCAGACCCGTGTCCGCGGGGAACGCGCATGCGCTGTGTGTCAGAGGCGGGCTCAGCGCCACCCTTTGGTCGGTGCTGGAAGTGCAGGCCGCGCCTCCCTCAAGGGTCACTGGAGACACCGCCCCCTGCTGGCAGAACTGCTGATCCCATTAAATTCTGGAAATTCAAACAAATGAAGACAATATCCCAGAGCTTCTCCAAAGTAGTTAAGGAACAATGAATTGGAAACCGTATGGAATAAAATGAATGTAGACACAAGTTGTAACTTACACCAAATTCACTCAAAATTACTCAGAGACAAGTTTTAAATGCAAAACTATTCAACATTATAGGAGAAAACATAAAAGAAAATTGATATGAGCTTGGGCTTGGTCATGTAGATCACAAGCTTTGTGGTTTTAACACACAACACAAAAAAGCAGTCCAGAAAGAAAAACAAGGGATTCTGTGCACTTTATAAAATTAAAGATTTCTACTGTGTGAAAAACCTCATTCAGAAAATCGAAAGACAACACACACTGGGGAAAGAAAACTGCAAATGTATCTAATAAAAAATTTGTCTCAAAATATACAAAGAACTCCAACACAACCCCATTAAAAATATGGGAAGCTCTAAATGGACACCTGGTCAAAGAAAGTACACATATAGTATACAAAACTATGCCCAGGACTGCGGGGCAGAGAAACAGTGGTCCAGTTCAATTCTCTGAGTCATGTGTGACCCAGGACTAGTCCTGTCCTTCCTGGAGGCCTCAGAGAGATGGGGAGGGAGGAAGGGGAAGAGGGCGAATTCTGCTTAAACCTAACTCTAACCCCGATCACTCTCACCACTTTCATTCAACATGGTCTAGGAAGTCCCAGACATAGTAATTAGATGAGAAAAAGAAATAAAAGGACAGAGAGATGGGGAGGGAGGAAGGGGAAGAGGGCGAATTCTGCTTAAACCTAACTCTAACCCCAACCACTCTCACCACTTTCATTCAACATGGTCTAGGAAGTCCCAGACATAGTAATTAGATGAGAAAAAGAAATAAAAGGAATCCAATGGCAGAGGAATAAGTAAAACTGTCACTGTTTGTAGATGAGATGATGTTTTATATTTCATTTATTTATTTATTCATTCATTTATTTATTCTGGTTGCGCTGGGTCTTAGTTGTGGCAGGTGAGCTCCTTAGTTGTGGCAGGCAGGCTCCTTAGTTGTGGCACGCATGTGGGATCTAGTTCCCCGACCAAGGATCGAACCCAGGCCCCCTGCATTGGGAGCGCGGAGTCTTGGCCACTGGACCACCAGGGAAGTCCCGACATGATAAATAAGTAAAACTGTCACTGTTTGTAGATGAGATGATGTTTTATATTTCATTTATTTATTTATTTATTCATTTATTTATTCTGGTTGCGCTGGGTCTTAGTTGTGGCAGGCGAGCTCCTTAGTTGCGGCAGGCAGGCTCCTTAGTTGTGGCATGTGAACTCTTAGTTGTGGCATGCATGTGGGATCTAGTTCCCTGACCAAGGATCGAACCCAGGCCCCCTGCATTGGGAGCGCGGAGTCTTGGCCACTGGACCACCAGGGAAGTCCCGACATGATGTTTTATATAGAAAAACCTTAAGATGAGCCCCCAAAACAAATAGAATTCATTGGAAAATTCAGTTAAGTTGCAGGATACAAAATTAACCTATAGAAATCTGTTGCATCTCTATACACTGGCAGCAAACTATCAGAATGAGAAATTAAGAAAACAACCCCATTGACAATGATATTAACAAAAATGAAATACCTAGGAATACATCTAACCCAGGAGGTAAAAGACCTGTACTCAGAAAACTGGAAGACACTGATGAAAGAAATTGGAGATGACACAGACAAATGGACAGATATAATGTGTTCATGGATTGGAAGAATTCATATTGTTAAAATGATTCCACACCCCAGAGCAATCTAGAGATTTGATGCCATTCTTATCAAAATACCAATGGAATTTTATGAGAACTAGAACAAAGAATTCTAATATGTGTAAGGAAACAGAAAAGAACCTGAATAGTCAATACGATCTTAAGAAAGAAGCACAAACTTGGACATATCACACTCCAGCAGAATAAACCAATGGGACTCCATCCAACTTTAAAGCTTTTCTATGGCAAAGGAAACCATCCACAAAATGAAGAGGCAGCCTACCGAACGTGAGAAAATAGTTGCAAACGATATGTCTGAAAAGGGGTTCATATCCAAAATAGATGAAGAACTCACACAACTGAACCTCCAAAAACCAAAACCCCAATTAAAACTTGGGACCGAACATTTTTCCAAAGAGTACGTACAGATGGCCAAGAGACATATGAAACTATGACCAATATCACTTATCATCAGGGAAACGCACATCAAAAGAACAATGAGATTATCACCTCACACCTAAAAACTTGGCTATCGTCCAAAAGCCAACAAATAACAAGCCTTGGCGAGGATGAGGAGAACCCTCACGCATTCTCTTGGGAATGCTCATTGGTGCAGCCACTGTGGAAAACAGTACAGAGGATCCTCAAGAAATTAAAAATAGAACTACCATATGATGCAGGAATTACACTTGGGGGTATCTTTCTGAAGGAAACAAAAACACGAATTCAAAAAGATATACACAGGGAGATCAGCTCGGTGCTTTGTGACCACCTAGAGGGGTGGGATAGGGAGGGTGGGAGGGAGGTAGACGCAAGAGGTAAGAGATATGGGAACATATGTATATGTATAACTGATTCACTTTGTTATAAAGCAGAAACTAACACACCATTGTAAAGCAATTATACTCCAATAAAGATGTAAAAAAAAGAAAACAAAAAAAATACGGGAATGCATCTAAATCACATCTACAATGGACACTTTATCTTATCTTGTATGTCTGAACCACAGTTACTCCTTTTTGACAGTCAAATGCATTCCCCTCCTCAATGCCGAAGCAGATGTACAATTCATATCCAAAAGGCCACAAAACAGGCCACTTTGCGCAGTAAAATGTAAGTCAAACCATGTATAAGCCAGAGTGACTACCTCACACCTCAATACGTGAAGAGATTTTTTCCCTTTTGATTACAAGTCTTTCAATAGAAAGCATTGATGATCAAAATGTCAATCCCTCAGTGCCAGAATGAGTCAGCTGTTTGGCCCAGGTGTAGATCATGTCCCTCAGCACTAGGCCTGCTTTATATTTGCCTAGTTAATCCACACTGGGGAACACTGTATCGTGAACATGCTCAGAGGAATGTTAATGAGAAAACGCTTTATATAGGCCATACATTTTATTATTCATACCCAATTGTCACACAAGCATTGCACGTGCTTTTAGCAGTAGAGCTAAAGCAAACAGTGATACGTCGTGAGTCGTCACATTCTCATAACTTCACTAGGTAATTTTCCTTTCCTCTTAAACATTAGGGCAAAATGAAGCCAACACAGTAACTTTCATAAATACACACTTCACTACAGAGGTGTCATTTATCCAATCGCTCCAAGTCCTAAGTAACTTGAGGGGAAGGACTTCCCCGTGTCTGGAAAACACAGATCAAAGCCAGTAACAAAAAACAAAAATTATAACCACATATTCACCAGTTCACTCAGTAACCAATCCTTCTGTCCACTTTTTATGAAGCCATCCGATTCTCCATTAAGATTTTTCATTTCTTACCCAGTTTGGCATTATGATATGAAATTTATCAGAGACCTGTGCTTGCCAAAAGGTCCTTCACATAGATCTTCTTGAAGATGGAGCACTGTTGCAAAGTGTTAGAGCACAACAGTAACTATCTATAAATCACATAAAGACTTAAAAGGTCATGGTTAAACATTTGATCACAATGTAAATGACAAAAGAAACCATTATTGCTGTTACATACAACAGTTAAAAATAACTAGAATTATGACTGATAAAATTTTACCAGGACATACTAGACTTTTAGGTATTCCATGTAATTTAACATACTAATCAAACATTTCTCTCTGAGATGGCTCAAGGGCCTTCGAAAGCAGCTCAAAGTTAGCTGGAGATCAAAAGAACTGTTAGAATTGGCCAAACAACACTTACTCACTGAACAAAAGTAAAGAGATTTCGAACAAAAATACAGGTCACAGACACAGGCAAAGGAACTCACAAGCTGTTCACAATCAAAGCAGCATTCCAAGAAAACTTTGGAGGGAGAATCCAAATCCAGGCTTGCCCCAACCCACTTCCAACAAAATCCACCTTAGAAAATCCTGGTCGTACACAACTCTTTCCTCAGTGTTCCCTTTTCACCAATGTTCATCACCTTCTGTATCCATCTTACGTTGCCCCTTATTTTTTTCCGCATTCAGACACAACCAGCTCTACTACAAAGTGACTTTCTTTCCTCTTTGTACCATCAGCCTGTTACCTAGCTGCTCACTTTCTTTATTACATAGCTTCATAAATGCTTGCACAGATGGAACTCCTTTTGTCTTTCTCTTCCTGTGACAAAAGAACTCTAGCTGAAGGATACTATAGTCATTTAGGCTCCCATTCAAAGACCACCATTCCTCATTTTTCAAGAATGTATCCATACATTGGCCAGACAAAATTACACTAGAATTTCATTCTTTTCTTAGTCTTAGGTCTACAACTATAGGTTGACCAGTCTGCCAGGATTCTGCCCACTGGCTACCACACGGACCTGAAGAAGAAACACTTCTTATGCTTGAACCACAGACACTCACACACGGACTAAAAACAAAACGAAATCCTAAACACCAACGGAGGCCTCAAACCAAAGGAACCAGAAACCAAACTGAAACCAAAAACCAAACAGCACAAGACTCAAATCAGCTTCCAAGTCTCAACTTAGCCTGTGACCTCTGTCCAAGGGGTGTACCTTCCAAATGAGATTGCCTGGAATGAAAAGTCACCCAGATGGGAACCAAGGTTCCACCAAATGTACAGGGCTAAAAGGACCTCAGACTGCATGCCAGGGGAGTTACCACACGCTGGCTGAGGCACTGCAACCTCCCAAATGCTATTTTTCTGGTTCCCCAAAATAATCCCTGGGAGTAGGACATTCGGGGCAGCCCAGGACCAGAGGAACGTCCTCAAGGCAAAGACGGCCTCGGCAGCTGCTAGGCGGGTCCCTCTTCCACCATGTATTCCCGCCCCAGAGTTCTAACTGCTGGGATGACTGGGGCACAGCCTTTCCAGGCAAGGGTCCCAGGTGGTCTGCCCTCTAAAGGAATTCTCCAACCCTACACTCTCTCGAAAGAGGCTGGCGTGGAGAAAATCTCAGTGTCCCATCGAGTCAGAGGACCCACAGGGGCCATCCCCAAGTCAGCCCCACATTGGGTACTAAATTTGTTGTCGAAAACTCGCCCTCTGTGCACCAGTGCCAAGTCGAATCTCAGAGACAGAGGTTTGGAGGAAGTAGAAAAGAACAGCTTTACTGCTTTGGCAGCCAAAGGGGGACACAGAAAACTCGTGCCCTCAAAAACCGTGCGTCCCAATGCGGGAGGATCTGGTGAGGAGTTTTACAGCAATGGTTTAAGGACACAGTTGCTCCTAAGGATTAGTGTGTGTACAGGGCCTTAACTCCCTTTAATCTAGCCTCAGATGGTCCCTTGATTAGCTTCTCTGAAATAAAGAAGACTAAAATCTTCTATTTTGTGGGGGTTTTAAGTTGGTAAACAGCCCAAAGATACTCTTACCTGTATCCCTTGAGGAAAAACAAGGATCCTGCCCCAAGGCTGCACTATGGTTTCTTGATGGTTCCTCCATTGTCTCTGCATCCCTTCTCTTCCCTGATTAGCAACTGTTGGAATCTGCCCTTTAGAACTCAGGGAAGGTCCTGGAGTCTCTAGCCTAAATAAGGCCCTGACACTACACCTAACTCAGACCCTGATACTCTCCCTAACCTAGGCCCTGACACTACCCCTAACTCCGTCCCTGACACTGTACCTAACAAACTCACTGACGCTAATCCTAACTCAGGCCCTGACACTGTGTCTAAGGCCCTGCTGCCGTCAATATCTAAAGTCCTAACATTATCCTGAGGTAATATCCTCACCCATATCTTACTAAGTTCCTGAAACTGTCCCAAAGTAAACCGAGATACTCTCACTAAGTGAGGCCTTAAGCCTGTTCCTATCAGAGGCCCTGGGAATGTCTTTAACGAAGACCCTAATGCTGATCCTACAAAGGCCCTTATAGCATTCCTACGTCACGCCCTGACACCTTCCCTCACTCAGACCCTAAAGATAGGCCTCACTTAGGCCCTATTGAGATACCTTAGTTAGACTCTGATGTTATCCCTACATCAAGACCTGAGGCTGGTCCTGATTAAAGCCCTGATGCTGGTCCTAACTAAGGCCCTGATGCTCTCAATAACTAAGGTCTTCACGCTATCCCTAGCTCATATCCTGACACTATCCCTGGCCTGGAAGCTGACTCTATACCGAGGTAATTTCCTGCCTCTTATCCTCACTGAAGCCCTAATGCTCTCCATAACTAAGGCCCAGACTAGTCCTAACAAAGACCCTGACACTATGTCAAACTAAAGCCTGGAGTCTGTCCCTTATATAGGCCCTGCTGCCATCAATAACAAAAATCTGCACATTATCCTGAGCTAATATCCTGACGCATTTCTAATCAAGCTCCTGGAACTGTCCCTAAGAGAACCCTGTCACTGGTCCTACGTGAGGACCTGAGGCAGTGTCTAATTCAGGCCCTCAAGCTATGCCTACCTGAGGCCTTGAAGCTATGACTACCTCAGACCCTGATCATGTCTTTAACTAAGACCCTATTGCGGATCCAAAAAAGGCTCTGATGCTGCTGCTACATCATGCCCTGACAGTGTTCCCAGATAAGGGCCTGATGCTAGGCCTCACTCAGGCCCTGTCACTCTCCCTAAGTCAAGCTCTGATGCTGTCCCTACCTGAATCCTTGATACTGGTTCTAGTTGAGGCGCTGATACTCTCAGTAACTAAGGTGTTGACACTATCTCTAGGTCATTTCCAGACACAATCCATGAACTTTACCCTAAACCTAGCCCTAGCAAAAGTCCTGCCTCTTATGCTAATTGAAGCCCTTACTCGGTGCCTAACACAGACACTGAATTTAGTCCCAAGGCCATGACACTGTCCCTAACTGAGGCCTAGATGCTCTTCCTAAATCTGGCTCAGAACTGTCCCTCACTAAAGCCCTAACACTATTCCTAACTCAGGCCCTGACACGGTACCTAACAGAGGTCCAGATGCTAGTCGTAACGCAGGCCCTGACACTTCTCTAACTAAGGCCCTGCTGCCATCAATATCTAATGTCCTGACACTATCCTGAGATCATTTCCTGACCCATCTCTTACCAAGGTCCTGAAACTGTCCCAAAGTAAACCCTGACGCTGTCCCTAAGTGAGGCCCTGAGGATTTCCCTAAGAGAGGCCCTGAGAATGTCTTACCAAGACCCTAAGGCTGATCTTACAAAGGCCCTTATACTACTCCTACATCATACCCTGACACTGTCCCTCACTCAGGCCCTAAAAATATGCCTCACTTAGGCCCTGTTCCCGTACCTTAGTTAGGCTCTGACGCTGTCCCTACATCAAGCCCTGACACTGGTCCTGATTAAGCCCCTGACACTGGTCCTAACTAAGGCCTTGATGCTCTCAATAACTAAAGTCTTCACGCTATCCCTAGCTCATTTCCTGACACTATCCCTGGCCTGGAACCGGACTCTGTCCCGAGCTAATTTCCTGCCTCCTGTCCTCACTAAAGCCCTGATGTTCTCCCTAAGGCCCAGACTAGTTAAGGTAATGGCTTGGGCCATTTCAGGGAGTGACTCAGTTTTCCCGGGTATCTTTCAAGCATAAGGAGGTACGCATGGTATATATTAAACTTCTGATTGTTTTCTCCAGTTCGTCTCTTTTTCATTACAAGGAGGATCTCAGTAAAGACCACAGAAGTGTAGAGGGAAGATTATTTTTCCTCTCATATACATGCAGTGCAATAGTATTCACAGATATAAAGGAATGGATAATCAACCCGTGCAAAAAAAAAAAAGATGCATCTAACACTTACATTGCTAAGTGAAAGAATCCAGTCTGAAGTGCTACACACTATATGACCTCCTTTATATGACATTCTAGAAAAGGCAAAACTGACCTTGTAAACAGTTTACGGAATATGTGGTTGAAATAGTCCATATGCCACCTTAGTGGTGAATACCTGTCACTACACATTTGGCTACATCCACAGATTTTTACAACCCAACTAGTAATTTACAATCTATTCAAACTTAGCTACTTAGGATATGGAGTATCAAAGACTGGAATACAGAATGTAACAAAGAATCTAACTGATTCAGAAATGCATGAAAAAACTCACTGTTGGTAGTGGGACAAGTGGGCTGACCTAAGTTAACTCTGGAAATCTACAGAATCTGTAGACCAAAGACAAAATGTGCCATACATACACAGTGGACGCTATGTTCTTTCCCATGAGGGGGAGCAGCTAACAGTACTGAAACTACGATATCAGTCATGAAATGGAAAACGCACTGAATTAAATAAATGACAAATGGTGGAAGCCAGGTTTCTTACCACTGGAGCTGGATGTTACAGTCAAACAAAGGGAGAAGGTTACAGTATCCATGGCATAACAGACCCGCTGGGAGATATCAGTATAAACTATCTTTAGCCTACACATAGCTCCACATGGAAATCTTTATAATTATGTGTATATGCATAGGCTGGGATACATGCATACATTTCGATCTACTGTCAGCTGAGCATATTTAGCTCCCACATGTAAGTTTTTAATACCGTTCTCTAATAAAAGGAACAAGGGCTCTTTGAAGAAAGGGCTGATGCTAGGACTGAGACAGTAAATATATGAAACAGGATAATCTTAAAATATCAGAAAGTACCAAAAATTTTTTAAACCCACAAAAGAAAAATTATGTAAACTGAAAACAAGAGCAAATGGGAAAAGCTCGCAACAACCAAAGCAAGAATTAACTAAGCAGTCTAATAATGTAGTGCTGGATTATAACCAAAAGTTTACAATAATTATTCACGTGTCCAAACTGGTAACAATAAATTACATAGTTTTTGATGAATGATGTTAAATAGAAATGTCCTCTGCAGAAAGCTTCTAAACAATGTATATAGCCACTCAGCTGTCCATCAAGGGTGTGAAGCTAACCCCTCTCTCCTCAAGTGTGGCTTCTGCATTATGTCTGCCTCCTACAGAAGACACACAGGATGGACATGGGAAAAAATTAACCTCACTGTGGGAAAACTTGACAAAGGTTACCTCAGCCTGGGGACCAAAGTTAAGAACATAAGGGAGACGTTCCCTTAAGAGCCCGTCCTCTTGATATACAGTGAGGAGGAAGCACGTCACCTCTGTGGTCTGCTTTTTCAAAGCCAAGTCTAAGCACAACAAAACCACCAAGCAAATCCCAGCGCCCGGCAGTCTATACAATACCTGAGCAGCCCTCCTCCACGCTGTCAAGGTCATGGAAACAAGGAGAGTGTGAGCAACTGTCAGAGCCCAGAAGAGACTAAACAGACATGATGACCCCAATGTCCTCTGAGACCGAGGAACAAGGAAAGGTATAACAAAGGGAACGTGAATAGGGACTTCAGTTAATAGTAAAGTATCAGTATTTGTTCATTAATTGTCATGATTCTGTAGAAAATTAGACAGGAAAATTAAATGTCAAATAAGAGAAACCTACTGTAAAAAACTGGAAATCTAGAGGAAGAGGGGGATTTCTTTGTAAAAATGCATTACCAAAATGGACCCTAAATTAAGGAAAACACAAAAAGGCCAATGAACCACTGAGGAACCTCTTCCCCTACTGGCTATCCTATCACTGTTCCAGGCTTTCCCTCTCCTGGGACAGGGAGGGAGCAGAGACAGAGCTGCTTGGCATCTCCCCTAGTACATGACCCCACCCAGTGTCTTCACCTCCCCCAGCCACACCTACCCACCCAGTGAGGACACCTGAGGAAGGGTCAGGGATTATTGACTCAGATGTATCAAACAGGACTTTTCTTTTCCCAGCGACTGGACACACTTACAGAAGTAAAATATATTAGTATTTATTGTAAGGGTAGAAATACATTAATACTTGCAAGTGGCAAGCTGAAGAATGGGTTTGGACCTGGCAGGTCCAGGGGCTCACACTGTCTCAGGGTGACCTTGCTTCTCTCCAAACCTTTGGCCCGCTCAGTGCCTTTGGGGGACCCCATTCACAGGCACAGGCTCTCTCACTGCCCTTGGGCCAACAGCAGTTCTAGGCTGACAACCACTCACCATCCATTTTCCGAGAAAGACTTTCTCCTTTTCTTGGATTCCAAGAAAGTCATGGTTTTAACTGCCTTTGATCTGGCTTGGGTTGCATTCGCATCCTTGGCTCGGGTTGCATTCGCATCCTTGACCCATCACCAGAAGGTGGAAAATGGGACTGGCTAGATGTGGGGTGTAAACCCATCTTCGAACTGGGAGGAACATGGGGTCATCCTTCTGCAACTGTTTGGACTGGAAGAAGGTGACATGTAATTCCCAAAGGAAAACTGAGGCACATGGGAAAACTGAGAACAGATGCTGGCTGGGAGAAAGCAACACAGTCTATGTCAATGACAGCTCACTGCACAGCACAGAATCTGACACAAAAGGAAGAAAGGGTTTCCCTTAGGGTCAGGGGCTGCAGCGACTCGTCCAGTGCTCTTGCTGTGCCTCCCAAGACTGCAAGAAGTTCTTTCACTTGCTGAAAAGTCAGGATCATTCGTGGTGGTAAACTCAAGTCTCTTCACTTGGGCATCAGGTCCTCACATCTCAGAGGCTGGCCCAGAACAGCCCATGTGCCGTCAGAAGACACACACACCTCATTCCTGCCCCTGAGAGGTGGGAGCCCTGAGTTATGCCATCTCCCTGGCCATACTAATTGCCCATCCCTGAAAAACAATACTGCTCCTTTTCCAGTTTCTTCTCTCTCCTTTACTAAGAGGAAGAAACCAAATGCTAGGGTGGTAAGGAAACTCTTGTGCAATGAAGTAACGGGAGGCTCAAGAATTATTCCATGCCATGGAACCCATAATCGGCAGACTTTCCAGAGGCCACATGGATGTATATGGCTCTCCAAGACAATGGCAGTGTCAGTGTAAACCTCACACTGGGAGGTCCAGTTGCTCCCATATCTTTGATTCTTAATGAATATGCATGTCAAACGTTTCTAAAAGGGCAGGAAAGGGCAAAGGATTGCAGGGCCATGGTCTGCTGTATGGGTGTTGTGTCAGGGCCACACTCCAATGCCTAGAGGATTATTACCTCTCTTGGCAGCCTATGAGGCCGTGAGCGGGAGGCCTTTTTCTCAGGCACATGCATGTTGGTAGTTGAAACTTCTCAAAGGAATGTCTACACTGCCCAGGTAGCTCTTGAATTGCCCGGCATCATGGTCAGCTCCATAACTGTACATGAGGGCCTGACCATGCCCAGGCTGTATGGAGCTAGGGGACCACAGATGCCTGCCTGGATAGTCAGAGGTCAAGGGCTGTCCTGCCTGAGACTTGATCATCTATTCATGCCCACTCAGATGGGACAAAGGGTGCCTCCAGTGCCAGGAGGGCCCCACCAGCCCTTAATAAGGCAGCATATGGGGGCTGGCAGGTCACTGCACCCAGTCCTGCATAAATCCACACATGTCCACTGAGTGCCCTCCTGTCTGGGCTGTGCTGGAACCTGGGGCTGCCCAGGCAGAGTAGGGCCAGCATCACCCTTCCCAGGTAGGAGGGCAGAAGGAAACCATGCATGACTTCTGACACCCTCCCTAATCCTTGACAGAGGTTGAGGTGGATAAGAAACAGTCCGAGACAAGAACAGACATTTCATTCTTCTCTCAGAGCCCAGGACTGGGGGAAGGGAGGCCAGAAAAACAGTTGTTGACCTCAGCTCCCTGACTCCTGTTTGACCCTGGGCAAGTCCTATCCATTCTGGAGGCTTCACAGAGAAGGAGAGGGGAGGGCAATGAGGGCCAATTGTGCTTAAACCTAACTCTAACCTTTACCCTAAGAACCCTAACCTCTAACCATAACCCCCTAACAACCCTAGCCCCAGACCCCTAGACCCTCGCCACTGACCCCTAAACTCTAATCCCTGACCCTTTAACCACAACCCTCTACCATGACTCTCCAACAATGACCCATAACCCTAAACCGTGACCACTGAACCCTCACACTGACTCAGCCCCAGGCCTAAAGCCTGGCCTAGTGGGTACCGAGAAAGGACCCTATGAACTCTCAAATAAACCAAGGAATTAAATCTTCCCGACCACGAATTTAGTGATGGTTTCTTAGATTTGACAGTAAAGCATAAGAAATGAAAGAAAAAAACAGATACATTGGATTTCCTCAAAATTACAAACCTTTGTGCATCAAAAGAGGCTATCCAGAAAGTAAAACGACAGCCCACAGAATAGAAGACAATATTGGCACATTATATATCTGATAAGACTCTTTACCTAGAATATACCCAGGACTTTTCCAACTCATCAACAAAAAGACAAACAATACAATTTTTGAAACAGACAAATAACTTGCATGGACTGCTCTCCAGGCAAGACATACAAATGGTCAACAAGGACAGGAAAAGATGTCAAATGTCAGGAGTCATGATGAAAATGCAAATTAAAGCCACAGTGTGATGCCCCTTCACACACACTAGAATAAAAATAAATTTTACAATAAATTTTAAAATATGTAAATAAAAATAACAAATGTTGGCAACAATGCAGACAAATTGGAACCCTTAAAAGTTACTTGTGGATATGTACAATGGTGCAGTCTAAGTGTACAAACCTTTAGCATTTACTCAAAAATATAAAATATAATTAACATGTGGTTCAACAACTCCACTCCTAGATATATACCAAAAAAATGGAAAACAGGCGTTCAAACAAAAACTTGTACACCAATTATTCATAGCAGCACTGTTCACAATAGCCCAGGGTAGAAAAGATTTAAATGTCCATCAGCAGGTAAACGGGTAAGCAAAATAAGGTAGATCCATAAGCTGCATTATTCTGTCATATAAAGGAATAAAGTAAAATTATACAGCTGCTGTGGAAAACTGTATGGTGGCCCCTCGAAAATATGGAAAATGTATGATCCCTTGATTCCACTCCAGGGTGTACACCCAGAATATTAGAAAGCAAGGACTGGGACAGATATCTGTACCCCACATTCATAGCAACAATATTCACAATAGCCAAAAGGTGGAAACAACACAACACATCCTTTAACAGATGAATGGATAAGTATAGTGCAGTATATACGCAATGGAATATGATTCAACCTTTAAAACTAAGGGAATTCTCACACATGCTACAATGTGGATGAACCTTGAAGTCATTATGCTAAGTGAGACCAGCCAGACACAAAAAGGACAAACGTTCTATGATTCCACTAGTATGAGGTATCCAGATAAGTCAAATCCAAAGACAAAGTAGAATAAGGTTGCCAGGGGTTGAGGTGAGTTAGTGTTTAATGGCTACGGTTTCACATGGGGAAAATAAAGTTCTGGAGATGGATGGTGAGGATACTTTTACAACAATCTGAATGTACTTAAGGCCATAGAACTGTATACTTACAAATGGATTAACTGGGGCTCTCCCCATGGCACAGTGGTTAAGAATCCGCCTGCCAATTGCAGGGGACACGGGTTCAAGTGCTGGTCCTGGAAGATCCTGCATGCCGCAGAACAACTAAGCTCGCGAGCCACGGCTACTGAGCCCTCGTGCCACAACTACTGAAACCCGTGCGCCTAGAGCCCATGCTCCATAACGAGAGAAGCCACCGCAATGAGAAGCCTGCACACGGCAACGAAGAGTAGCTCCCACTCGCCGCAACGAGAGAAAGCCTGCGTGCAGCAGCCAAGACCCGACACAGCCAAAAAATAGAAAATAAAATAATTTTTTTAAAGGTTTTCAAATATGGTTTAAATGGTAAATGTTATGTGTTTGTAATCACAATGGAAAAAATGAATGAAATAATGATCAATGTTACAATGCGGAAAACAGTGAAAACATCCTAAGTGAAAGAAGCCATACAGAAAACCCACCCAGATCATGCTCTTCTTGTACACTTCGAATCCAGCAAGGTTTTTAAAGTGAGGAAAAGCCCCAGTGATGGTTCCAAGAAGAGAAAACTGGATTCAAATAGAAAAATACATTTCCACAAAGCTGGGGCAGCTGGTGAAAGTTGAAGTAGGTCTGTGCATAGGATTATAATGTGGAAACCATAATTATTCCTCACTTTGGGGTTATGTGCTGGTTCCCTGGGAGAGTGGCCCTCCCACTCTCACAGGGTAAAACACACTGGAGTATTTTGTGAAGGTGGCCACATGCCACGGAGCGGCTGGGCCCATGAGCCATGGCCACTGAGCCTGCGCGTCCGGAGCCTGTGCTCCGCAACGGGAGAGGCCACAACAGTGAGAGGCCTGCGTACCGCAAAAACAAAATAAAATAAAAAAGAAAGAAAGAAAGAAAGAAAGAAAAAACTACCCCAATATAACTTATAAATATGAATGTAAAAATCTATCACAAAATAATAGCAACATGAAACCAACAGAACTTTAAATGGGTAATGCCATAAGCGAGTATCTCTACACCAGAAATTTCAGGTTGCTCAACATATTAAAAGTAAGCAATGTATTAAACCACAATAATGGTATGAAGTAAAAACACATAATCATATCAATTAATGCAAAAACATCTACAATGAAAATCTAGTGTTATTTCATGATAAACACTCAAGACAGCAGGACTAAAAGGAAATTTGTTCAATATGGAAAAGAGCAGCACAAAAAGCCACAGCAAACCTCGTGCTCAATGTTGAAGACAAAGATTTACTCCTGAAATCAGGAGCGAGGCCAGAAAGCTGGCCTCCATCACCGTTACTCAGTAGTGTACTGGAAGTTCTACCCAGACTCTTGAGGAATAAATTAAAGGCATCCGTGGGTGAATGGAAAAATTAAAACTGTGTCTCTTCACAGAACATAGGTCACATCATCTTATATATAAAACTACCTATAATCAGCAAAGGAATTATTTGAGCTAATCAACTAATTAAGCAAAGTTATAGAACAAAATATCAATTCATGAAAATCTGTCTTATATGTGTACGCTAGCAAAAAATAATCTGAAAAAGAATTTATGAAAACAATTCCGTTTTAAATAATGTTAACATCAATATTTAGAAGTATATTTAATCAAGGTACAAGACTTGTTTTATGTATGTAAAGTTGTATGTTTGAAATTACTGGAAAGTATATTACTTTTCAGAATATCATGTATGTCAATAGCACGCCAGAAAAGCAGAGAAAACATCAAACTTCCACATAGAAGCCAAGCTTTACCCAGATCCAGTTCACCCAAAGTCCACATGTCATTTAGAGGCACTGGGGGAAGGTTATATTAGGAGCCACTGTCCTCCGTGTTGTGGATGACCTGGATACGGTAGAAACAGTGGGATTTTTGAATTCCAATTTTCCACTTCATTCCACAAAAAAGCTATTAGAACTAATAAATGAATTCAGTAAAGTTGCAAAATCAATACACAGGAATCAGTTGCATTTCTAAACACTAATAATGAACCAACAGAAAGAGAAAGAAGGCAACCCTATTTACAATTGCATCAAAAGAACAAAAATACCTGGGAATAAAGTTAACCAAGGA